>NC_045446.1:3622231-3643889 GCF_002776525.5 Piliocolobus tephrosceles | reverse complement strand
GCTGGCAGAGCTCATGAGGGTCAGAGGTGGCGCTGGCAGAGCTCATGGGGGTAAGAGGTGGTGTTGGCACAGTTCACGGGGGACAGAGGTGGTGCTGACAGAGCTCATGGGGGTCAAAGGTGTAGCTGGCAGAGCTCATGAGGGTCAGAGGTAGCACTGGCAGAGCTCATGGGGGTAAGAGGTGGTGCTGGCAGAACCTATGAGGGTCAGAGGTAGCGCTGGCAGAGCTCATGGGTGTAAGAGGTGGTGCTGGCAGAGCTCATGAGGGTCAGAGGTGGAGTTGGCAGAGCTCATGAGGGTCAGAGGTGGAGTTGGCAGAGCTCATGAGGGTCAGAGATGGTGCTGGTAGAGCTCATGAGGGTCAGAGATGGCACTGGTAGAGCTCATGAGAAACAAGTGGTGCTGGCAGAGCTCACAGGGACAAAGATGGCATTAGCAGAGCTCATGAGGGAAAGAAGTCACGTTGGCAGAGCTCACTAAGGATAAAGTGGTCCTGGCAGAGCTCCTGGGGGAAAGAGGTAGCACTGGCAGAGTTCATGGGGGACAGGGTTCGCACTGGCAGAGCTCACTAAAGATAGAGGTGGCACTGACAGAGCTCCTGAGGACAGAGGAGGTGCTGGCAGAGCTCATGGCGGATGGTGGGTGCTGGCACTGCTCACGGGAGACAGCTGAGACCCAGCGCACCTTCCCCACCTCCCCAGGACACAGGGCAGCCCTGGAGACAGAGCTAGAGCCAAGCCTGGGGAGCCGCACAGAGCTGTGCAAAGCGTCCTGAGGTTGGACACTGGACTTGGCACAGTCAGACGTCAGTGCCTGCTGTTAGTAAGAACCTGGAGCTGGCACACCGGGGAGGTCGCGGTCTCACACCTGTTCTGATCTGGTTCCTCTGTGAAGCCTTTCTGTCGTTGAAGACGCCCTGCGAAGCAGCCGGGGCTCCTCAGCTGGGACTTTGATCCCACTCCTAATTTCTCAAAGCACATGGATCCACGAACGCCACCCAGGTGGCCGGGGAGAGACAAGGAACGGAAAAGGCTGACGGCACCCTCCGTGGACACCTCTCCTTCCAAAGACCCTCGAGGGGCTTGGCCTGGGATCCGCAGCCACCACCCACGAGTAAAACCTCATCCCTGGGACAGGTCACGGAGCCTGTGTTTTGTTGGTCGTGAGGGAAAACCAGGTTGGGGCCCCTCCCTCTGGACCGGCAGAGACTGAAAAAAAACCTTGTAGATCGCTGAGTGTTCGCATGGAGGCTCACAGAGATACGACTGGCCCAGAGGGTTTCCGGGTGATCCAGGAACTGCCTATCATTGGAGGGGGCTGGGCGGGTGGATTAGAAGACCTTGCAAAGGGCTGATGAGCCCACAGTCTCAGAGAGCGATTATCTTTCATTTACAGAGATTACGTGTTGGAAGACTGTATTGGTGTGAGAGCCAAAATTTCAGAAAGACACAGCCAGCGGACAGCAGCCGCAGAACCCCCAGCTTCCTGGGGCACCCAGGATGAGGCCAGGGCTCTCCCTACCCACGTGAAGGAGACATCACAGGGCCCCCAGTCACGGCAACGCTGCCTCCTACAGCCGACTGCCTCACGCCCAGCCTCCCCGCCCTGACAATACAGCCAATTCTCTTTTTCTGACCCTTGTAACTGAGGGAGGTGTGCACAGCCTTCATAGCAAGTGATGGCATTTGGGGGAGTCCTGGCAGTTGCTAAGATAAACTCATTAGGAAAGAGAAGTCTATAGAAGAACAGAACAGATACAGAATTAACCTAACACCAAAACCCCCAGCTGAAATTTTCAGGCTGTTCATGGATTATAAAAATTGAAGTCCGGGAAGGTGAATTTTGGTGAATAATGTCAGAAAATGGGCACAGACAAAGGTGGTTATTTATATACATTCCTAAGACTCTGTCAGAAAAGTAGGGACTTAGAGAAGGGGAAGAATTCGCATGGGGGGGCCACCCTTGGAGGATTAAGGAATAAAAGAGCTGGGACATTTTCAAATACATTTTACTCTGTGGACCAGGCAAGTTACTCAAATAAAATCTCACCGGCGACATCAGTGCGAACATTTTAATGAAAATCACCTCGCTTAATTACCAAGATTCATATTAAATTAGTTTCCTGAGTACTGAAATTTCTTCAGTGTTTATTTTGCTAGAAGCTGGGGCTGGAAAGTACCTTCCTCATTTCTTTAAAGTCACATCTTCATATGATATCTGATTTCCTAAAATGAGAGCTCTCTGACAAAACTGGAACCATCCATGGAAATGAGATTTTTGTGAAAAGGGTTAAAAATAACTGTTTTCTGTCTGAAAATGATTAATATTCCACCCAACTGTTTCCTTCTTTCAGGCAATCTGCACACTCTAAGTAGGTGGATATTTTCTTAGCTGGCTTACATGCATTTATTTATACATTTTTTCCCCACAATAAAAATTACACAAGGTATGACAAAGAGCATGTGCACTTTTAAAGTTGGCCACGCTCCCTTCCCATCCACTCCATGTAACTGCAACCCAGGGATGGGAGAGCCGGGAGCGGCTCGGAAGGTAGCCACCCATTCAGTGCAGCCAGCCATGTGCCCCGACCTGCCTTGGTCAGTGCCTAGCAGCTCTCTGGTCACTGAGGACTATAGTCAAAACTTCCTTTATTTTCCCTAGGACTTAGTTCCTAACACGCTCCGTGGCACGGTCCCCACGGATGGCCATTCCAGAATGCAATCCCACCAGGGCTGAAGGCTTGAAAGCAGCACACAATAAGGCAAGACCTTCCACAGCGTTATATCCGGACCAACTCAAACCAAACCATATCCCAAATCAAAGTCATTATCCCCTGACACGCCAGGGATTAACAGCTGGCAATTTTAGGAGGAACTGGAGTCCTCCCTCTCCCCCACCCCGAGAATCAGCAAGCAGCTGCTAATTCCCATGCACCCGGCTCCCAACAGCTTTTTCCTTACCTTCCTTCTTGGTGAAGGCATTTAACAAAGACTTCATTTTCCCTCTGACTTTGGCAGCGGTCCGCTCATTATATAACCTTCCTGGATGGGAGGAAGGACAGGCGTGCAGCCCGGCCCCTCGGTGCTAGAGCAGCTGGGACCCGGGGAGAGGTGGCGGGTGTCTGGGCACGGTGCACTTCCGAGCATAGCTGGGCATGCCAGACCCAGCGTGCTGGTGACAAAGCCCACCCCATATTCTGTCTGTCAGCTGGGAACCAACTGCACGTAGACGGGCTGCTCTCAAACCCGGCTACCTCTCGCGGCGCGCGTCATGTGAGCCGGGCTACTCTGCTTTTGTGCTCAGGGCATTGAGGAAGAGGCACCGCGGAGGGTTAATGCAGATCAGGCGTCCTCGAGCTGGCAGCTGGGAGACGCCGGGAGGCATGAGTGAGCTCAAGCCCCAGTTATCCAAGGAAACTCGGGCTGGTGCTGGGCGCTCCATGCGCCTGTGCCTAAATATAATGCACTGTGCTTTTCTATTTTTTTTAAAAAAAAATTTTTAAAGAAAAAGCCAAGTTTGTTTGTCAGCTAGCAGATGTGGTAAGACAGACAAGGGGGAGGGAAGCATCCAAGTACCAGATACGCTTCACACCAGACCCACGTTCCCCGGGCAGACATGGCCAGCATTCTGGAATTTCTGAACACGACCTATATTTCTGTTCAAAAGAATCAGACACAAGTGCCCATGACTTCTCTGGCTCCCCCTCCATCGAGGTAATTACCCTGGAAAAAACAGGACTCCACCCCCTCCTAGTTTTTTTTTTTTTTTTTTTTTTTTTTTAAAGAGAGAGATAAAAAGACAATTAAACTGAGACCCTGCCAAGGATGGCCCCGATTCCAGGCAGCTGATAAAAGCGAGCTCCTCAGGGTCACTTGAGCCATTTCCAACCCAGCAGAAGAAGAGAAAAGAGGAAAGCGACCCCTTGGAAGCCCTACATGGAGAAAGTCAGATTTATAAAACGAACACAGAGAAGTGGATGCAGGCTGGTGCCCTGCGGCAGGTGGCCAGTGAGTTATTTCTACACCAGGAGAAGGAGCTTCCTGAAGCTACGTGGAGCATCCAGGGGCAAGGTTCTGTTGCCTGATGCCTCTGCTGGGCTGTAATTTAGTGTGCTGTTTTTTTTTTTTTTTTTTTTTTTTTTTTTGGTTGCTAAGAGAACTGCTTCAGAAATTTAAAACATACACACACAGAGACACACACAGACACACACACACACACACCCAAAATCAGAGAAAGATGAGACAAGACAAGGAAAAAGCAACCAGAGCACTGAAGTTTAATTCCATATGGTTGACACACTTCGTGTCAATAAAAATGGCGCTGTGAGAATAAGAAGGCTGCCCCCCACTCCAACCCCCGGAGCCTTTCCCCGAAGGCATACCGGGGACGGGACAGCGGCATCCCTCGGTGAGGGCCTCTGAGCAGACACTGTCACAGAATCACTGAGGGTACGCCCTGTATCAGCTGAGCACCCGAACAGCATCTCTTGGCCAGGCGTGGTGGCTCACGTCTGTAATCCCAGCGCTTTGGAAGGTGTTGGCGGGTGAATTGCTTGAGCCCAGGAATTTGAGACCAGACTGGGCAATACAGCGAGACCCCGTTTCCATGAAAAATAATTTAAAAACATTAGCCGGGTGTGGTCGTGCGCCTGTGGTCCCAGCTACTCAGGAGGCTGAGGCAAGAGGATTGCTTGAGCCTAGGAGTTCAAGGCTGCAATGAGCTATGATTGTCCACTGCACACCAGCCTGGGGACGGAGCAAGACTCTGTCTCCTAAAAACAAACAAAAAAACCCCACAGAAACCCAGAAATAGCAATAAACCTCATCTCTTATTTAACTCACACAACTCATGAGCCATGTCAAAACTCTGCCAGGGGTGACATTCTCACCCTACCATGCGTCGCCAAATCATAAAACCTAGTGAGTCGAAGCCATTTCTAAGACTTGCATTAAGAAATGGTTCTGAGGTCAGAGTCACTAGTGTGTCCCACAGGGTTCATGCACTTGGACACTCTGAGCAAGGCTGAACGGCTTCCAGAAGAACCTTCCTCAGATGCACAAAGCCTACTTTGGGAGGCCTGACGATGTGTCCCGCGGGTGGACCAGCCAGGGGGGCCAGAAGCTTTCCAGATGGTGAGTGTCTAGTTCATTGCTATGTGCCGGCCTGGCTGCCTGCCCTGGCTGGCGAGCGCTGGGAGGCTGGGACGGGGATGCCACCGTGTCCGTATTGGTGTATAGAGGGAGCTCCTCCAAGGCTGGGGGACCCAGCTGGTCGTGTGCTCAGCCACGTGAGCCCAGAGAACTCACCAAAGCTCAGGGGACTCTCGGGGAGATTCAGTGACGCTCAACACCCCCTCCATCTGCCACTGATCGATTCCCTCCCAAAAGCACAGAGCCTCATCCCAAGCCAAGTTTCTGAGCCAATCACTGCTCTGGCATTGCTGCCTTTGCGGCCTGCAGCAGTGCGGGGAGAGCCTGCACGTTTCTGGGCTGGTAAGGCCAGGATGGCCCTTGGCCTGGGGCCAGTGGTGTCCTGTCATCGTTGGCTGCCTTGCTGGCCATGGATGACCTTGGGTGGAGGGTGTGGGGAAGAAGCCACTTCCCTGGGGCCACGTGACAATCTTGCATCTGTTCTGGACAGATGCAGGGGACAAGATGGAGCCTTTTTCCCCTCGCAGGGGCCTCCAATGTCAAACATGTCAAAGGACCAAGAAAAGGCCCTGCCCCGTCTAAACCGGAGCAGAACCAGAACCTCTGGACAGGAGCCATGCCGCAGCACCCACAGCTGGCCCAGATAGGACCCTCAGTGACCGCCATCATGTGTGTGTGCAGCAGCTGCTCCTGGAGGGACATTTGCTCACAAGCAGGAGGCCAGGTAGGGATACCATGAACCCTGAGCTGCCCAGGGAGAAGGAAGGAGCCTTCCCAAGACAAGGCCCCGTCACCAGGAACACGGCTGGCTTCCATCCCTGGTGTCCCTCTGCCCCATCCACCCCCACCCCTGCACCCCATGTCCCATCTGGTTTGGGGGCATGTGCAGAAGACAGCCAGCTAGATCTGAAGACCCAGGCCTGCTTCTCAGGCTGTGCAGGGGTGAGGGGCGGGGCACGATGAGGCTTTGGACACTGGATGATTTGAAGAACCCAGGGAACACCCCCAGGCTAAAGGATCCCTTTTCCAGACACCTTCAATTCTTTCAATAAGCAGACAACTTTCCCGCCCACACGCGGAGGAGGCTGAGTAAACCATTCACAAAGATCAGGAGCAGCAGTGGCTCCATCAGTCTCATGCACAGACCTACTGAGTAGCCCGGCCCTGGGCCAGGCTCTGCCACACGGGGTCTTCTGGTCAACCCCACAGAAATCCTGCAGAGGGTGTTGGGTCATTCTTGACACCACCCTCCTGGCCATGCGGTAGGCTCTCCACGGATACTTCCAGCGACAGGGGGCTCACTACGTTTGCGCAGGGGTTCTCGCTGTCAGACGCGGGCAGCAGCCTATATGAGCCTCCTTCCCCCACACCCACCACTTGCCCCCTTCCACTTCCTCAATTGCCAGGAAGTCTGGCGCTGAAGGCACAGTCTCTGCCTTGACAAACACAAACCCTTGTGCAGCCTCCAGGGCGGTTTTCATCTAGTGTCCCCATCCCTGCCTTTCTGGGGGAATGTTTCTCTTCCAGCCCTGGGATGTGCCCCTGGGAACATCAGCATTCCTTCTGCCCCTCGTTTTATGAGCGCATCTGCGGCCTGAAGCCTGCCCTGCCTGCCTGGTTGGGTGGGAAGTTCTGTGTGGACAAACGTTTGGTGTGAGTGTTTGGGGTCTGGGCCCTCACAGACATCCACACTTGGGGTTATCGCAGGACACAAGCTCACCCCTGAGACCCAGGTAGATGCACTCTCCTGCTATCTGCACACAGGCCCGGCCCTTCACCCTCCAAGCCACAGAGACCCAGAAACGTGCCACAGACCTGGTGACCTTGGAGAGCTGGGACAGCAGAGGCAGAGGCGGGAGCAGAGCCTCCTGCAGAGCTCCGGGAACTCGCCAGCACCGCTCCCATCTCTAGAACAAGGATTCCGAGGACGACCGAGTGCCAGCGGTTGAGATGAAAATTAAGACGAAGATAAAAGACGAAACTTAAAAACCCATTTTCCCCTGAGGCTTCCAGAAATCTTTTTCTCTGAGCAAAACCTCAGGCTTTGGGAATGTCCCCGTGGAACTGCCATCCTGGGTCCCTGAGACCAGCAGGAGGGCTGGCAGAAGAGACGGACGAGGTTCAGAGAGGCTGAGCGCTCAGCTGCCCAGGGGATGGGAAGGGTCAGACATCCCTGCTGCACCCACATAGGTTTCCATGCGTTGGAGCCCAAATGCCCACAGCATGGTTGAGCCTTCCCTTCCTTCCACCTTTAGACCCTCTGTTCCTGTAGGGGTGCTGTGTGGAGGGCCTACAACGGCTCTGCAGGCTTGTGCTGGCCACATTCCTACTGAATGCAGATGAGGTTTTATTTCAAACGGATTTCATTCTGGAAAAGGGAGAGATTGGAGGGGAAGAACTTCCAGGTGTGAGCTGGGCTGGGGGCAGGCGGGTACCAGAGAGGGTGGCAATGTGAGTGGTTGGTGATGAAGCTATCTGCCTGCCCGCACACCCACCCGTCCCAAAACGCAGGCGAGCACCTTTTGAGTCTGTTTGTTGTCCATGGACAGACTGAAAACCAGGAGAAAAGAGGAGAGGGAGGCTCTGAAGTCAGAGTTTCCAGAAAGGAAAAGGGTCACCCCCAAATGAACCCCAAACTCTCAGCCACCCAACCTGGCCCCGCAGACACCAGCTCAGCTCCATTCAGCCCAGCTCCAGCGCTTGGCCCTTGGTGCTTTGTGAGCCAGTGACATTCAAAGCCCCGTGCCCTCTTCCCTCCCTCCCTGCAGCCCCTGCCCACGAGCACCCCACAGACTCACCCCATACACCGCACCACCCCCTCAAACCCTGAGACTCACTAAGCCCTTTATTTGCCATGTCTTTTGACAACTGCTTGACAACGGGCTGAAAATAATTTCACTTCTTGCATAAAAAAAAGCTCTTCGCACATCAGAACATTTCAAGGTGCTCTGAAGTCCTGGCGGGGAGGCTGTACCAGGTGTTATAAAAATGGCAAGACTCAGAGGTGCTCACAGGTCTCAGAAACGCCCCCCGGGCCGGGCGCGGTGGCTGAAGCCTGTAATCCCAGCACTTTGGGAGGCCGAGACGGGCGGATCACGAGGTCAGGAGATCGAGACCATCCTGGCTAACACGGTGAAACCGTCTCTACTTAAAAAATACAAAAAACTAGCCGGCGAGGTGGCAGCGCCTGTGGTCCTAGCTACTCGGGAGGCTGAGGCAGGAGAATGGCGTAAACCCGGGAGGCGGAGCTTGCAGTGAGCTGAGATCCGGCCACCGCACTCCAGCCTGGGCCACAGAGCGAGACTCCGTCTCAAAAAAAAAGAAAAAAAAAGAAAAGAAACGCCCCCCGTTCAGTGGCGATCAGACACCCGCCTCCACTTGCTGTGGCTTCAGTGCCCATGTGGTTTGGAAAGAACCGGACGTGGGAGTCAAGATGCGGGTTTGGGTGCTGACTCTGTCTCACGCCCCTGCAGCCATGGGCTGGCTGGACATCCCCTGACCCGGTTTCCCCATCTGTAAAGTGGGAATAGCACAACTTACTCCGCAGCGCAGACCTACCCGAGCTCGTGTCTGAAGCGCAAAGGAGAAGGGCTTGGTGCACACAACACTGTGGGGACACCTTTGGGGGCAAGTCTTAGCTCTGTGACCCCAGAAAAGTCCTGTGACCTCTCTTTGCCTCTGTCTCCTCGTCTGTTTAATGGGGATATTAATGGTGCCGCTTCACAGGAGAGTCATAAGGATAAAGTAAGTTAATATTTGTAACAGTAGTACCTGGAGGCAGTGTCAGTGATCACGGAATGAATACGTTTAATTTTTTAAAAATCTGTAGGCAGATAGCAAGGCAATCCTCCCGCTTGGCCCTATCTCTATAATAAACAAGTCCTGGTCTGTTGCTCACAATGCATTCACATTATCTTTCTGGGTGCTGCCTTCTCCAGGAAGTCTCCCTGACTGATCCAGGCAGCAGACAGACCCCTCTCCTCAGGGCTCCTGTGGCAGCAGTCAACCCTCAGGGCATGTTGTGGAGCCAGGAGCCTCGCAGCTCCTCGAAGGCAGGTTCCGCACCCAGCCCTCCTCCTTGCCCTGCACACTGGCAGTGATCCCTAGTGCTCTGGAGATGAATGAACGAATGCATGAATGAATACATGCATGAGTCAATTAACAGAGGGGGTGAGTCCCAGCTGCTTTTCTGAGTGTTCCACAGCACTTTACCAGCTTCATCAGGCTGGTCTCTAGTTGTGCTGCTCACCTGAGGCCAGAAGCCACCTTCCTTCTCCAACTCCCACCCTACCCCCACCCCCACTTCTGCCCAGGGCCTTGCATGCACCCAGTGGAGGCCCAGGGAGGCCTGTGTTAAGCCACAGCCATGCTACCAGCTGCCCCAGACCCTGAGAAGGCCTGTACTCCCCCGCCTTGCCCCACGAGCAGATGCAGCCAGGACAGCATCCTCAGCATCCTTGCTGCATCTACAGAGCAGCTAGGCTGTCGTCCTCAGCATCCTCACTGCATCTGCAGAGCGGCTGAGCCAGTGTCCTCAGCATCCTCACTGCATCTGCAGAGCAGCCGGGCCGGCGTCCTCAGCGTCCTCACTGCATTTGGAGTTCCCCGCACCCCATGTCCTGCCTGGAAACAGTGAGGGCTCATCTCAGCTTCCCCAGCTGCTGGGGTTTCAAGTTCGAGCCAATCAGACGCATGGACCAGGAAGGCACTGATGCAGGAGGAGCAACTCACCGAAGCCAGTGGGTGTGGCACGCGGTTCCAGCACAGTATCAAGCTCCTGCCAGCACCTCTGACTGTGCACGGCACCAGGTGCTCCACAGAGCCCACCTGTGGCTGGACACCCTGACTGGCTGCCCCGCCTGGCTGCCCCGGCTTGCCACAGTTTCCAGGCCTGGCTCTCCAGCCCTGTTGGAGCACAGTGACTGCCTGACATCTGTCAGAGTCTTCCCTCTCCTGCATCAACAAGCCAGGGTGGACTCTACTGCTGGTGACCCAGACCCTGACCGGCAGAGCCCATGAGGCTGGGTCTCAGGCAAGAGAGCTGGGCACGCCACATCTCTCAGGGAGGCCTGTGGTCCAGGGACCCTGAGAGCGTCCCTGCAACATCTGCAGCTGGACTTTCTGGGTTCAAATCCCACAAGGCAACTGTCCACAAGTCACAAAATGTCTCTGGACTCTGGATCCCCAAAAACTAAGCAAGCACAGTGATACGGGCCACTTTAAGGAGCTGCTTGGGGGGTTACGTGCTTACTGGGCGCAGTACTTATGCACGGTGAGCGCTCAACAGAGATTAGCTGCTGCCACCGTGACCACGACTGAAGTCTGTTTATTATTGCTGACTGTTTATTATTGGGATTACTACAACAGCTTGGTGACGAGGGAGGTCCTGACAGGCATTCTCAGTCTCTCCGGGCAGCTCAGGTGGCTGCAGGTAGTGGAAGGCCATCGGGCTGCTAGAGACAGGGTCCTGACCCAGGCCAGGACAGGGTCATCTCCCCAAGACACTGCTCCTGTGTAACTCAGACCCAGGCCCTCCTGCCAGGAAGGAGCTCCAAGTTGAGGAAGGCACAGGGCCAGCTTTGAGCAGTACCTTCAACTTAAACCTGTGGCAAAACCCTGAGCGTGATCACAACCAAACCAGAAGAGAAGAAAATAAAATGCTGGGATGTAGGAAGCAATGCTAAGAAAATTCGCAGGGTTTTGGGGCAGAGGATGCCCTGACATCCCAGAGATTTATTAAGGCCCCACCCCATATTTCAAGGGTAGATGCAGGGGAGCACCTGAGCCTATTTCCACCTGAACACAGAATACACAGGAGGTGGCTCTAACTCTGTTCAGACTGGAGGCCCATGGGGAGCTGAAAACAGAAAAGAAACTCTAGAGGGTCTCGATGGCCCACCAGCCCCAAGCTCCACTTTATCTTGCAGAAACAAAGACTGAATGCTGAGAAAGTGTGTACGCAAGAGCCTCAGCCAGCAGGGGCCAAGCCAGGAGCAGGGGTGGCAGGTGCAGGGCAGGTACAAGCTAGAGCAGAATTCTTCCTGCCCATCCCCCACCAGATCCAAAATAGCAGCTCTTGTTTCTTTCCCTCGTAGCTTTAGATAACTGCAATTTAAATATTAGTAGGCAACATTTCTCCATCTCACAATAATTGTTAAATGAATCATGCTTTTATAAATAACACAAGATAAAAAAAGGCATCTCGGCAATAATGCGGGGTTATCTTTGCACAAAGAGGTAGGAGTCTGTGGCGTTTGTAATGTTCCCGTCGCTGGAGTCATTGAGGGAAGCTTTGCTCCTGCAGGACTGATGGAGGCCCGTGGAAAATCGGGGTGAGGGCACTGAGGAGCGGGCATCAGAACCTCCCACAGGGTCTCTCTCTCTGCTTGGATGGACAGCTGCAGGGGACTGGGGGTGTAACTCCAGGAGATACCACTCACCAGTTTTCTGACCCTAAAATGGGCTTTAGGGCCAAGAACACGGCTATTCTGGGGGGCAGTGGGGAGGAGCTCTGGAGGGTGAAAGTGGGTCTGACTACAAAGAGAAGTGAGGGGTTCCCTAAAGAATATTCTAGAAGAATCACAGCCTCCAGACACTGCCTCCTCTGCCCTCCCTCCAGGCAGCTCCAGCCTTGGCCACAGGCTCCCTGCAGAGCCGCAGCTCCAGCCATGGCCACAGGCTCCCTGCAGAGCCGCAGCCCCAGTGCACAGGACGCTACTGTGTGTGGGACACGCTGCCCTGACAGGGGAGCAGGGGTGGAGCCAAGGGGTGAGCAGTGGCTTACGGGCAGCATGAGCCACCCTTGTGGTGGCCCTTCTGAGAGCTGAGTGACTGTGGATACCTGGGCCTCCCACAGGGTAAAATGAGGCTTATATGCTGAGACGTCCTCCGCCAGTTCTCGAGCACACGGGCTGCTCAGTCAGGAATCACAACCAGAGGCCGAGGTGCAGGCCAAGTGGGCTGGGGGCTTATGGAGGACCCTGGGGGTCTGAGTGATCTTGCACCATGAGAAGAGGTATCCAGTCCCTGGGAGGAACCAGAGCTGAGCTGGGGGACCCTTGTTGGGGTGAGCCATCCTCTTTCCACAGGACCTGATGGGGTCCTTTGTTCCAACTTCTTATAAAAGAATGAAATCTGAGCTTGGTGGTGGAAGATGTGAGTCCTGGGTCAGTCTCTGACTCATGGCGGGGCTCTGGAACTCCGTTTTCTCATCTGTAGAGGAGGGTGACCAGCCCTCACTCTGCTGAGGTGTCATGAGGCTTCTGAGAATTCCACAGGCTAGAGAAACCCAGGGAGGAGAAGCCTGGAGATCTAGGGACCGAGTGGACTCCCTCTCGGACCTCAGCGGAGGCTGGGGGAGTGGGCACCCTGAGCCCACCGCACCCTAAGCAGGGCAGGAGCTCTCCCTGCTCAAGCCACACTGGGGTGGGCTGCCCACCACCTCCCCTCCCCTACAGGAGGGCCCACCAAGGTGCAGGAGGGACTCCCAAAATGTGGGTAGGAGTGTCACTCCGTTTCCAGCCACAGACACCCTTTCACAACACGGCCAGCTTGCCCATAGGGGGCCGAGGGAAGGCCCAGCTCTCAGTCCTTAAGGGAACGTGCCCGCTGCCTCCACTTCCTGAGCAGCTGCACACTCAGAAGCAGCATGGCGCCTTGTCCCTGATTCTCAGGCCGGCGCCACACAACTGCCACTGGGCACAGAGGGAAAGCTTGGGTGAGGCTGGGAGTGAGGACGGTGCCTGCTTCCACCCTTGCTGCTTGAGACTTCAGGCACGTGGCTGTGCCTGTCTGAGCCTGAGCCTGCAGGTCAGAGAAAGGGTAATAACTGCAGCCACCTCGAAGGCCAGCAGTTGTGCAAGTCAACGTTTACAGAGTGCTAGGCATGGAGGGAAAGGACTTCCCGTGGGTGGCCCCGGGTGCCACCCAAGGCCCGGACATCTATATCGTTCCTGTTGCTCCCCCATGGGTAGACGCTGTCTGGAGGGCCCTGCCTGCCTCCATCACAGCCTCTGCTCACTGCTCACAGGCTCCTCACTGCTTGGGCGTTTGGCGCCAGACTGCAGATGCCAGGACCACACAGAAAGAACCACTGCAGCTGCCCAATGCCTGAGTGTCCCAGGACACATTGAAGGGCTAGGCCCGCTCAGCAGCTCCCCTCACAGAGTGACTTACTTCAAAGCAGCACCTGAGACCATCAGAGGCCAACTACAGTCACCAAGTCCTGTGGCCTGAAGGTTTACATCCCCCCCACATTCATGTGTTAAAGCTCTAACCTCCCATGTCATGGTATTTGGAGATGGGGACATTGGGAAGTAATTAGGGTTGGATGAGGTCAAGGAGGTGGGACCTCCATGATGGGATTGGTGTCCTTGTAAGAAGAGACTTGAGAGTTGGTCGCTCTCTGTCTCTCCACCATGGGAGGGCTCGGCAAGAAGGCTGCCATCTGCAAGCCAGGAAGGGAGCCCTCATCAGACACCCAATTAAGATCCAATCAAGGCTGGCACCTTGATCTTGGACTTTCCTCAGAACTTCGAGAAAAACGTTTCTGTCGCTTAAGCCACCAGTCTATGGTATTTTTGTTAAAACAGCTGCAGCTGATGAAGACACCAGGCAGACTGAACAGGCCACTGCCCCTTACAGGCCTCCAGGGGACTTATGCCACTGCCTCTGCTGCTCCTGCTCCTCCACATGCCCCCTCACCCACACGGGCCCTGCCAGCTCCCTCCCAGTGCTCTGGACACACCTCTGCCCCTGCTGTGCCTGCCTTCCATCTGGCACTCATCTGCCTGCTCTTTCTGGGTCTGGCTGCTTCCAACTCCAGGCCTTGTGCACTCACACTCCAGGTCAACACATGAGGAGGCTTTCCTTGGCCATCCTATCCAAGAGGGTTTCTCTCTTATTCTCCATGCTAGCCCCCTGTGACTTCTTCCTTCATTCTATTTATTGAATATTGAAGTCACGTTAGTTTTAAGTTTGCTTATATGGTCTTTCTCCCCCAAGTAAAATGTCTGTAAACTGCAGACAAGGGCAGAGTCTGTCTTAATCACCACTGCATCACCAGCACAGAGCCCAGCCCCTCTTAAAGATGTGTGTTGAGGCCAGGCATAGTGGCTCATGCCTGTAATCCCTGCACTTTGGGAGGCTGAGGCAGGCAGATTATTTGACGTCAAGAGTTCAAGACCAGCCTGGCCAACATAGTGAAACCTGTTTCTACTAAAAACACAAAAAATGAGTCAGGCATGGTGGCACACCTGTAATTCCAGCTACTTGGGAGGCTGAGACAGGAGAATCACTTGGACCCAGGAGGCAGAGGTTCCAGTGAGTCGAGATGGTGCCATTGCACTCCAGACTGGGTGACAGAGCAAAACTCTGTCTCAAAAAAAAAAAAAAAAAAACACCGTGTTAGCCAGGATGGTTTCCATCTTCTGACCTAGTGATCTGCCTGCCTCAGCCTCCCAAAGTGCCAGGATTACAGGCGTGAGCCACCACCAAAGTCCCGGCCACCACCCTGGACTTTTACGGTGTTTGCCTCACCATGTGAAGTGTCTTCCCATCATGAACACTGTCTCCTCACAACTGGGGCCTTCTGGAAGGCCTGGGGCAGGGGAGGGGCCTTCACACACTTCTCTATGCTCAGGACACAACAGAAGACCCCGCACAAAGTGGGAGCTTATCAGTGCATGTTCTGGTTGTTTTAGGTCCTTGTCTGCTTCAACACTTGGGTTGTTTGATGCTGCTTCTAACAATTGTGGCTTCCTTTGGTTGCCCATTGCATTTTCCTTCTCTTTGTAGCTAGTAATTTCTCATTCTATACTGGTCATTGTGTTTGTTATGTCGGAGAGGCTCTAGGTTCTGTTATCTTCCCCTGAGGTGTGTTTAGTTTTTCAAGTAGGTAGTAAAACTATCAGTGCAATGCCTTGCCCCGTGGAGGTAGCGATCTAGGCTTTGTTGGCGGAGTCTCTGTCGATTTGGTCTTGAGATGGAGTCCTGACTCCTAGGGCCCCTCTGGGGCTCCAGTAGAAAGCTCAAGATGTCTATCAAGCTCCTGTAACATGTTGGGACTCAATTCTATACTCTGTCTCTCCTGTGGAAGAAACTACTTAAGTCTCCCCATGGCATCTGGGCTTTAAGCTATTGTCTTCCGCTGAGCCCCTGGATTCTCACCCTGCACAGGCCGCTTCAACAATCCAAAAGGAATTTATGTGTAGACTTCAGGGCCCTCCTCTTTCCAGGATTTCTCTTGACTTCCAGTCTCTCAGGCAACTCTGACCCCAACCTCAAACCCCTGAATCCACAACACAGTAAGATCCACAACACAGTTTATGTTGGGGGAAACCTAATTAATGTGGGCCTCACAAGGCGGGGGCCTCTTCTGTCAAGGGTCCCGGCATCTCTAGTTCTGTCTGCTTTTGGCCACTTGCCCAAGCCTACAAGCAGCTGGTGTTGGTGTTTATATAGAATTTGTCCGGCGTTTGTCACTGTGATTAACAGGAGGGTTAGTCTGACATGAGCTGCTCCATCACTACGGAAAAGCAGAAGTCACGGGCTCATGGATACATCTGTAATTATATTTAATACAACACACTGGCGGATATTCAGTAAAGTGGGGGAGAAATCATCCAATAGGCTCCTTCAAACTACTTTTCATCCTAAATAAAGTAAGAACAATGGTATAACATGTGGGCTCCAGAACCCGGATCATGTGCTGGGAGGTGTCTTGGTGGCTTTATTTGGTAACTCAGCTTAGAAAGCCCTCAGGGAAAGGGCAGGTCTGGGCCCGTGGCCCTCCCCACCCCGCCCCACAGCCCGTGGTATCCAGCAGCCAGCGCACTCTCCCCACGTCTGCAGGCCACACACACAGCCCTGGTAGAGAGGGCAGGTGTGTCAAAGCAGAGAGGGGACCAGGATGTGCTGGGACCACTGACTACGTAAGCCAAAAAGTCCTGAGCAGACAGGAGGTGCAGCCTTCCTGGCCCACTGGGCTCCCAGACCTGGACTTCCTTACAGCCCATCGGGAAAGGACCACAGCCTTGGAGGGGGTTTATTTCAATCTAAGAATCCAAGTTTTGCAAGGCTTGAGTACCTCCAGGAGGCTGGAAGTGAAGGCGGGTTGAAGGGGCGGTCCCTTTTTAGATCAAGGTGTCCCCGGTAAAGCTGCCAGGCCGCCCTGGGAAAGGAAGCACTCACCAGGCGGCTGAGTGAGGCTGGTTCTCCACCTCGGTTCTTCACCTAGTTAGCGGATCCAAATGCACATTTATATTTTGGGAACTAATTAAGGCTCAGTGACTGATTTAACCTTCAAATAAATTCCTCCCAGGGCTGAGCTGGCAGCATAGTGAATATCAGGCACCGCATCTGCATCAAGAAAACCCCCAAGTTTAGGAAGAACCAAATCCCAAAGGGAAGGGACGTGGAGAGGGGGGAATATCAAGTGTGAGGTGGGCTCAGCCAGCCAGCAGCTATGCAGCCCCGGGGCTGAAGGCAGGGGGCGTGGGGCCTGCCGGCTAGTTCCCCGCATGATGACGGCGTGCAGTCTGGGAAGAACAGTGTGAGGGGCTTTGAGGACTCAGGAATTATCACAGTCACAGCTTCCCAGGGCAGGGAAGGCCTCACTATGATTGCCACCTCAATGTCAAAGCTAACCAGAGGTGCCCCGACCCCTGGACAGGGAGGTAGTTGGGTGGGTGCCTTGGGGGGCAGGTGAGGAGCTCATCAGGCAGACTACACGGCATGAGGCAGAGATGCCCAAGGGCAGGTCAGCAGGCCCACCTACATGCTCCAGGTGCTACCTCTGCCTGGCTAGGAGTCCGTCTCCCTGGAGCCTCAGTTTCTCCACATGTCAAAAGGGGAGTGGAATGCACCCCAAAAGTCCTTCAGGCTGCATAGATCCCCCCTCTCCGTTCTGAGGAGCATCCTTGTCCGGGAGGAGCCCCTCGGAGGAGCAGAGTGTCCGTGGGCTGACTCCTGGGATTCTAGGGGCATTAACTAATACAGAAGGTGGAGACCTGGGAGGGGAGGCCTCTCCCTCCCAGCTGTCCACAAACAAAAGGGCATACAGCAGCAGCCACATACTGTAGCTCAGTGGCCAAGGAGAGCTCCTGGGACCTCAGCCATTAGGGCAGGGCTGTTCCAGGCAGCAGGAGCCTGGGGAGGGCTGGGGGGCCTTAAGGGGAGGCTGGAGCCCGCAGACTCAGGAACTCCCTCCTGGGTGTTGAGGACAGGGACAAGGAACTGCTGTGGGAGTTCTCATGCTGCAGCCACCCCAGCGCCAGGCACTTCTAAGAGATGCTGATCAGGCCACCCCCAGCCATCAAGACTTGACTGTGTTTCACTAGAGCTTGATAAGACTTCACCTGAGAAACACTCTGGCTGGCTCTGATCTCTTCCAGAGGTGTATAAAACATAAGAATAGACCGGGCATGGTGGCTCAGGCCTGTAATCCCAGCACTTTGGGAGGCCGAGGCAGGTAGATTGCTTGAGGTCCAGAGTTCAAGACCAGCCTGGCCAATATGGTGAAACCCTGTCTCTAAAAAAAAAAAAAAAAAAAAAAGCCAGGCATGGTAGTGGGTGCCTATAATCCCAGCTACTCAGGAGGCCAGGGCAGGAGAATCGCTTGAACCCGGGAGGCAGAGGTTATAGTGAGCTGAACCCGGGAGGCAGAGGTTATAGTGAGCTGAGATGGCACCGCTGCACTCCAGCCTGAGTGGCAGAGCAAAACTCCATCTCAAAATAAATACATAAATAATATAGAAATTAAATAGCAATTATGACCACAGTGAAAGAGGTGGGCAGTGGCAGCAGGTGATGCCTGCGACACGCCCGGCACGGAGGGCAAGAGCTGCACGGCTTCCATCTCTCCTCCCTCCACCGCCGCCCAGGGCACAGCCATTTTCCCCCTTACACGGCGGAGGAGTCCGAGGTTCAGAGCAGGTCAGCAATTGGATGGAGGTCACACAGCCAGGCCACGATGTGCTCCGGCTGAGCCCGTAGGGTCTGCCTTTGGCCCCATCGCTGACCCTGCTGCTGACGGTGAAACCCAAGCCCTGTAGTGCCACATTCCAGGAGGGTCTCCACCTTGGTTCTTCAGGAATTCTGGCCTGACCTGGGTGCCTGTGATAGCTGCAGGAAGGTCCGGGACCCCTTTCCCTCTACTTCTCCCTTAGGCACCAGAGCCAGCTCCTGCTGAATTGGGGTGAGTCGCCAGCCCGCAAAGCCAGGACCACGTGACTGCTCCTCCTGCCTGGCTTCTTGCCTCCTCCTCGGGACCCAAGCACTCAGTGTCACTTCTGACCCGCAGACCTTCTCATGCCTCAACCCCCACCCTGACTGTGCAGGTCTGCTCATCAGCTCCCAAACCTTCTCCAGGTCTTGACTACTGTCACCGACCTGGGCAGACATCCCCGGAGCCCACTCCCTCCCGAACCATCCTTTACAAGCAGTCCTTGTGCTGTCACTGTCCTTATTCCTGGGACCTAACTGCCCTTCTCCCTGAACGCTAGGCTCCTGCAGAACAAGAGACCTTGTCTCTCTCTACTCCACATGCCCTGCAGCCTGGTTGGGCGTCACAGCTGTTTGGCCTGTGCTTGCTCAAATCACGAACAGAACAAACGCAATATTGGCGATATTTGACAACTCACCTAGCATTTACTTCCAAGTATATGAAAATCTCATTCTGTTATTAAAATATTTAAACATTTTGCTAATTTCTTTTCAGTAAAATTTGAGGATGGTTTTGCTTTCCCTTGACTTGGGGCCAAAACCCATGCTGGAAAGAGACAGACATTCCAGGGAATAAAGCACATTCCCTGCCCTGGGGCAGCCCGGGAGGCTCCAGACCTTTCTGCAGCACCGTGGTGACCCCGAGGTGGTCAAGCTATGAGCCGTGGAGGCCCATGGCCCACTCTGCTTCAATCAGTGCTGGGGTTCCGCTGTGCCAGCACCTTGGCCAGGCTGCATAACCTCTCTGAGCCCCTGTCTCTCCATGTGCAAATGGTGTTCTAGGGCCCCCTCCGCACTTGTCCCTTTCAGGAGCCCCTTTAGCTTCAACAGCAGAAGAGAACTGGGCACAGGCAGGGGTCAGCCGCTCTACACTGTGAGCTCCTGGCCTGGAGCAAGCACAAGCCTCAGCCTGGGTCCCTCGGCCAGGAGTGGGTCCCGCTCCCTGCTGTGCCACCTGGGATTCTCGTGCAGCTTAAATGGAACTCAGCAAGGAAGCCAAGCCCTGTCCTGAAGCTGAAGAAGACACCGCTGGAGGCTCACAGGGAGGTGGGGGGCAGCACACAGGGTCTCCCCGCCCAGAAGCCTAAGAGATGGCCAAGGTGAAGCTCTCTCCACACAGTTCCCTCCCTCAGCGTCTGAGCTTGCACGGGGTCTGTGAGAATGACACGCTCGGTGGAACCTTCCACTCCACAGGCTCAGGGGGCCGGGCTGGGCGGCCGTTCTCCAGTCTCATCTGACTACCCTGACGTGGTGTCATACCCCTAACACAGGCGTGGCTCGCATCTGCACAGAGCTGCCCACACCACACCCTGGGCCTCAGACTCCCAGAGCGGGCTGGGCAGACCCTGGACTCTCACAGCATGTGGAAGGCTAGGGTGTGAGCCCAGGGCTGAGGCTAGCAGGTATCAGTTTCAGGTCATGGGGTCAGGGAGCAGAGGCTGCAGTGGAAGTGGAAAGCCTTTGAGATGTTCAGGCGGTGACTGTGACCAGGAGACAGCAAAGACAGCTATTAGGAGTGGGCTGAGCTGCTATGGGGAGGGCTGGGTTGCTATGGGGTGGGCTTGGTAGGCCCCAGGAGGAGGAAGGGAAGCAAGCCTTGGTGGCCTTTGGGAAGAGTTTACGGATGGCTGGCATTGTAGACAGAGCTGAAATTCATATTGTGAGGTCCTGACGCCTAGTGGGACTGCATGTGGAGAAGAGTCCTTCATGGCAGTTAAGTTAAAGGAGGGTCATTAGGGTGGTCCCGAATCCATTCTCACTGGTGTCCTTGAAGAAGAGGAGAGGAGGACACAGACACGTACAGAGGGACAACCCTGTGAGGTCACAAGGAGAAGGCGGCACCTACAAGCCGCAGAGATAGGCCTCAGGAGGCCCCAGCCCTGCAACACTTTGATCTCAAGCTCCAGCCTCCAGGACTGTGAGAACATAGACGTCTGCTGTTGAATCCCACTCCCCCAGCCCACCTGCGGGGCTCTCTGCACACAAGAGACTGATACAGGGCCTGACCGATTCTTAGAGGACACATGAGTCAACTTCTCTAAAACAGAAGTGCTTCATGCTTCAGCCCTCCCAATTTTTGGTGCTGAAGGCCCAGGAGTTCACAAACGCCTCCTGGCGCTTCCGTCGGAAGGCCTGTGACCATGCCACCTCCTTGGATGGGTGGTCATCCATCTTCATCTTCCTCCTCAGCTTGGGGACGCAGTCTTAGTGGACAATTCTCCAGTGACTCCTCAGTTTTCCTAGGGTAGGACCACACTATGCTGCATCCACCGTCCCCTGTCCCATCTGAGTCCCTGAGGGGGCGGGAGCTCCCTGGGGGATGAGTGGGCACCTACATCCATCCACGCACATCCAGCCCTCGCCCGGCTTCCCCACATCTCTGGACAGGAGGACTCTTCCGGCAGCGCGTTGTCCCTGCCACAGGCACCCCCACAACATTAGTGCAACTCATTAATACTCTGCTTAAAAAGAAAAACCTAATGAATGTTCCATTTTCCTAATTGGGTCAGCGGAGCACTCCTCGAATAGCATTTAAGCTGCTCAGTTTCTACCTGAAATTGCCATGCGTTTTTCCATTTGGGTTGGGGGGCGGGTGGGGGTGCGGGCATGAAAATCTCTTTCCCTAAATCCTTGCTCCGGCCTTCACAGCCGGCCTTCTCAACAAGGGGGTCATTGAAAATGCTGGGCACATTTTCCGACATAGCACAAACTCACTGGAACCGTGGGGTTCGGGGCCGCGGTGGAGGAGTTGGAAACACAGGCTCCACGCCGGGTGCTGCCCTTCGCTCCTCACGCCGAGCACCTGGCCCTCCTGCCGCAGCCCTTGGAGCAACCTCATGGGATGTTACATAACGTTCCTGGAGGACACATGCTGTTTTTTTATATGACAAATTCTTCAGACAGGGATCATCTCAGTCCAGCTGAGATGCTTTTCGTCTTTCCCCATGATCAATAACACAGCCGAGAACATCTTCACGCAGGCAGCACCTTTCTTCATTTGAATATTTTACATTCCCAGGAGTGGAAATGCCAGGTCAAAAGGTCTGAGCGCCCCCATGGCCCTGGGCATGCATCTGGCCAATTGCTTTCATCGGAGTTAAACCAATTTATATGACCAAGGCACTGGGACTCAATTTCCTCTTAAGAAAATAAAATAGGGCCAGTGGCTCACCCCTGTAATCCCAGCACTTTGGGAGGCCGAGACGGGTGGATAACAAGGTCAGGAGTTCAAGACCAGCCTGGCCAAGATGCTGAAACCCTGTCTCTACTAAAAATACAAAAATTAG
>NC_045446.1:3569841-3622131 GCF_002776525.5 Piliocolobus tephrosceles | reverse complement strand
CAGCCTGGGTGACAGAGCAAGACCCCATCCCAAAAAAAAAAAAAAAAGAAAAAAAAAATCTTTTTCTAAAATGAGCTATAGAGAAAATGGGTTCCAACCAGAGGCCAATAAACTTCGAAGATGGGAGGGCTTTCCACTCGAGTGGATTAGGGGAGACATAATTTCACACTGAAGGACTCATCAGAACAGAACAGTTTCTCTCGCAGAGAAATGGACTCTGATGACATCAGGCTTATTCCAGATCTCCAAGTCTGTGGCCTTTTTCCTACTTGGCTTCATGAAATTCCAATGGAACGTGCTTGTTGGCCCCGGGGTCAGCGCGAGGCCATCTTAAGTGCCGAGGATAGAGTGGGGGTGTTGGAAGATGTGGGTGGGGATGCCCCAAAACCACCCACAAAGACCATTCCTAGAGACCAGAGGCAGGAATGGCAGACAATCTGGTGACACTGAGATCCCAGTAAAATCCAGGATTGATTGATGAAAAGACGAGCCAAGCCAGGGAAAATCAGAATCAAACGGACGGCCCTGGGTGAATGAATGCACATTTCCCATAATTATATAGAGATGGAAATAAGCAGCACAGAACAAAGCGGGAAGGACAGCCCACTTCCAAGTTGTTTGCAGCGGAGGCTGAAAATAGACACTGGAGAGGTGGTGCTGGATAGAAACCACCAGTGTTTGTCTCCGAGCTTCCTGCAATTAAACAACAAGCAATGCACTGGGGGCAGGAAAGGGAGCCGGCGGAGGAAAAGCACCCCAGAAACGCTCTTCCCCGTGCCCCGACACTGGAGGAACAGGTGGCCAAGGGCAGCCGGCAGGGTTTCCAGAGGCTGGTGCCGAGCCCAGAGAGACCTGAACTGGGCTCCTGGGAAAGTGGAAGGGCGGGAAAAGTGAACTGGAGAGTCTCGAGTGTGCTTCCGGGTGGAAGGCACCCCCAGGCAAAGTCAGCTAAAGACAGTGCGGTGGGGGGGTCTTTCTACCGCAGCAGAAAACAGAGGCACCCCCTTCTTAGGGGTTCCTTGGAGGACACCTGAACCTTCAATGCCTCAGGTTATTTATCTGTAAATTATTATTATTATTCTTAGAAACAGGGTCTCACTCTGTCTCCTAGGCTGATGTGCAGTGGTGCGATCTCAGCTCACTACAGCCTCAACCTCCCAGGCTCAAGTGATCCTCCTGCCTCAGCCTCCCAAGTAGCTGCGATTACAGGCAGGTGCCACCATGCTCGGCTAATATTTATTTTTTCATTTTTTGTAGAGATGGGGTCTTGCTATGTTGCCCAGGCTGGCCTCAAGCGATCCTCCCACCTCGGCCTCCCAAGGCACTGGGATTATAGACACGAGCTGCTGCTCTCAGCCTCATCTGTCAATCAATAACAAGGATGTCGCTGGGAAGCACAGGTCAACTGCTCGTGTCCCAGGCCCTGCTCTCAGCACTCCACGGATCCCAGGTACCTAGCGGCCACCTCATCTCAGCACAGGAGGCAGCGCCATCATCCCCATGACACAGACAGTCCAGTCACCTGCTCCTGGCCACACGGCTGGGAAGGAGGCAGTGCTCGGAGCTCTGTGTTCCAATGTAAACAGCCACACTCTCCCTCCCACCCTTCTCTGAAAAATGGGTGCTAGAACAGGACCACTGGGTGCTGTGAGCATGAACGAAATCATCCACTGCAGAGCCCTCGGTGCCTGCCAGGTCCAGAGCATGGCTCAAGGCCCGTGGTGCTATTTAAGAGTTTCTCTGTGCTCGTAAAACAGCCTGCTGCCATGGGGCCTGGTTGCTGCTCTCTGATCTGAGGATGAGCAGGACTGCAGCTGGGGCCTGGGCATTCCCCTCCCTGAGAAAGATGGCATCACTTTACAGAGGAGGGGTGCAGGCCCCCATCGAGAGGAGAGGACCCCCACCACAGCCCATCATCAATCTTGCCAGGGCCCTCCACTGTGCTCCGACCCCCACCCAGTGCAGGGTCCTGGGAGTGCGCTAGGGAGACGGAGACACAGGTCTACATTTGGGGCCTCAGCTGTGCAGTCCCACCACATCAGGGCACCCTGTGGGAGGCCGTCCCTCCTGCCCACTCTGCACTTGACGAGGTCCACGCCTCCTACTGCTGCAATTCTGTTGAGGTTCTAATGAGACGGGGTCCCCCTAATGCAGCCTTGTCTCACAGGGTGGCGATGGGGTTGGCAGCAGCAGGGCCTCCTCTCTGAGATTTTCAGCGAGAAAGTGATGCCAGGAGGCAAAGCCGTCAATCCCAGGATCTGCTGTCAGTGTTAAAAATAGGGGGAAATGTGCCTGGCTGCCAGATCCCCTGCCAGGGAGGGTGCTGCCCCCCTACCCCACTCAGCATTTTAAATTAATTTAAAATTGCTCTGGAACGGGGGACCAGCACTGAAAACCTGCCCGAGCATCTCTGCGCTCAGCAGCGACCCCATCCAGGGTCTCATCTCTGCTCCTGAATTTCCCACGCTCCCCTCTCAATTCACTCCACTCATGCTCCGAGTTCATAAGCAGAGTCTACCATGCAAGTTCTCCCACATCCCCACAGACAGGCACCAGCCTGGCTCTGCCCAGGGTGCCCCCACCTACCCAGCCCTCATCATCTGGCTGCAGGGGTGGGCCAAGAGCCAGCCCAGGGCCTGCCCAGCAAGGCCTAGACCAAAGAAGGGGGCAGGGATTGGAGACGGTCCCCAGCGGAGGCCCCCGCCAGGAGGCCGCCTCCTCCCAGGCTTCACGGCTACAGGAGCCCTGGGGTGCCCAGGCCTGCTGAGGTGACCGTGGCTGGAGGGGACCAGCCAGCTGGGGTGCGGCTTCATCTTGCTAGAAGGCATGGCAACGCCTGCGGTAGAGAGGGCGGCCCCACACCTATTCCCAGTTCCCAAAAGGAGTCTGAGGTCTGTTGGGCTTCATTTCACAGCCAATGAAACAGAAGACGAAAGGCCCTCTCAGGACAGCCGTCTCTCCACGGAGGCTTAGCGACAGCAATCTTATCACTGCTGCCTAAAAAAGAAGCCAGAACTCTGGATTTTTATGTGAAATCTCCTGATTTTAAATACCAGCAACGAGTTCCTATTTTATCAAAATGTGCCTTACAGCATGGGCTAAAAGAATCTGCCCGTGAGCCGCCAGGAATTGTGGGGTAGGGGTTTGAAAGATGGGCCATGTCAGGGCCTGGAGGGGGCGATCAGCCCTCCTGCTCCCTGTTCTTCCTGCCATTTCCCAAAGTGAGCTCCACGGGACCCTGAAGACCCTTGAAGCCGACTGTGCAGAACAGGTTCTGAAGTCATGTTCGGGAAATGCCAGGTCAAACAAAGCTAAGGGGCTTTTTGAAATTGCAGGCCTTACCAGGACCTTAAATGCCCTAAGGTGCATTGCAGGCCTTATCAGGACCTTAAACGCCCTTAAGTACATTCTGAGGGTCCAGGAAGGAAGTAAAGCAGGCAGTGCTCCCGATGCAATTTGACCGCAGATCTGTGCTTTGCAGAGCAGCCGTGGCACTCACTAGAATCCAGCACCTTTACCTTGAAAGGTAAATGTCAAGTGTGCAGCTCAGGGTCTGAGAAGCTTGGGCAGGGATGCACCATGTCTACTGCACGCCACCCTCAACCGTGCACTCTGGCTGTGATCTCAATTACAGAATGGGAGAAGCCAGTCCTCTCCCCGAGCAAGCAAGCCCGATGCCAGCTTGTTTCAGGACCACCAGGAATGTCGACCAGTGCATGATTCTGGGAGAGCAACTGAGCACCATACAGACAGCTGGGCCTCCAAGTGGGTGAAGGGGGACCTTACTCTGAGGCGTGATGCTGCGTGAATGAGTCAGAGAAGGATGTGAGTGGTGCCCAGGGATGCCGGCTGCAGGGCCACTGAAAACATGAATGGTAGAAACGGTCTGGACCTCACACTCTGGAATGTTCAGACAGAGGGGCACACACTCCCCCACCAGGACGCAAGGCACACTTACCAACAAGATAAATATGTCCATATGCAGGGCGTGAGGATGCACACCTGAAATCCCAGCTACTCAAGGCTGAGGCGGTATTGTTTGAACCCAGGGATCTGAGAGCAGCCTGGGCAACACAGTGAGACCCTATCTCAATATATTAATATGTATATATATGCATGCATGCCAATGGCTGGTCTAAAAAGGTGAGGTAGAGAAAAAGACACAGATCCACAATGTACTCTCCCTAGATCACATCTGCGTGAATTCTGTCTATGGGTGCACAAATGGGGCTAAATAAGGACATGGAACATGGAAGTCCTTTTCTGCACTAGAGGCCAGCGGGCTGCGGCAGGTCAGTGTAGGAAATGGGTGCCTGGGCTTAGGGTGGATCCCAGCGCCAACTATACTAGAGCATAACCCTGGACAAGTGCCTACCCTTTGTCAAATGAAAACACAAGGGCTCACTGTGTGAGAACGTAACACCCTAATACACATGTCAGCATGCAGTAGCCGTGCTCCTTCCTCTCTTTGAATTTTCTTATGAGGGCATTTATGTCCAAAGAATGAAACCACAGCAGAAAATATGCAGACAGCAGTGTCGGGTCAAATCTGTTAACAGCTGCCGTTTATCAAGTCTACCGAAGGGTAGTCTGAGGTCCATGATTTCTCTACATTATTTCTTTTTTTTTAAAAATGGTTTTACTCATGGCAAAATACATATAAAATTTACCACGTTCATCATTTTTAAGTGCACACGTCAGTGACATCAAGTACATTCACAGTGTTAGGTGACCATTACCATCATCTGTCTCTAGAACTTTTTCATCTTCCCAAACTGAAAATGTTGTCCCCATGAAACACGCACACCCCATTCTGCCTCCCCTAGCCCCTGGCCCTCATCATCCTACCCTCTGTCTCTATGAATCTGACGACTCTAGGGACCTCATAAGAGTAGACCGATACAGGATTTATCCTTTAGTGACCAGTTTCTTTCACTCAGCACAGTGTCCTCAAGGTCTCTCCATGCTGTAGCCTGTGTCACAACCTCTTACGGTTCTCCTTTAATCTTCACAACAGTGTCAGCAGTCAGTACTCAGGTGACCAGATAGGATCAGAGAAGTCAAGCAACATATCCAAGGTCACACAGCTGCACCTGAAACTTGAACCTAGAGATGTCTGTCTCTAAGCTTCCACCCCAGGTGCTATACCTCCTGCCCCCAAGGCCAGAGAAGCAGTGGTTTTTGATGCATTATTCAAGCAACTAACTTACTTTACCCAAATGATATGCCCACACTCACCGGAGGCCAAGGTGGTGTGGTTTACCAGTTCTCCCTCCTGCCCACCAGACAGTCCCCAAAGCACTTGTGAGGAACTTTCTGGGACACTGTGTGGAAACTACATCAAGGACAGCTCCTCAGCCTCCCCTCTGCCCCTCCTCAACATGCAAGCTCGAGGTGAGCTCTCTCCCAAATTCCAAGATCCAAGTGTAGTGGGGGCTTGAGCCTCAGGTCACTGTGCCTGTAGTTCTTGTGGGCTCCTGGGGAGAGTAATTTATGACTCTGAGGCACCCGGACCTTCTGGTCAGTTTCAGATCCCATCGAACTGCTTGTGAATGGGGAGAAGTTGGGAAAGGTGACCATACAAGGCAGCTCCTGATCTCAGCTTCGGGCAGGGGTCCCTGAGTCCCGACCGGCTGAAACAAGTGCCCGAGAGGCCTGACAATTGTGCTGCTGGGCTCTGCAGCCCTGACAACTCCTTCGCCCTCCAAGCCACACATTTTCCATTTTTAAAATGGGATCACGGGACTCTTCACGCTTGCTGCAGGTGTAGAGCGAGCTAACATAAATTTGGAGCATCCACACCCCAAAAGGGACCCATAAACATGGCTGTGGCTCTCCGAGGAAGGCTGGGACCCAGCCCTGTAGGGACTGTCAGACCCTGGTGAGAATTCCTGAATCCTCTCCAGGATCCCTCCCCTACTCTTTGGACTTCCCACTTCACTGAGCCCTTAACTTTCAGATCCCAATACAGAGCCTCGCAGAACGAGCACAGACTTTCCTTCAGAAAAGATCTCCCCAGCAAAGGCACAAGAAAGGGCTGCTGCAGCTGGGGCTCCTAATTGTCCCCCACTTTCTGTTCTCCTGTCTTCCTCTGGAATGTAACCTGGCCCTTCATCTGGTCACCTGGCTGTCCACAAAGAAGACGATTTAAGAGCATGGCTGTCCACTTAAGAAGGGAGCTGTGTGATAAGATCCTGACCACTGGGACATAAATAAAAGAAATAGGTCTACTTAAGGAAACTGTCCTTATAGGAAAAGGGAATAATGCCTTTCTCCTGCTCCTTTCTCCTTTCTGCTGACTGGAATGATGATGTAATGGGTGGAGCTAAGGCAGCCACTGTGGACTATGAGGGCAATTGAGCATGGAGTCCACATATGATGGAGTAGTAAATCAGAAGAACATGTGTCTCAGATATCACAGAACCCTGCCTCAGTTCTGGACCACCTAGCTGGACGTTTATGGAAAAGACAAACGTTTTTAAAAACTTAGGATTTTTAGTTACTCATAGCCAAATCTCACCATGACTATTAGAGGCTAGCAGTGCCAATTTAGAAATACTTGAGAGAGCAATAGCGTCGTTATTAAGGACACAGAGCTCGGGGTCCAGTTGGACCATGCAGGGAGTTTCAAACTCTCACTAATGCTGAGTGGATGCAAAAGTCAGAGCCTCCCGGCCCCCGGGCTGATGAAGTGAGGCAGACTCATAAACGACTGTGATAGAATGTGATCAATTAATAAGAATCACCACCCCATGAAACTCTGCCAGGCAGTCCGTTCACATTCCTACCTACTCCTGAAAGCCATGAAAATAAAACACAGTCTCTTTTAAAACCAAGACCTTCTGGGCCACTCTGTGCCCAGGGAATCAGGACTACTGCAGGGGTCCCCCGGCCACTGGGGAGGGGCATGGGCAGGGTCTGCAGAGGTGAGAGAGACCTCGGACTCGGACATGACACACAGCCCACCTGTTAGAGCTTATAGCCCCTCGTCCTCCTGTTTACAAAGCATTTGCACAGTGCCAGATTGCACAGACCACAAAGAAAACTGGCTCCCGTTTAGAAGCTTTAAAGAAAGAATATTGGGAGAGTGACGAACGTAAACCCCAGTCAACTTCAAGGCCATCCCAGATAAGCGCTTCAGAAAGAAGTTTCCTCAGAAGGCCATGTGGGGGCTCCACGGGGCCTGCAAAGGGCGTTTGTGGGATGCAGAGGCTGGGGCAGGAGGGTTGAAGGGGAAGGACAGGAAGAACGGGGTGGCTGTCCATTTCCATCAGGACAGTGCCACAGTCTGCACTCCACAAGTTTTCGGGGGACTGTGCGTTCCTCAAGATCCACAATTGGCTGGGCGCAATGGCTCACACCTGTAATCCCAGCACTTTGGGAGGCCAAGGTGGGTGGATTACGAGGTCAGGAGTTCGAGAACAGTTTGGCCAATAGAGTGAAATCCCATCTCTACTAAAAATACAAAAATTAGCCAAGCATGAGGGTGCGTGCCTGTAGTCCCAGCTACTTGGGAAGTTGAGGCAGGAGAATTGCTTGAACCCGGGAGGCAGAGGTTGTGGTGAGCCGAGATCATGCCACTGCACTCCAGCCTGGGCAACAAAGCAAGACTCTGTCTCAATCAATCAATCAATCAATCAATCCATGACCAGGATGGCTGTGCTGTAAGGAAGGAGCCCAAGGGGGAGGCCAGGAGAGGGGTTGCCTTGGCAAGACCTTGAGTCTCCACATCACTGTCAGCCAGAGGAAGCCAATGTTCCCTGAACCAGTGAACCACATGGGAAGTTCTGCAGAGCCCCACAGCCAGCCCTGCCCTGGGAAAGCAGAGCCCTCAGGCCCACTCGACAGGCCATCTGGGGTGCCCCCTGCTGAGACACCTTCAGTGCCTGGCATTGGGTTTACGGGAGACACAATCCTTGGCGGGGTCCTCCTGGGCTCCTTGGAGCCTGTGGGGAGAGTGAAGTTGGGGGAAATGAAACATGAGCAACACTCCGTGAGCTCTGGAAACAGAGCCAGACTCTTTCTAGGGAGCAGACACTGGAAACTCCAGCCAGGTGGACCTGGACCAGGCATCCCGGCGCCTCCCACGGGCCCTGGAGCTCAAAGCACAGCTTCCTGGGAGAGCCCAAGTGCGGGAGAGGGTGTGAGTCACAGCAGCCATGGGGACAGACGAGACCCTGAGGCTGCGGTGAGGCTGAGTGCCTCCGCCATTGTTACCCAGTGACCGAGAGAGGTCTGAAGTGGACTGGTGCTCAGTTCTGGGTGCAGCCTTAAGTGTCTCTCTCGATCTCTTTATGGCCAGGGGTGATGCCTCTCAGCAGGCAGGGCAAAGGCAAATGTCTCCTCCCGACAGCTCCACCAGCCCGGAGCGTGTGATGTGTAGGATGCTTCCTGGGCATCTGCCTCCACTCTCAGTAACGGGAGAGAGACAGAATGAAAATGCAGGATGCGTCCCGCGTTCCTGGAGCTGCTGTGACCGCTTAATGCATACTGGGTGACTTCAGATGACAGAAATTCATTATCTCACAATCTTAGAGGCCAAGAGTCCAAAATCAGGGTGGTGGCAGGGCTTCCTCCCTCCAGGGCTTCTAGTAGAGGACCCTTCCCGTCTCTTCTACTCCATTCTCTGCCTCCGTCTGCACGTGGCCTTCCTCTCTTGGTGTGCCTCTGTGGGTTCCTGTGTCTAAACGCCCCCTCCTTCTTCTTATAAAGACATCAGCCATTGGTCATACTAATCCAGCATGACCTCATGTTAACCAAACCAATTAAACCCACAAAGACCCTATTTCTAAATAAGGTCACATTCTGAGGTTCAAGTTGGACATGAAATTGAGGTGACACTATTTGACCCAGAAGAAAGACCCTGCAGTGTTAACAGTGATTCACTTGGAGAGTGGGAGAGAAGAGAAGGAGGTTTGGATGATTTTCATATGTAACACATTTACCCCTTGCTTTTGTGTAATTTCTATGAAGACCACATATTACCTCTCTATTCAGAGGCAAATAAATAATAATACATTTTTATTTATTTAAGAAAAAACTATTTAAGATCTCAAAGGTCCTTGTTGACTGTCATGGGTAGGAAAGTTACCAATGCTAAAAATGCTGAGATCAAATCTGATGAGTCCAGGAGAGAGAAGGCTGCTGGCTCACGGCCCAAGAAACCCAGGGCCTTGTAACCATGACCAGTGTTGTTACTAGCACTCACCCCAACCAACAGAGCCAAGAGCTTGAGCAACAGGAAAGTGAAGGGAGCAGGTGCCTCAGATTCCACTCCCAGTGGCCTGCATTCAGCCCTGTAGCTTGAAATCCAAGTGACTGCATGCATGGCTGGATCAAGGGAGAGGGACCAAGGTCCAGAGGGTGAACCACGTGCTCCCTATCCAGGCACAGGCAAGGAAGGGCCTTCTGGGGAAAGAGATGCAGAAGTAGCCCAAATGGAAGATGGATGCAGGCCCACACAATGAAAGGTCCTGCCAACGTTGACAAGCACATGAAGGCCAATGAAATGTCCCTCTCCGTTCTCAATGGGGAGCCCAGGGAGAAACACCGACAGCTGGAAGCAGGCACCACAGGGGGCAAAGCTGCTGGGGTGTGAGTGCACTGCCTCATGGCCTTTGGGGTCCTGGACAAGGCCTCTGGCCACCACAGAGCAGGGACTAGTCTCCCTACTACACCTGTGGTGCGTACAGGGAGTGGACAGCAGCAGCTGTGCTCTTTTTGTTTTTGCAGAAATCCAGATCACAGTTCACTCACAACTATCAGAAACCCACCCCCAGATGTTCATGACTGTCCATCAATCTGGGAGGTCTGGGCCTGGCCCGTAGTCCTGGAACTCTGGATGCTCTCAGTGACCTGTTAATAAGAAAGGACAGCTATTTTGGCCAGATGCCAGCATATGGCCCAGTGGCTCTGGCTGTTTGCACAGCAGGCTCGGCTGCCCCTCACTGACTTCATGATGAGGGATAATTAAAACGGCTTCCCTGATCGTTCTCCCTCATCCAATTTGGTTGCGTGATGAAAAAGCTCAGAAGAAATTAGCAAGGTAAGCCCTACAGGACAGACATTCTAGCAGGTGAGGAGTCACCCAGGTTTCTGGAAGCTTTCCGTATCTAGAACGTTGGATTCTGGGCAAATTGTCCATCAGTCTGGCCCATCTCAGTCACAGAAGGTTTCAGATCCCTCCTCTCTGCTCCCCCAACCCCTTGCTCAGATCTGATCCTCTCAGCTCTTCCAACAACCTCCAGGCAGGTCCTCATTTAGCCAGCTTCCCCTTCCTGATTCTTGAACCCTGAAGTTATAGCTCTGACCAGGGCATTCGCTTTAAAAATCTTCAACAGCTCTCATGGCTAGAACAAAAGTGAAGGAATGGGAATTCCTACATTCAAATCCTGGTCTCCAACTTCATAAGAGGTGACAACAAACTGGCAGACCCTGGGGGCAGAGAAGCTCCCTTCCATGGCACAGGGCCTGGCATGTGGTAAGCTCACAAAAAATGTGAGATGAACAGAAGACAGGAAGGAAAGAAAAAAGAAAGATGGGAAGAAAGGAAGGGGGTAAATCGATGGCAGGATGGGTAACTGCATGGATTGTTGGATGAACGGATGGATGGGTGGGTGTGTGGGTGGGTGGATAAATGAATGGATAAATAGATAAGTGAATGAGCAGAAAGACTGGTGAATGGATAGATGGACGAATGAATGGATACAGAGATGGGTGAGTGCATGGATAGACAGATGGAAGGATGGATGGCTGAATGAAGAAATGGATAGATGAATAGATGAGTGGATGGATGGATGGATGGATGGATGGATGGATGGATGGATGGAAAGATGGAAGAATAAATTAATAGGTGGACGGATGGATAAATGAATAGGTGAGTGAATGGGTGGGTGGGTAAATGGACAGATGAGAAGGTGGGTGAATGGGTGGTTCAATGGGGGGATGGATGGATGAATGGATGATGAATAGATAGGTGATGGGACGGATGGATGGATGAATGAATGGGTAGATAGATGGATGAATGAATGGATGAATAAATGGATAGATGGATGGATGTGTGGATGGGTGAGTGAATAAGTGTGCAAGTGAACACGTAGATGAATGGATGGGTGATTGATGGGCAAATGGGTGGTTAGGTGGGCGGACAGATGGATGGATGGACAGAGAGATGGATAAATGACTGGATGAATGAACAGATGAATAAATGGATGAATAGGTAGACGGATGGACGGAGAGATAATGAATGGATATTTAGATGGATGAATGGGTGGATGGGTGAGTGAATAAGTGTGCAAGTGAACGCATAATGAATGGATGGGTGATTGTAGATGGGTGGTTAGATGGGTGGTTAGATGGGTGGTTAGGTGGGCAGATAGATGGATGGATGGACAGATAGAGGGATAAATGACTGGATGAATGAATAGATGAATAAATGAATAAATGGATGAATGTGTAGACGAATGGAGAGATAAATTAATGAATGGATATTTAGATGGATGAATGGGTGGATGGGTGAGTGAATAAGTATGCAAGTGAACGCATAGATGAATGGATGGGTGATTGGATGGGCAGATGGGTGGTTAGGTGGGCAGATAGATGGATGGATGGACAGATAGATGGATAAATGACTGGATGAATGAATAGATGAATAAACGGATGAATGGATAGACGGATGGATGGAGAGATAAATTAATGAATGGATATTTAGATGGATGAATGCATGAGGAGATAGGTGGGTGGATGGGAGGTCGGGTGGTAGGTGGATGGATGGATGAATGGGAGGGTGGATAGATATATTAGTTGTATATATAAAAGCAACCTTCCCCTCTTGGACTGTTTTGCCCATCTACTATATTTCCTTGCCTCTGGGTGGTGTGAGTTTAAACCATACTTGATGCATTATTTCATTAAAAACACCAACAGCCCTATAAGGCAGGCATCTAATTCCTGCTTCACTGAATCAGAGAATTTTAAGGATCTTAAACAGAGTCCCACTCAATAAGCAGGTGGCAGAGCTGGAATTCAAACAGCAACATCTGCTTATCTGTGCCCAGGACTCTGCCCAGTGTGGTTCTTCCTGCTCTTCCCAGTCCCAAGCATCATTTGAAACTCTGGACACACACCGGATGGACACCCCTGGCCCGCCCTTAACTTCTGTCTACCTCATCTCTATCCTTAGTCTGACAGGGCTGATGATACCTGTTTTGGACTTACAGTTCTCCCTGATAACTTATGCTCTCTGCAACTGCCTGCCACTGCATGCAAATGTTCCTGTAACAGGAATAAAGTAAACATTTCCCTGACGATGGCCCCAGCAGCCAGGAGGCAGTCTCAATACCTGGTTTCCATGCTTTGCATAAACTTCAGTAGACTCCAAGGGCTAGAGCTTGAGAGCCCAGTCGGGCCATAGGATGACTGACACTGCACAAGTAAGTGGGCCTCAGCTCCCAACCTACAAACTGGGAATAATGTAAGTAGCACCCACACAGGGTTATTTTAGAAATCAGATTGGATAATGCACAGAACTTAGCATCCCGTAAATATTCAACGGACGGTGACCCTGTAAATATTCAATGGACGGTGACCCTTTTTTCAAATGCCTGCTCCTAAGCAAAGCATTCTCAACTCAGCCATAATAAGCAACCTGGAGGCTGAGCCCCTCCTAGGCTGACTCTGGCCTTCCCTAGCACAGGGCTCAGTCATGTGCCCAATAGATGACTGCTGGGTCTTAGATATCCTATTTCCTTTTCTTCAAGTGGCCTCATTTCCTGATAAAGACCCTGGTGTCTTTCTCAGGACTTGAGAGGGCCAAGCCCTTGGTCAGTGCCCAAGAGAACACAAGCAGTTGACATACGGGTTCTGCTGCCCACCCCATCATCCTCAGCACTTTAGTTAACAGGATGGCCCACCTCTTGCTATTAGGGGCATCATGGAGCACAAGGGGAGATCTAAGCCCACAAGACTTGAAACTCCCCAGAAGGAACTGACAGCAGCCTTAGCACATGACATCACGAAGACACCATGACCCCTGAAGGCCAAAAATGGCAGTAACAGCAGATCACAGCGATGGGGCAGTTCCATGAGTCACACACCAAGTTCCACGGCTCACACACATCCTCTCAGGAGGCTGAGACCCAGGATGGGGGCTACATCTGAACTAGTATGTGGGTGCTTCACTGCAGCCTCCTCCTACACCACCTTGGAATCCTTGTACTGTAGCATGATGGATTCTCCGGGCCTGTGGCAAGTTTCAAGACACCATTTGGAGAGGGAATTATTCAGATCATAGCGCACCCATGACCTGTGCTTCTCAGCTTTCATCCCAGCCCAAATGTGCCAGGAGCTAAATTTAGGGTGAGGGTTGTATCCAGCCCGTGCTCTGTCCAGAAAGAGCTGAGTGCTGCTGTTGCTGTAAAACCACCCAAAGCATCTGCTTCCTGTCCCCTGTCCGTGATCCATTTTAAACGGAGTCATCAAAATTCACTGCCACGTTCATATAAAATAACAGCGGCAACTGCCACTAAATTCGTATTGCGCTGTGCGGCCAGGCTGCTCTTCTCTTAGTCATGGCCATGCCAGGCAGGCAGGGGGCACGTGATACCCGTGTCTGAAGCTGCAGGCATGGCAGTGTGCCATGCAAAAGCCCACGGCCTCCTGGAGTCTTTGCCATCCACTCAGTGGGCCAGACTGGAAACCCAGGCATGACCTGCACACCCAACACCTAGCAGCAAGGCAGATTTCAACCTGACCATGGCTCTCCAGTCTCATGCCCATGGCTGAGTCTCCCATGGACATGGCAGCAACCTCCCAATGTGAGCCCCGCTTCCTTCCTTGCTAAAGACAGCTATCCACGTAAAAGCCAAAGGATTCTTCTTAACAATATAAATCATGGAAACTTCTTTGCTAAAACTCCTTAAAGGTTATCCACATTTAGAACAGAACCCAGACCCCTGATTTCGAACATGAGGCTCAAGGGACCTGGCTCCTATCTCCAGCCTACCTTTACTATCTCTTCTCCTGGACTATGCGCCTCCCACTCATACCTCCATCTGGCTACCACCGGCATCTGGGAGATCCCAAGCAAGTTCTTTCCCACGGCAGGGTCTTGGCCAAAGCTGCCTTCAGGAATGTGCTGTCCACACATCTGTACATGCTCATCCCTTCCACGAGCATTCCTGAGTACTTGCTTTTTACTACTGATCAGCCCACCTTGCCCTGAGTCTCACGCTGTCCTTTCTGTACTGGAGCACTGGTTTTGAGCCTAGAGTCATAAAATGTTTAATACAGCACTGCTCTGGATGGGTGGGTGGAGGAATGGAGAGGTGAGTGCATACACAGAATGGTGGGTGGGTGAGCAGATAAACGGATAGGTGGGTGGATGAATTAGATGGACAGAATGAATGTATAGATAATAGAGAGATGAATAGACGTCTGGATGGATGGGTGGATGAGGGTAAGTAGGCAAGTGGATGAATAGATGAAGAGATAAGTAGATGGATGAATGAATAAATGGATATACAGATGGGTAGGTGGGTGGAGGGATAGATGAATGGACTGATGAATGGATGAACAGATGGATGAATGGAGAATTGGTAGGCAGGTGAGTAGGTGGATGGAAAGATGGATAGATGGGTGGGTGGACAGATGGACTGATAGATGGATAAGTGTGTGGGTGGATGGATGGATGGATGGACAAATGGATGAAGTGGGCAGGCAGACGAATGGATAGATGATGGAAAGATGGGTAGACGGATGGGTGAGTGGGTGGATGAATGGATGACAGGTAGACAGGAGGACGGATGGATAGTCAGAAAAGTGGATGAGTGGCATCATGCGTAGATGATAGACGTCATCACCTCCACAACAGAGTCAGGGAAACCTCTTCAGAGAAGTTGAGAAACTTAAGACACAGAACCAGCAAGTGACAAAACAGGGTCAAGTCCCTGCCCTTGAACGTGGTTTGACCCCCATGAAGTGAGAAAACGTGCCAGGAAGCTTGTTACCAACAGATTGGTTCTACCCTCAAGGCTGGTGTCCAGTATAGCTGAAGAGATGCACTAAGCCCTCTTTCCCTATCAGAGCTAAATATAAGGAAAGATGAGCAAACTCTGGAGCACCACACCTCCAGGGACAGTCAGAAACCATGTCCCAGGGTCCAGCTCACAGTTGGGACTGATCAATGGGATGCCAACGACTCTTCCAAATTCAGCCTTGGCAACAATTCCACAGTGCCCACGCTCAGCAGTCATCCTCGTGTGTTCCGCAAAGAACCCTGCCTATCTCCCTCCCTGCAGAGCAAACATCCCCACCTCCAACCTCCCCCAACATCCGACCCTGCCCCTTGCTCCCTTCACGTGGTAGGAGTCCCTTTCTCTCAGAAGCCTCTTTGCTCCAGACCAAGGTGAACACAGCCCACCTGATCCCTTCACCTTCATACCCTATCACACCTAGTCAAACCTTCTCTACCTGCCCCAAAGCCCCCATGGTTATGAGTTACTTGGGTACCGGGTATTTTCTCAGCTCTGTACTTGGCACCCCCAGACTCTCATCAGCCTGAATGTCCCCTCACAGGCCCCTTCTCCCCTCAGGCCATGTTATTCTCATGCACACCTGCCCTTCAGACCTCTCCCACCACCCATGGTGACAGGTCTCTTTATGTAACCCCACGCAAGAACATTTTGAAGGTAGAAACGGTCTGTGGAATACAGGAAGGAAGAAGGGAATAAGAATTAGACCAACAGAGTGTGTATTTCATCTGTCCATCTTCAATCCCGATGTGTGGAGTGGGAGAATGCAAGGTGCCCAGGGACTGGGACTCAGTCTTGCTTTTCTACCAGTTGGGTGAATGAACCAGGACAAATAGTTAACCATTTCTCCCCTACTCTCTCGCTTGAAGAAAATGGATGATCACTCGTCCTTTGACCTCTCAATGTCATAAAAAGTATAAAATGAAATGCGAGCATGCATTTATAGTTTTAGAAAGATACGCAATGGGCCTGGCGCGATGCCTCATGCCTGTAGTCCCTGTACTTTGGCAGACTGAGGTGGGAGGATCACTTGGGCCCAGGACCAGGTGTTCGAGACCAGCCTGGGCAAGATGGCAAAATCCCATCTCTATTTAAACAAACAAGCAAAAAAGAAATAAAAGAAAATGTGTATGTGAATCACACCATAAAACCCCTTCATTTCAAACTCTTTCTGCGGGAGCCACGTGCATCTCAGGGGACACTCTCTTAGGGAAAGGACGTCCCTCCACCTGCTGGGCACATGGGGAGCAGCGCAGGCCTCTCCAGACCCCCTTGTGGGAGGGAAGCATGCCGGCCTGCCCCCTCTGCAGGTAGCGTCAGTCCAAGCTGGCAGCTACCACCAGGCATTTTAATCAGGCCCAGGTTAGTAAATCCTGCCACTTCCCTGTGGGTTTTAACCCTGCAGTTGGAAGGTCATGTTTAACAGCAAGACCTGCTATTATGCCTCTGTTTCCATGTGAAAATAAATGAGTCCCAATCCTACTAATGGTTTTGCTCCTCCAGTCTGTCCTCTTAAAAATGGGTCGTGAAGGACTAATGCTTTTAAAACACTATAAAACAAGCTCTGTAATGGCTCTGACGCCTCAAAAGGTGTATTAAGATGAAAATTTATGTTTTCCTACACCATACAGCATTGAAATACAAGCTCTAAAATAAGAGGCAGAATTATTGTGTGTTCTGACAAAAAAATCCCTAGCCCTACCTGCAACTGAACTTGCATCAAAACATGATTTCCATCAAAATTTCCATCAAAAGTCTTATTTGGAGGAAAGCAGGCTTTTAAGGTTATTTTTTTTAAACCATGCAAACGTCCGTGCCAGAGTTAATTGCACTGAGTTGGCCTTCTCTATGAGCCAGTTAACTCTGTAGCTGAGGGCCTGGGGTTTGTTTCTTTGACTCCTCCAGGCAGGTGCAAATACAGCAACCTACAGTTGCCTCTGCAGGCTGCAGGGTTTGTGAGTTGAGACAATGCCAGCAGATGCCGACCCCAGGCCAAAAGAGAAAGGCAGGGAATAGGCCAGACCTCAGGGAACTTACAGCTAGACAATAAATAAGCACAGGAAGAAATGAATGATCCAACTGGGAGGAGAACCAAAAGAACAAAGCAGAGCTGTGACCAGTTAGAAGAGGAGCAGAGCCCAATTTGGATAGGGTGGTCTAGGAGCAGAGGGACACAGGTGCAGCCAAAATGCAGAGAGCAGGGGGCAGGGGCCAAAAAAAGTGAAGACCTGGGAAGGATCTTATCACACTGGGCCTCCCAGGCCAGGGGGAATCTGGTGTTGATACTAAACCTGCTGCGATGAAGTATCTCGAGGGGGAGGGTGTGTGCCACAATCTGATTTATGGTCTTTGTTGAAAGATCCCCTCTTCCAGCTCCTGGGGTGGAGACTGGGTTGTAGGTGAAAGTAGTAGAACACGGAGCCTGGCTGGGAAGCTACTACACTGGTCTGTGTAGTCTCTGGAATGGGCTTGAGTAGAGACAGTGGAAATGGAAAGAAGTGCAATGTGTCAGTTGGAATTTGGAGCCTGGACTGGACAGGCTGATGGACAGGACCGGACTGGCTGATGGACTGGACATGGGGTAACAAACTGTGGATGATGCTTAGCCACCGGCTTAGGTGGATCATGAACCAAGAGGGAAATCTATGTGCTTGGGGTGGGGGTGGGGAGCTTGGTTTTGCACACATTGCATTAGACGACCCTTTGAGATTCCCCCACGGGAGTAGTCAATTGGGCAGCGGGACACAGAGTCTAGTAAACTGAAGGTAAGAATTTGGGAGGAGGAGACATGGGTGTGGGGCTGACTCTGCTGAAGCACCTGTCTTGGGGCTCTCGGTCTCAGCAGGAGCCAAGCTCCCTCACCTCAGGGACTCAGGGACACGGGCTAAAAGGCATGAGCTGGTGGGCAGGGCAGAGGCCACTCTGCAGGACTTATGGACCAGGGATAGCATCCAGCTTAGATGGCAGGGATCGAGGGGTTTTTACACCTGGGTCGGTCTAGAGAAACCATGAACACCGTCACATTCCAGGGACAAATCTCAAAAATCATTTGTAGGCCAGACAGCAGGTGAGAAAGGTCCCTGGTCAGGAGGGGCTGGCCTAGGGTGAGTGGCCCACTGGGATTGGCTCCATGAGGTGACACCTCTCCCCATGACGTGGCGGTCTGTTTCAGCTGAAACAGAGATCTAAGCACCAGACCCTGAGCTGATGGCACACCTGCCCAGTGCCCAGGTCCCGGCTCCCCGAACACAGCCTGACCTCATCCCGGCTCATCTAGTGCTGGCCCTGTCTGGACGAGCCCCAAGCGTCCTCTGCTTGGTGCCGTGGGATGCCTGTGAACTCCTGGCCACAGCGGTGGGTGGAAGACACGGATTCGGGGGGGGGGGGGGTTCCTTATCTCTAGGACTCACCCACCTGCTCCCATGGCAAATCCTCATTTTAACTCTGGATCCTAACGAAGGTACAATTTAGAGTCTAAAATAACTCAGGCTGGTGCAAACAGAGCTTTGCTGGGCCTGGTGCCTCCTTTCAGACAACATCTGGTCCGCTGTCTGTGGCCTCCTAGGCTGGGGGCACAGGGAAGAGGCACCGGCACCCCGTTTCGGCCTCTTTATTTGGAGATGGGATCTTTACAGCTACAGGGAGTCTTTAAAGTGGAGTCACTCAGGCAGGTCCTCATCCAATCAGGAGAGGTGTGTTGTAAGAAGAGGAAACCTGGACAGACAGGAAGAAACCGAGTGAGGATGATGACCGCCACCTGCAAGCCAGGAGGAGAGGCCTCAGGAGAAACCAGCCCTGGGACACCCTGATCACAGGCATCCGCCCCCACAACGGTGAGAGAATGCTTCTGATAAAACCACCTGGTTTTTGATACTTTGATACGGCAGCCCTAGCAAACTAAAACTGGCGCCATGGCCTCCCCTGTCCTGGCCCCTCGGTCTCTACGACCTGGGCACTTTGCAAGCGCGAGGAAGGGACCATCCAGTTTGGGGCGCCCACACACCCTGCTTTCTTCCTTGAGCTCCGGTCACCGAGGAGGCAAAGGGGAGAGAGGCTTCCAAGGGGCCCATCATTTGGAAAGGGAAAACCAGCATCCGTTGCCGTGGCAACTCCACTGGGATGCTCTGCTATTTGTACATTTTGAAATCGGAGGTGGGTAGTGAGAAGGGAAAAAGGAAAGAAAAATTGAGGGAGATGGGAGTATCCAGGGCAAAAGAAAGGAGAGAAAAGCAAACGGAGTTTAGGAAAAATCCAGCTTCGGACAGGTGACCCTGAGAGTGCTTACTGAACTCAGATGAGTCCCAGGGGCTCTGGGACTTCCCCATTAAGTCGTGGTGGTTCCAGCCAATGTCAGCCCAGGTCACTCACTGTCAGAGAGGAAACGGAGGCTCAAAGACGAGAAGTGCCCTGTGCAAGGTCACCTTGTGACTTGGAGGATTCTCCAGGTAAAAGCAGCCGTATTGGGGGAAGGCCTCTGTTCTCGTAATGAACCAAACGTTTGTGTCAAACCCTCAAATTCCTATGTTGAAATCCTCACCCCCAATGTGATGGTTTTATGCGGTGGGGTCTTTGAGAGGTAATCGAGTTATAAGGGTAGAACCTTCAGAAACAGGATTAGTGTCTTTATTAAAGTGACCCCCGGGACCTGGGGGTGATGGTGTGAACCTGTAATCCCAGCGCTTTGGGAGGTGGAGGTGGGAGGATCCCTTGAGGCCACAAGTTTGAGACCAGCCTGGGCAACATGGCAAGACCCCGTCTATACAGAAAATACAAAACTTAGCTCGGTGTGGTGCTGCACACCAGTAGTCCCAGCTACTCGGGAGGCTGAGGTGGGAGGACTGCTTGAGCCCAGGAGTTTGACTGGAAAACAGAGTGAGAGTGTCTTAAAAAAAAAAGGGGGGTGCCCTAGAGAGTTCTCTGGTACACTGGTTTCAGACTTCTAGCCTCCAGAATGGTGAGAAATAAATATGTATCGTTTATGAGCCATCTAGCTCATGGTACTTTGTTGTAGTGGCCTGAGTGGGCTAAGACATTCCTCCTTGGAGACCCCATGGAGTGGAGTTCAAGGGGTCCTTACAATGCCCGTGAGAGGATTACAGTCAGACCTACACCCCACCGCAGGCTCTAAGGAAAAGACTCAACTTCTAGGGTCTGGCTGGCAGACTTCTCTCACTGGACAAACCATTACAGAGAAAAGCAAAGATGCTGCAGAACTAGGCGACGTCTAAATTTAGCCTCACAAAGAATCTAGAGCACGGGAGCGTGGAAATACTATTCTGAAGGGACAAGGAGAAGAATACAATGGGCCCAGGAGGCTGAATTCACCGTGAGTAAGGGCACGCAGTGGGGGCGGGCGTCCGAGAAAGCACAGAAGTCAAGTGAAGGAATGGCCAGGCTGAGATGCAGCTGCGCGTGCCTCATTCCCCAACAGCCCATTAGATGGAGGTGTGCCTCAGGGTGGGGTGGGGTGGCCGGGCAGGCTCAGCAGCAGAGGGTGGGGCCACAAGCATCCATCTCCAAAATCACTCATGCGCCTGCTAGCAAGGAGCCAGAAGATGCTGCCTGGTGCCGCCTTCTGATGTAGCCAGACAAGAAATGTGTTCTTCTTCCAGCATTGAATCAGATCCTTTCTCTCAAAATGAGCCTCAGATAGATGGATTCATTCATTCATTCACTCACTCACTCACTCACTCACTCATTCCTTCATTCACCCTGCAGAAACCAAGCACCCGCTATGTGCCAGCTACTGCTCTACCTAAGCATCCAGCATTGAGGAAGATGCCCTCAGTGCTGCCCCTCCTCAACTTCAAATACCTGGCTTTCTTGGGTCGTGGCCCCTCCCTGGCAATCCCAGCCTCGGGCACTGCTCCCCTGGGTCCTCTTCTCCTCAGTGCTTTCTGCAGTTTCTTAGTGGGGGGCTGCCTGGCTGCTCTCCAGGGTCCATGGCCTGTCCAGTATCTTGGTCATTAATTCCCTGCACAGATACCTCTGTCGGAAAGGCCTAGGGTGGTCTCCACTTTCTGGATTAGACTCTAAACCCCAGGCCACCAGGCAGTGGTCTGCTGTAGTCTACACCCTCCTGTGAGACCCAGGCTCCACTCCAGACAGTGCCCCTGAGTGGCTCCCCTGTCATCAGAAGGCAGAGGCAGAGAGTGCAGCTCGGAGGAGCAGCAGCCCATCACCACCCGTGCTGGGGTGAACCATTTGGGAGGGATCTAGTCACAGAGAAGGGAAGTCGGGAACTGAGACTCATTTTTGAGAGTAATGGTCAAAAGAGCCACACCTGGCTAATTAGGATTCTGAGAACAAGATGCTGCTGAAACAAGAAGGGAACAGATAAGACCAAGAAATATCCCCGACCTAACATTTGGCTACAAAGAAGGAGTCCAAGTGTTCTTTTATGTTCATGTTCCAGAAAGTCAAAATTGCAATTTGCTGCAGACATCAGTAATTCTAGCACCAAGGGTTCACGGCGCTTGCACCTGGGATCCGAGGAGAGCAATTTACAAGGATTAAGGATAGAATCTAAAGTCCTATCTCAGTAGGAATGACTTTTCTTATCAGTTCATGAAGGGCCCGGAGACACACAAGTCAACAAATAGGAGATTTTTGTGATTTCTAAAGGTCCGCTTTTGCTGGAGATTTTCTGTGTCAACCTGGCAAATTTTCAACTCCCCATTTCCCCAAGGAGACATTTCTTAAGGGGTAACCTAGAAACAGCCACTCTCTGCCTACACACGGACACAGCAGGAGCTCCACGACGGCCCTCGCTGGTCTTGAGAGCACCTCTAGGTAACAGAGGAGGACAGATCAACAACCGCAGCAGCTTCTTCCTTCACTCCCTCGCTGTGGCTCTCACCCCAGCAGACAAGGCCTGGAGCTGACATTCCATGAAGCCAGGCGCCAAACGAATGATGCGTCGTGGACGCCACCATGGACAGCACAGAAGGGAAACAGGACCTCGTAGCCCAGAGGGATTTGAATCCAATTAGGTATATTAAAAAAAATAAAAAGAGAGAGAGAGAGAGGTCCCTTGGGGTAGGGGATCCCCATTCCGACTCTCTCAAGTTCTAGAATATGAAGGTGCCATCCTGAGGTCAGCTGTCTCCTATCCGGGTAGGGGTGGGTGGAGGGTGCTGGTGGAAGGACTTTCTTGTCCGAGTCCTCAGTAAATCCTGAACACGGGGGAGGGCCAATGAGGAGAGCACACACACATCTTGGCTGCACATGGGCAGTAGGGCCCAGAGCAGGTCCAGAGGCCCCAGGACTCCACCAATGGAGGACGAGAGGCAAGGGCTGCTGTTGACAGCAAATAGCTGTGTGCACTGCCGGGGAGTATGGTATGGGCATGAAGGCTGAGGGCTGCGGCAGGACAGGCCAGAGCTGCCTGAGCCAGGGCTGCCTTCACGAACACGCTGCCCCAGCCAGAAAAGCCTGTCCAGGCCACTGGCTCGTGAATGTGGGGTCAGCTCAGCCACGTTCCCTCTTGAGAATGGACGCTACAGATTTGTATTCATTACCCACTGAATTCACAGCCAGCCAGACATCCATGTCTCACCCCAATAAAAGCTTTAACATTTACCCAGAGGCACAGAGTCATTATTCTGTGACAATATTCCACTGCTGACCTTTATTGTCTACGACTCTCTGAAATTTCCAAGGAAGCATTTCAGCGTTCAGCACACAGGTCCCAGGTCCATCGCCTCCACTGCTCCTGCACCGGTCAGCCCCCGCTTCCCGCCCATCCATCTCTGGGCTGTTTGCCTCTGTCTGGATTTCATGTACTGACAGTGTGTTTGCTACCACTTAATTCCATCACTGACTGTGCCTCCCTCTAAATTGATCAATGTCAATTCTGGGCAAACAGTCAGGTGGAATTACCAGCGGGTCCACCCGTGCTGATTATGCAAATAGTGTATGCCGTCACCAAGGGCCCGGCGCTGGCAGTGAGTGTCTAAACTCTAGCAATTGACAGCATAATTGAAGACACAAATAGGAAGCCTAATGAAGAGTTTCTTTTCTTGAGGAAGACTCCCTCCCTCCTTCTCACTTTCAACAGCTTGGCGCAGAGGGTGCAGGTGAATAAGGTGGGTCGCGCAGACACAGAGGCTGATGGGGTCGGCATACAGACACCTGTCCGAGGACATGGGGCAGTGTGATCTGCTCTTGGACAACTCCAGGTTCATAACCTGTGCCTGCTATGATAAGCCCGGCCAAGTTGGATAAACTCCTAGGCCTCGGTTTCTCCATGTGTAAAATGGAAATAACACTATAATAAACAATGACAACAGTCAAGAGTCCCTCTACCACCACTGCTACTACTTGGGCATGAGGCTATTGACTATTATTTATCCCTGTGATACAGAGGAGGCAACTGTAGCACAGAGAGGTTAAGTAACTTGTCCGAAGTCACACAGCCTATGAAGGGCAGAGTCAAGACACAAGCCAAGAAGGTGGGTTCCAGAGTCCAGGCTCACAGCCTGTGGACTGAGCTGGGCCATGTCCACATCTGACACAGTCAGCCCCACACCCCACGGGGGCAGCCCAGGGCCCCACCTACACAGAGAGCACAGTCCAGGAGCTGCCGTGGCCAGTTCTAAGTCCCGTCCAGGAAAGGGCTCTGGCACGGAAATCCCTGTTTGGACACGTCATGCGGCCTCCTCATCCTCACCCATTCTCTTCCACAAACCTGCCCAATCCTCACCCAGGGTGCAAAGTCCAGAGGATGTTGGGGGAGGGCGCCCTGCAGTCAGAGGCCATGTCCAGGTGGGCACTGAGTGCTAGAGGCTGAACTGTGTCACCCGCAAAATTCATGTGACGCAGGCTTAACCCCCAGGATGTCAGCACGTGTGCGACTGTATTGGGAGAGAGGGGCTTCAAAGAGGCAACTAAACTAAAATGAGGCCAGATGGGGCGGGTCCTAAATCCAATCCAATGGGTGTCCTTCCAAGAAGAGATCAGGACACAGACATACAGAGGGATGACCCCATGAGGATACAGGGAGAAGGCAAAGTCTACAAGCCAAGGAGAGAGGTCTCAGAAGGAACCAGTCCAGAGACCCCTTGATCTCGGCCTTCCAGCCTCCCAAACGGCGAGATGATACATGATTTGTGTAAGCCTCCCCATCTGTAGTGCTTTATGAGGGCAGCTGGAGCAAACTCACACACCACAGATCCCAACAATCTGTCCTAGAGGCCTCCAGTCCACCTGGTTTCAGAGGGAGGAGAATGTATCGGTCCACAGGCCGCAGAACGCTTGGGATGCACCGCTCGGCATGCTATTAAACCCACCAGGATCAAAAGAATTCCACGCATCCCATACGCTTCTCACACCACAGTGATTAATGCTTCCAATCTCATCCTGTGCCATAGGAGGCTTTCATAGTTCATGGCAAGGTTGTGCTGACCATTTGGTTCACGGCAGGCTGTCTGTCCCACCTTGCTGCCCACGGCCTCCCCGCCAAGCCAGGCTCAGGCGTGGAGCTCCTGACGGTGCCCAGCACTCTGTCTGCCCTGTGTCCTGGGCTAGAAACCTGGTTGCCAGCAGAGCCTTCCTTGGGTTGGGTACCCTGGGCTCGGTGACCACCATGTCATCCTGGCGTATCTCCATCATCTCCTTGATTGTCCTCCCCCAGACAGGCGGCTTGACAGGGAGTCTCGTGGTGGTGGTGCTGGAAGATGGGATGAGAACTGTCACCGTGGTCACTTACCACCATGTTGGGTGCTCAGTTGCTGTTGGGTCAGTACAGGGATCTCACCACTAATTATGTGAAGCTCTCCAGGCTCTGCCTTCTCACACACCCAGAAACCCTCACAAAAGTCCACAAGAGTATCCCCCCAAATCCATGTCCACCCAGAACCTATGAATGTGGCCTTAACTGGAAATAGGGTCATTATCTCCTTGCAGATGTTGATCACATCTGCAAGGAGATAATGACCCTATTTTCCATCTGCAAGGAGATTATGACCCTATTTCCAGTTAAGGTTCCGAGGAGGTCATACTGGATTAGGGAGGGTCCTAAATCCAATGACTAGTGTCCTTAAAAGGGGAGTGTGGCCCAGGGCACTATGGAAGAGGTTTGAGGATGAGCACAGCAGCAGAATCTGAGTGCTGGAAGCTCACCCAAGCAGAGCGTGCTCCACTCTGTTCCAGGGGACTAAGATAAATGAACCCGGGATAAGACCCAGCGCCGTCTCCTCCTGCAGTCCAGCTGAGCCAAAATGAGAGGCCAACCAGTGGGGAGGGAGGGGCAGATTCAGCAAATAGAAAAAATGGAAGGGACTGGTCCTGGACAGATGGGGGAAGGGGCAGGTGAGGACCAGGAAAGATCTAGGAAGGTTTTTGGGTTTGCAGTTCCTGGGCCATAACTGAGATGGGGTGCCCAGGAGGAAGGGCCAGTTGGCCAGGAAAGATGGGGTATGTTCACTGGAGCTGCAGTAACTACAGCCAGGGTGACTGAAACCACAGGGATGTATGGTCTCATGGTCCTGGAGGTTGGAAGTCTGAGGTCAAGGTGTTGGTAGCGGGTGGGTTCCCACTGGGGACTGTAGGGAGACCCTGTTCCAGGCCTGTCTCAAACTCCTGGTGGCCTGTCGGCAATTTTTGGCATTCCTTCACAGAAGCACCACCCAGAGCTCTGCCTTCATCTTCACGTTTGCTCCGAGTGCATGGCTGTGGCCACATTTCTTTCTTTTCCTTCCTTTCCTTCCTTTTCTCTTTCTCTCTCTCTCTCTTTCTTTCTTTCCTTTCTTTTTCATTCATTCACTCATTCATTCCAGATAGAGTCTTGCTGTGTCGCCCAGGCTAGAGTGCAGTGGCATGATCTCAGCTCACTGCAGCCTCTGCCCAGGCAGATTCAAGTGATTCTCCTGCCTCAGCCTCCCAAGTAGCTGGGACTACAGGCGCCCGCCACCATGCCCGGCTAATCTTTGTATTTTTAGTAGAGACGGGGTTTCACCATGTTGGCCAGGCTGGTCTCAAACTCCTGACTTCAGGTGATCCATCCGCCTCAGCCTCCCAAGGTGCTGAGATTACAAGCATGAGCCACTGCGCCCGCTCCCATTTCCTCTTTTTATAAGAATATCAGTCCTACTGGAGTAGGGCCCAAACTAATGACCTCATTTTCAGCTGATGACTTCTGTAAAGACCCTATCTCTAAACAAGGCCACACTCTGAGATCCTCAGGGTGATACTTCAACATATGCATTTGCAGAGACACACTTCAAAGGGGAGGCAGGGGTGTGGGCTCGCCTGGCGGCAGGCCCTGCAGAAGGTGACTCTGAGGGTCCAAGCTGAGGTCCAGGGAGGGCTCTGCAAGCCACCAGCCCCGAGGGTCACTGGCACCAGAAGAGCAGTGCAGGACGTAGGGGGCCCAGATAGCAGAGCAAAGGCAACCACAGGACCTGGGGCCATATCACCTTCTGAGATGAGCCACATAGCCTGGCACTGAGCCTCCTCCACGTGCTGAGGCCACATCTGTGTGCCATGGAGCCTGTGAGCCCCTGCAGGGAGAGGCTGTGCCTGGGACCCTGCAGATTCCCCAACACATTTGCTGAATAAGCAGGGCAGGGAGAGAAAGGAAATTGAAGTCGAGACAAATATTATAAATATGACCATATCCCTGATGGAGAAGAAAGTCAAGAAAGAGTTCACATTGAAAGGCAACACGGGCCGGACACACCTGGTGCTCATGGAGCTCTGCAGGGTTTCACAGCAAACTGTGGCCATGTGGGGGCTGGGAGGGGACAGCCAGGAAAGAGGCACAGCCTCCGTCTGAATGTGACTGAGAGACTCTTTGAAGCCATCTGAGATTCCCAAATACGATTTCTATTAATATTTAAAGCAAGATGCATCCCATCCTCCGTGACAACACCGCCTTGAAAGGAGCCTTTGAACTCCTTGAAAGGTAGACCCAGCATTATTGTTGGATTAAGAACTCTGTTGTGGATTCAACAAATACAGCCCCACGACGACATCCCTGCACACCAGGGGCAGAGGTGCCTTGGTGCGTGCACGCTGCCTGCTTCTGTGGCAGGAGGACGACGCGTGTGTGGCCTGTTACGTCATACCACCAGTGGGTCTGGGCGGCGCCCCATTGCCAATCGCGGGAGGAGCCCTTCAGGGGATGGAAGAATAATCACGCTGAGTAGGATAAATACAAACTATAAATAGCCTCACATCAGTTCAGGTCAAGTCCCACTGCCAATGAGTTATGGAGAAAGCATTCGCTTTTCAGATCTTTTTGTGGATCCACGTTGAAGGGAGGGAACTTTGTCTTCACTGAGTGCTTGTGTTGGAGGACACTCAAGAGTGCAGACAGTTCCCTACCTTCAGGTTTACAGAGGAGATGGGGTGCACAGTGGAAAGGAGGGAAGAAAACCCACATGCATGAAGAGGAAAGACAAGTAGGATGCAGGCTTTGAGGTGGAGGCTCGGAGGGATGGGGAGAAAAAAGGACAAGACCCTTCCCTAGAAGCGCTTGGTGGACACAGTGGGTGCAAACGACCAAGTGGCTGGATGGAGGGCAGAGAGACCCTTAGATGGAGCGAAGAGGGGCCCCCATACAGAGGGGCCCTCCACAGACGACAGTCAGGGCACACAGGTCCCTGAGCCACATGGAATGAGATTGGTCTCTGGACCACATTCCTTCTGGCTCCTTGGCGGACCTCCTCCACGTCCTGGCCACCTGCGGGTCCCTGTTCTCCTACACACTGGCCAATTGAAAACTGATGGGTGGCAGTTCTCACCCCTCACTGTCTGAAGGGTTGTGGGGGCTGCTTTGCTTGGTGCTGGAGTCTGGGGTCACAGCGGAGCATGGCACTGATTGCCAAGAGGAACGGACCCCATGACACCCTGTGGAGCCCAGCTCCTTGGGGCAGGAGGAGCACATTTCTGCTATCTGCCCCTCCCCACACTCATGACCTCCACCTCCCTCAGCCCCAAACATTACAAACGCTAAAGACATCCTGGGCACCTGCAAGAGAGGAAGAGCGGAGATAGTTCCCACGTCCATCCTGGTGCCTCTGCCTCCCGGGTGGCGACCCTCAGGAAGGTGAAACCTGCAGCTTGGGCCCTGCAGTTTATAGAATGATATGTTTGTGGTTCCCTAAAACAAAGAGCCGTTGCCACAGCAACCGTGGCATCCCAGCACTCAGAGGCTATTCTCAGACACTAAACAATGAGTTTTGCCTTTCAAATGCATTTGATACAATTTGCTTGGAAGGCATTAACATCCTCTGACAAAACCCATGAGTAAGAGGAGGGCAGGGGAGAGCTGACAAGGTCGAGACTTGCAGGGCTCCCAGGAATCACGCCCAACAGACCCAGACATGTTCAACAGGCCAACAGGAAATGGGAAACAGCAGAGGTGAGGCAGGCAGGATCCCTAACCCACCCACAGCAGCGCTTCCGTGCAGGAGGAGGGGCTGCCCAGAGGTGAGGCAGGCAGGATCCCTAACCTTTCAGCAGTGGTCCCATGCAGAAGGCGGGGCTGCCCACACCCTTTCAGGGCTCCTTCAGAAGAGATGCTTCGCAGTCCCACCTGGGGCAGTTCTCTTCTTCAGGGTCACTGCAAAGATGGCAGCACAGGCCAGAGCCCGCAGCAACCACTTAATCCACCCTGCTCACTCTGCAAAGGACACGGAGTGCGGCCCCTTCTCACAGCCAGCCATTGCTTCCTCCGTTTACCTTTTTTTTTGCCAGTTCATGAACAACTCTGCTATTGTTTACGACAATCTCATGGGATTAGAATACCAAATGGTGATGCCAATGAGAAAACCAAATAACCTTCGTTCTCAGCCTCCTGTCACTGGCATGCTGGGCAAGTTGTCCTCAAAAACAGCCCCCAGGTGTCAGTGACAGGAACACAGGTCATCAGGAAGAAGGCATAATGTGGGCAGGCTGGGGGCAGCGCCTCAATGCAAAGTATATTTTTGAACAGACTAAAGAACATGTGAACAGTACACATAAATTCCTCTATCTAGCCATCTATGTATCCATCCATCCATTCATCCATCCATCTATCTTACCTATCAATCAATCCATATATCTAATCTATCCTATCTATCCATCTATCCACATCCATCTATCCATATCTATCTAATATATCTACCTACCTAATCTGTCCATCCATCCATATCTATATACGCCATCCATCTATCCATCCACCCCTCCAGCTATCCATCTATGTAATCTATCTATCTACTATTTATCTATCTGTCTAATATATCTATTGAGACAGGGTCTCTGTCACTCACACTGGAGGGCAGTGGCCCAGTCACAGCTCACTGTAGCCTCCAACTCCTGGACTCAAGCGATCTTCCTGCTTCAGCATCCTGAGAAGCTGGGACTACAGGCACATGCCCCTCTTCTGTATGGCAAAATTATTTTCATTGACAGCCATATAATAACCATCATTTTCTTGATTTGTGCATCAGTTTTAAAACCAAACATTTTGAAAGAATGCCAATTTTAATGGTTATTATCCAAATCTAATAAAATAGCTCATGTAAGCATTGAAATCTGCATATCTGCATTTACTAAAAAAAAAAAAAAAAAAAAAAAAAAATCCACCTTGTAGTTCACATCCACTGCTGTTTAAAATTTTAAACACAGATGAAAATTCTGAGTGGCTTCCTAGAATGACAGCACTGAAGGAACACAAGTTCACTTTGTCTTTATAGTTACCGTGCCCTCATGTCTGTTTCGAATCTACCGTGTAATAGCAGGAATGGTCATCACACAGCATGGAGACCGGAACGATGGTAAAAGCCGGCTCAGGTCATTCCAGACCCTGCAGACCTCACTCCAGTCGAAAGGCTGTAGCTAAGTCCACTCATGCCTGAGAACTACCACATGTAACTATAACAGACTTCTCCAAGTTAATGTCCACACAGAATATGGTATTCACTAAAAGATGCATTATAAAAAGGTGGGAATTTGAAGTTCACAGATACATTTCAACAGCAACTGTAGCAATGGCTCAGATCTCAGACCAATGATTGGGGGTTGCAGTATTTTATCACCGGCGATTTTTAGAACTGGGAGATGTGGTGATCATTACAAGGGAAGGGACATTTAGCTGGCTTTATTGTTATTTGGAATTCTCTCCAGACGAAGTGCCCTCCTATTGCGTGTACCTGGGGCAGACAGCGTCACTCACCCCACCCTCAGTAGAGCTCTGCTTTTGGAACATGATGATAAAGCATTAATACTGCATGTATGGGGGCTGGGCACGGTGCCTCACACCTGCAATCCCAACACTTCGGGAGGCCGAGGCGGGTGGATCACTTGACCCTAGGAGACCAGCCTGGGAGACACAGTCAAAGTCCCATCTCTACAAAAAAGATAAAAATTAGCTGGGTGTGGTGATGCATACCTGTGATCCTAGCTACTGGCCGGGGGGAGCTGAAGTGGGAGGATTGTTTGAGCCCTGAGAGGTAGAGGCTGCAGTTGTCTGTGACTACAACGTTGAACACTAGCTGGGGTGACAAAGTGAGACACTGTTTAAAAAAAAAAAAAAAGGCTAGTCACGGTGGCTCATGCCTATAATCCCAACTTTGGGAGCCCGAGGTGGGCGGATCACCTGAGGTTGGGAGTTTGAGACCAGCCTGACCAACATGGAAAAACTCTGTCTCTACTAAAAATACAGAATTAGCTGGTGTGATGGTGCATGCCCGTAATCCCAGCTACTCGCGAGGCTGAGGCAGGAGAATCATTTGAACCCGAGAGGCGGAGGTTGCAGTGAGCCAAGATCGCGCCGCTGCATTCCAGCCTGGGCAACAAGAGTGAAACTCCATCTCAAATAGTAATAATAATAATAATAATAAATACACACACACATGCATATATTGCATGTTGATTCATTAACGGGGAAGCTGAGGTTCAGAGGAGTGTTTCATCCATGTGGGCTGCAGCAGGTGACAACGCTTCTATGGCCTGTACAAGTGAAGGCAGGAAATAACAGGGCTGCTGCTGGGTGCACAGTCGGGTCTCGTGAAGTGCTCTGAGCAACGGTGGAGACGGGGGTGTTCCATCAGAAGGGGCCAGCATTCTGAGGCAGCGCGCCCTGTCCAGTGGCCACTCCAATACTCTGGTCCCGTGACTGCCTCTCAGCCTGGGCCATCTGGACACTGGCTGACAAAGGGCCTCACGACCCGGACCTTGGAGAATCCCAGAAGGGACTGAGATCCGGTGAGATTCTAACAACTGGAACACACATATGGCCCTGGTGAGAAAGGAGTAACTATTGCTTCCTGTCCCAGCCACACAATTTCCTCCCATCTCTTCCTCGCTGATATTTGTATTTCTCTTCAGGACGCAGATAATTCATAACTAAAGAAGCAACAATGGTGTTCTTATTTTTCCCTCTTTTTAGAACACATCAACCTCTAATTTGTGCCCTGCTCGTGGATAACTCTGAGAGAAGGCAGGTGTTCCGAGGGCTCCAGCCAGGGTCAGGACCAGGAGGCCAGGGCAGAACCCTCACCCTACGCTGATGGCCAGCCTGTGATCTCGCATAAGCCAAGAGGCTTCCTGGGCCGGATTTCTATAGTAACAGGCCACTGGGTCTGCGGGCATAAGTCGCCTGACTTTCTGCTGGTCTATTCTTTGGCAGAACACCCTTTCCCTGCCTGTTGGCTGCCTGGAACTGAATGAAGCCACCATGATTTCAGGGAGAGATCCCGGCTCCTGCCCTCCCCACCAGCTTCAGTAGAACTCTGCCATTCAGCTTGGGTCACACATTTCCTTTCCTTACTTCACCAGCTCTGGTTGTGCACATCTGGGACCCTGCTAGGACTCTTACCAAGGGCCTGATAGACGGGATAGAAGATGAACACCTTTGGCCACTGCGATTGGTTCAGGGATGGTTGATACCTAAAGCCACATCATTGCCTGGACTCCTGAGGCTCTGGCCAGTGCAACAAGCAGTAAGAAGTTTACTTACTCAAAGGAGCAAGGCTGAGGCCAAGCAGAGGGAAGCCAAGTACAGACACTGAGAGACTCTGGCACGTTCTATGAATATTCCCTGCGGAGAAAGTGGCTGTTTCTCTCCTGCACCAGGAAAGAACAGGTCTGAATAGTCAGCAATTGACTCAACAAATATTTGTCAAGTACCTACCAGGTGACAGGAGCCATACTGGTTGGGTGTGCTGGGGAAAAGAGAAGACATAACACCTGCCTTCGTGCAGCCGCAAGTCTAGCAAAGAACTCAGAGAAGCAGGCAGGAGTCAGCGGTTCTGAGAAGGGCTCAGCTGCCATTGACTCGGCCTCAGGAGCAGGGCACTGGGGGGCCCAGACACAGGAAGGAGGGTGTCGCCTTTATCGGCTTCCCTCTGTGGATGCAGTCAGCACTGCAGAAGGCTGCCCCATCCACATCTCTCTTACAAACCCAAGCCACAGCTGCTGAGCTGGGATGCAGATGAATGTTCACGGAGAACAGGGAATTGGGGGGTTGATGACCAAGTCATTCCAAAGGCAGGTCCCTGGGAGGGCCTCGACAAGGTCTAGACCCTAACATTGGGCCACACCTCTCAATGCAGCCCTAACTTCCCTTCCACATAGAAGGGAGAAAATTCAGAGCAAACATACAGGGATCAACACAAGGGAATTCGCCATCCTGCTTTCTGGAGCAATTTACCAGATTAATTGGCTGTGGCTGATGCTCAGGAAATCATGGAAAGCCACGTTTCAACCCACAGGAACCCAGGGACCTGCCTCAGGCTGCATGGTGGGTTTGGACCCCACCTATTAAGCCAATGGTCTTGCCATGTCAGGGCACCACCATGACGGCCTTCCCCTGGGGTGGTCTTGGACAGCGGACTGGTGGAGGACTGGAATAGGATCTGTTCTTAGTTTTCAGCCTCTACTTGATAAATGAGTCCATGAGTTTGCCATGAAAGGTGGACTTCCTCCTGCTCCATCAGAAGGGACCCTGCCAAGCTCTCCGCTGCGCTGCCCAGGGTCCGAAGCAGCTCCCTTCCCACCAGCTCCTACGAGCTTGGACCAGGGCCATGAATGAACGCTGAACAATTTTGGAGAAGGATCTGGTCTGAGGCCAGGAATGAGGCTGCTCCCTGCCCTCACCTCCAGCTCCAGCCAGACTCTCTGCCCCTCCAGGTCATGTGACTTCTCCTTCACCAGCTCTCCCCCAGTGGACATTCTGAAGTCTGGTCCTGGGGAAGGAAAATGTTTCCTGAGGCTACATATCTTCCTGAAGCCGCCCCCATCTTGGTGGACTCCTCGGTCAGGGCAGCCCATGTGCCCGGTGGCCCTAAGGACGAAGGTATACTGATGCCTCCATCTGGCACCTGGATCCCAGGGAACTGGGGACCAGCATCCCATGAACTGCTGCTGCTTCATTAGCTGTTTAATGTGTCCCTTCTGGCTTGGCTAAAAGCAGCAACACTTAGGTACACATGCGTACAAATTCTTCCTTTTCTGTCTGAAGCCTCCATAACGTCTTTTCACTTATGCTTATTAGAACCAGAATTAGAAACCTTTCCTCTGTGCAATTTAATTCTACCCTGCATATTCTTACGAGGCTCCAATATTTGAAATCCCAAAAGGCACTTCAAGAAAGGACTCTCGATTCTCTGTCGGAATTCGGGCTCAGCTCAAAAGAGGGTCTGAAATGCAGGGAGCAGTGAGGGAGAAAGATTGTTATCTGTGGTGGCTGCTGAGGCTCAGAGGGATGTCGTGGCGGGTCCAAGACCACACGGACAATTACAGATTGGAACCCTCGTCCCTCTGGGATTTGGTCAAACGCTTTTTCTTCAGTTCCACTACCGAGGTGCCTTTGCATATTAACAAAAATTAGGATCTCTGTGACTCTTTCCTGACTCCAGTGCCAGTGGCTAGGAATTTGGGGATCAAATCCCTTTCCCCAAAGGCCATGCGGGGTCCCCCTCCCAGGCTTGCAGAGGACCAATGGGCTCTGACAGCAGGACACCAGCAGTGGGACCCTCTCTCCTGGCACCAGCTGAGTGGGGCCTTGGCTGGGTTCCTGCAGTTGCTTCCAGGCCTGGAGAGCCCGGGACACCCCAGGGAAGGGCACAAGTGAGGAGTCAGGGAAAGCAGAGTCCACAGGGATCCCAGGTCTCTCCTAGGAATAGTGACAAAGCTTCCTGGCTTTTGAGGGTAGCCAAATGTTTGTTCGAGTTTCAGGACCTTGATGTCGCGACCGTGCTGTGGCCCACTCGGTGGTAGGTGCTGTGCAGCTCCAGTGTGAGGCCCAGGGGCCAGTGCCGTGCCTTCCAGGGCTCCAAGCTCCCCAGCTAGCCTTGGGATAGTCAGCCCAGGCACCTCAATGTCTATCCCGAGCTTCCCAGGTAGCCTGAGGATAGATAACCCGGGCACCCTGATGTCTACTGTGAGCTTCCCGGTGAGCCTGGGGATAGACAGTACGTGCACCCCGATGTCTATGAAGCCGGCCATGACTCTGAATGTGAAAAGGGAAGTGCACTAATTGGGTATTCTGGTCAAAAGAAAGGCTGTGGTCAGCTGGGGAGGAGACCGGGCTTGGGGGGCTGCTGGAAGAGTCTTCGAAGAAAATTGGGGAGATGGACGGAGGTGCACTGAGAAAAGGAACACCCTAAACAGAGGACCGAAAAGGAGGGGGGCAGGGACAGCTCCTGCCTGTGAGCTGCCTGGAAGGGCTGGGAAAAGAGAACGCCGGAGAGGCAGGTGGAGCCACGCGGAATCAAGAGCTTCTGAGACTTCCATTCAAGTCATCTGGAAGCAGGCACGACCCGCCCTGTGAGGTTGGCGGCATGTGCTCATGGAACACAGAAGTCAAGACTCTTCTCCACCCCCCTCCCATCCCTGGGCTTGCCCCCTATGCTGGGAGTGGGGGACCCTGGCTGGGGATGGGGGACACGATGTCTGCTCCCATCAGTCTGTGTACCCTCACAACAGCCCCTGCCCCACTGAAGCGTAGATTCTTCCCTCCACAGAACAAGGAGGACTGAAGGGGCCAGGGTCCCGGCTGCCACCTGTGGATAGGCATCCTGAGAGGATGGAGCTCCCGGGGCCATCAGCCACAGTTGCCCAGGTGCAGGCTCTCCAAGGGGGATTTCTGGCCGGGTCTGTGAGTCATGAGACTGAGTGGGGGTTCGCAAGATTCCCAGAACCCTTTCACATTCAGAGTCTGGGTTCCCTGGGGTCACCAACTTTTGGGCGTCCCAACCCCGAAAGACAATTACTTCTGGGAGCACCTGGGGAGTCTTTCTTTCTGTTAATAGAAACAGAACCTCTATCTGTCATCCAGGCTGGAGCACAGCGGCCCGGTCATAGCTCTTCGCAGCCTTGAACTACCAGGCTCAAGCCATCTTCCCAGTTCAGCCTCTCAATTAGTTGAGATTACAGGCATGCACCACCACGCTTGGCTAATTATTTTATTTTCTAAATTTTTTGTAGAGATGAAGTCTCATCATCTTACCCAGGCTGGTCTTGAACTCCTGGGCTCAAGCAATCCTCTAGCTTCGGCCTCCCAAAGTACAGGGATTACAGGTGCGAGCCACCTTGCCTGGCCAAGAGTCTTTCTACAGCTTCATCATGAAGCAAGTGAGTCGGGGGTACAAGATAGACACAAATCTTAAAACGTGGCTAATGGGGTTGGTTACAGTGTCTCACGTCTGTAATTCCTGCACTTTGGGAGACTGAGGTAGAAGGATGGCTTGAGCTCATGAGTTTAAGACCAGCCTGGACAATACAGGGAGACCCTGTGTCTATCAAAATAATAATAATAATAATAGTAATCTCCAGGGAGCTTGGATTGTTCTCTTCTGGGTAGATACCAATAATCTTTCTCCCCAGGTGGATGGGTGAGCACAGAGTTCTAGAATTCCAGAGCTCTTTTGAGTACACTAGATCCTTTGGCTTTAATTTTAATTTTCTTTTAAGAGACCAGGTTTTGCTCTGTTGCCCAGGCTGCAGTGCTGTGGCACCATCACAGCCAGGGCTGCTCACTGCAGCCTCAAACTCCCAGGTTTCAAGCAATGATTCCACCTCAGCCTCCTGCACCCAGCTAATTATTTATTTATTTTTTGTAGAGATAGGGTCTTGCTAAGTTGTCCAGGCTGGTCTCAAACTCCTGGCCTCAAGGGATCCTCCCAGCCCAGCCTCCCAAAATCCTGGGATTATAGATGTGAGCCACCACACCGGTCTAGATCCTTTGTTTTAATTCACTTGCAGGAAGGGAACCCTTGCTAGAGAAGGGGAAAACATCAGTGTGAATTCTCCAAGCCCGCAAGTGGACACACTGAGGACCAGGGTTAAAGGATGAGTGACCGGCATGATGCTGGCAGGTGAGACAAATAGCATGGAGGAGGGAGGGGGTGGGGAAAGGGGAGGAATGAGCAAGGGAGAAGGAAGTGGAGGAGGGAAGAATGGGTGGCTCTGCTCGGCCGTCCACCAAGTGTTTCTGGGCCTGGTGAGCTCTGGGGTGGGACGGGAGCGGGGCCACTGCAGTGTGGAAGGCAGGCAGAAAGGCCCCTGCGGTGTGCCTGTGCCTAGGAGCTGGGAAGCAGCTCTATCGCCTACAAGCCAAGGATTTAATATATATCTCAGGGTGATAGGGAAATTGATTTTCCTTGATAAAATGGCCCAGTGAAGAAGATCATGACAGAAGCGGCCAAGGATTCCTTTCTTTGGCAGTGTCTGGTCACTGCTGCAGGCTGAGATATGACCTTGTCATTAATAGGTCACAGAACAGGAGCAGGGGCCAGCTGGGCTAGTCTGTGCAGAGACAGGCTGAGGTCAGGCAGGGCAGAGCGCAAAACTTGCTTGCAAAATCATCCAAGAGCGCAGGGGTGAGGGGTGGCAGTGCAGGGAGAGGACAGTGATCCCCACGGCTTTGCTGAAAGGTGGCAGTGGCTTATCCTCATGTCCACAAGAGAGGCCACCTCTGTGCCATCTGTCCACGCTGGCCCAACATCTGCTAGCACAGGAAGCCAAACGGCTGGCCTGATCCTCCAGGAGGGCAGAACTGCATGGATTTTGCAGGAGTGAGGGGAGGTCCCGAGGAAACAGCTCCAGGTGAACAGCACACTGCAGGGCAGGCAGGAGGCAGCTGGAGGGGAGGGTGGGCTTGCCTGCAGCCTGCGGGAGGGGAGGGCAGGAGCCAGGGTTCCAAAGGTCAAGGTGGCAGAGAGAAGCAGTGTTATGGGCAGCCTTGGCACGAGTGAAGTGGCGGCTCCGGAGTCAGGGCTCTTGGTTCCAGCCCCAGCTCCGTCCCCACCCTGGGGACCCAGTCAAGTGTCTGGGCTCCAGGATCCTCATCCTCCTGGGCCGAAAACGGGGCAGTGAAGGCACCTCCCTAACAGGGCTGTCATTAGGATTGAGCACTGAGTCCAGGCCCAGCTCTGAAAGGGCTGAAGGCACAGGAGCTATTTTTGCTGCTCAGATCAAGGCAGCAGTTGCCTCCTCCTCCAGGAAGCCATCCTGACTCTCCACCCCATTGGGATTTAGCAATCCCCTAATGCTGACCTCAGCCTTCCCACCCTGATACCTATGGCAGGTATAACATAAATGTCCTCCATCTGTAGGAAACCAACAGCCAGAAGTCCAGTTCCTCAGCTATGGCACAAAGTCCTGGTCCACTTGATCCCTGGACCTGGTGCAGGGCCTCCATCTGGAGAAATGACATGGGCAGGGAGAATCCAGAACCTGACCTGAGCAGGTAGGACCAGACCAAGAGAACAAAGGAGGCCGGGAAAGGGGGCAGAGGCCACCCAGGACTCCAGGAGCCCACCTGAGAGGGCATGCCACAGTGTGGAGCAGGACAGAGCAAAACCAGGGGGCCCCGGAAAGCCTCCAGGGTGGACCTCAGCGCCCTCCTGGACCCACGCCGGAGGCACAGAGAAGGGGTGGACGAGACCATGTGGAAACAAGAACCGCCCTCCACTTGGGCTAGGCCATGTGCCCTGAAAGGCAGGCGGGGCTGGGGAGGCCCAGGCAAGGGGAGAAGGCACTGAAGATGCCGGCAGGGCACGAAGGGGACACCTTACAACAGGAGGCCAGGAAGGAGGAATCTGCCTTGGTTGTGACCTTGGTGGTCTTCAGCCCTCCGCAGGAGTCAGAGCTGAGGAACCAGAGGCCAACCTGCAGGGCCACAGAGTCCTCGGTCTCAGAAGGGTGGGAACAGAGCTCTGCAGGGAGCCAGGAGCAGGGGCAGGTGGCGCAGGGGCAAGGGAGAAACTCTGTGGGAGAATGGACGCAGAGGGCGAGAGCCGAATGCACCAACCCACGCCTGGCTCAGGCCAGTGCACTAGGTCAAACCCTGTGAGTGCCCGAGTAGCATTTCCCACCAGGCTGGCATCCACCCCACCAGAGAGGGCTCGGGCTGTGATGATAATTTGGGAGGGGGTGCTTCTCACACGTGGTGGGCAGGGACCAGGCAGGCTAAAGTCCTGTAAGGCACGGAACGGGCCCCTAGGGATGTTGAGGGACCCACCAGACGTTCAGACAGATGCAAAACCTGTTTATCTGCACAACCTCCTGCGTGTGACTTAGAAACACAACACAGATCTGCACTGCTTTAATATTCCCTGAATTTTCCAAGAATGCAATGAAAGACAGCATGGGCTTTGTTTGGTTTGGAACTTTCCTAAGAGCTGTTGACCATTTTGGAAGCCAGCCCTACCTTGGACTACATCCGACCTATGGTCGAGCACCTCCTAGCTGCTGGAGGAGCTCTCGGGTTCATGGTGACCAGATGGGAAGGGAATGACCACTGAAACTGCACTGGGTCTTCTGGGGCAGACCCCTCCCTGCCTGCAGTGTCCGGTCCCCCTCGTGTGTTCCTGCGTTGTAGAACAGTGTTCCTGTTTTGTAGAACACGATGGGCATCTTTTCTTTTCTTTCTTTTTTTTTGAGACAAAGTCTGGCTCTTGTTGCCCAGGCTGGAGTGCAATGGCGCCATCTCGGCTCACTGCAACCTCCGCCTCCCGGGTTCAAGTGATTCTCCTGCCTCACCCTCCCGAGTAGCTGGGATTACAGACATGTACCACCACGCCTGGCTAAATTTTGTATTTTTAGTAGAGGTGGGGTTTCACCATGTTGGCCAGGCTGGTCTCGAACTCCTGACCTCAGGCGATCCACCCACCCCAGCCTCCCAAAGTGCTGGGATTACAGGCGTGAGCCACCGCACCCAGCCGGACGTCATTTTTAAGTTCCACTTGTCAGGGTATGTTACCTAAGAGTTTCATTTGAGGATAACGAAGGAGATGTTATACAACATTTCTTCTAAGAGAAGCTGGGGTCTCGTGTGGTTGGGAACCAGGGATCAAAGTCATCTCCCGTAAGTGCCCCAGGAGCGCTGTGTGGAGGGGAACCGTGCAGGGACCGCATGGTGAGGGTCAGGCTAAGGCACAACAGAGACTCTCTGAGCTTCTGCCCTTCCGCAGGGGATGGAGTGGTAAAGGCTCTTCTGTAGGGGCCCTAACTGACCAGGAACGGGGAGCAAAGAGCTGGGAGAAGCTCAGGTTTGCGCAACAGTTCAACCCAGAAGACGGAAGGAGTCGATCTGTGTGTGCACCGTGCGGGACCTGCAGTGGGACATGCTTCCCAGCAGCCACATGTCCACTGCGTGGGAATCAGTGTGGTCAGGGACTCCATGTCCTCCACCCAGTCCCCCCAAACAGTTCTCCATTTGGCTGAAGAGGGGACAGGCCACGGGGCAGGCTCCAGTGAGTAAAGGGGCTACACAGGAGGCATGGGGCAGGGGTGTGGACAGAACATGGCAACGAACGTGAACGAAGACAAGGCACACAGAGACGCACACTGGGCAGAAGCCCTGGCCTCACTGTCACTGCAGCATCCCCTCAGGACAAAAACACAACTGCCCCGGGAGCACCATGTACTCAGCATTCAGGGCAGGCCACGCAAGACGGCCGATCTGCCAGCGGACACTCCCCCGGCGTCGGTGCTGGAAATCGGCCAAACGTAAAAATACCCTCCCAACCCAACACACCGGCCACCTGTGGCCCTTACACAAAGCTGGTCACCTTGGATCCCACCCCCGCAAGTCAACTCCGCTTTTTGGAACAAAACTTCTAGACAGATGCGCACGGGAGAAAGCAGAACCACAGCAACACGCATGTGACCGACCCCTTCAGCAGACATGAAAATGACACCAAGCAAGACTCCAGAGTGGCAGACAAACAACACAGCTGGTTCTGTCCGGATAAAACCAGCAGCCGGGCGTGTGGAGCCAGCACCGCACACACACAGACCGGAAACCACACGCACACTCGCACAGCTCACTCAGTCCCGCGAACGGGGACGAGACAAGACGCAGGTCAGTCCCAACAGACAGGTCACAGAGGCGGCCGACTGCTCCCCTGTGCCTAGAAACTGCTGTGTCTGTTGGGGGCTTTCTGTCCTCCTTCTCCAGCGATTTGTTCTGAAAATATTCTGTGGGAATCTGGTCAACAGCTGTGTGACTGCTGCAGAATGCTAAGTAAAAAAATGCAATTTTGGCTTTCCTTGGGAGGCTTTATTCTTAACAGGTACAGGAGGGGACTCAATAATGGGGACCCCGATCACTCTGATCTACTGAAATGAAATAGGTGAGGATTTGGGGTTTTCCTTGGGAGCTGCTGGTTCTACTTACAAACACAAAGGCTATTGTGTTTACTGCAGATAATCATCTGTGTTTCATTGGAAGGAGCACAGTTCACAGTCAAAATGCCAGGTAAACTGAAAATTTTCAAATCAGATCTATTTTATTTCACAGCAGGGAGTATCTAGCAAACAGGTATATTTTTAAAGGATCATGGCTCAAAATCAGCCTGAATTTTACTTTCACACACACAATCACACACACACACACACACCCCTAACATATTACATTAAGCAATCTGTTTGAAAACACGACCCTCTATTCATCATCTATACATATCTAAAGCATAATTATACAGGCACCCGGTCTTGAAACCTAGCAACAGTATCCAAGTATTCCTTCGTCGGCTAATCAGGCACCCAAACTCACACATCAGCTCAATGTGCCTCCTTTTAAAATACAAAAACCACTCGCTTCTCTCTCCATAGCTGCGGAAGGACAAGATGTATGAAAACAAACCTTGTTCGGTTGAGGAAGAACAACCCATGTCATTTAATCCATCTGACAGTGCATCTCCCCACAAAGCCGGGCAAAAGCAAAAACAACAAAGACCGTAAAAAATAGGTTATCCCAGTCCAAAGCTTATCAGCTGGCAACATGCTTAATGTGTGCATGACTGTTTCGGACGCGGGCTCCCGGGCACCCGGACAGTCTTGCTGTTTGGGATCTCCATCCTACAGAAGCCATCGTCAAGGCTCTATGGCAAAGCTTTTATAACCTGCTGGGCTCATTTACTCGGCCAGCTAAACACTGGACGACAACAAGCAAGGATTAACTTTGGTATTCACGTCTGCATTTAAACCACCACTTTCTTCCAGTTGGCAAATAAAATCACCAGACAGAGGTCACGTTTAATATATTTTTTTTAAGAGGAGGGGGACAGAAACAGCATCACAGCATCAGTCAACATCAACATACATGTTGGCAAATAAAATCACCAGACAGAGGTCACATTTAATATATTTTTTTTAAGAGGAGGGGGACAGAAACAGCATCACAGCATCAGTCAACAGCAACATACATGCTGGCCGGATTGTGAACAGAATGCTTCGCTGCAGGCTGAACCCTCTCTTTTTTAAAGAGATAAACTTGAATCCATTTCTGGATTCTACAGACCTCAGAGCACCCATTCATCACCTCGCAGTGTTCACTGTCTTCTCCCTGAAAGCCACATTCCAGCATCGTAAAGGCACTGACTTCCTGGCACTGATTGCTTCTGTGTTTCGGAAACAAAGGATCCCTCCTCAGCAGCAGGGAGGCCATTTGATCCTTTAAAGGAACTTTTTAAAGGAAAACATCCCACTGACCAGGCTGTACGTGGCAAGTCAAAAAACGTTCGGTATTTTAATTTACCCACTTTGAAGCACCAACATCCACCCCACACCCACCTCCACCTTGGAATTTCCTTCCCTCAGACCCACATTGAGAAATGTGGCCCAACCCCATAGAGGCAAAGGTGAGTCTCACCTCCATTTCCCGACAGGAGACAGCTCTGCTTGTGAGCACCCAGGGTTTGCCCTGACGCCAAAGCAAGAGCCAACAGCCTCAAGTTTAAGGGACAGGTCTCTCTTTATCCATATTTCTCCTAAGTTGCCTAAGACAAGTCTTGCTGAAGACCATAATGCAGCAATGCCATGATTCCTGAGGGTGACAGTGATAGACGAATGGCAGACAGAGAACTTGGAGTCCTCCAGTGATCATCTGACACCACCCACCCCCACCCAAGAGGCCAGGAACGGACAAAAGATTCGCCGAGGAAGAAGGACTACAGCAGCATCCTTGAAGTTATGGAGGATACAGGGTGGCGGAAGCCAAGCCACAGAACCTAGAATCAAGAAGCCATGTGGCCACCCACAATCTAATGCAGAAATCCAGAAATCCCTGGCTTGAGGACTCACGACATCAAACTCAACACAGCCCACTTCCTCCAACTGCCTCCTCTCCTCTGTGCCTCTGAGCTTGGCTGCTCCTGGACTCTGAAACTGTTCGAGTCAGATAAAACATCGCCCTCTCGTTAACACACTCAATCCAGCAACTGATTTGCCAATACGTGTCCCACCCTTGACACTCAAGACCGGGTACCAGGGAAAGCAGGTTTGATGTCAAGAACAGAGGAGTAGGGCCGAGTGTGGTGGTTCACACCTGAAATTCTAGGACTTCGGGTGAGGCTAAGGTACGTGGATCAGCGGAAGTCAGGAGTTCGAGACCAGCCTGACCAACATGGTGAAACCCCATCTCTACTAAATATACAAAAATTAGCTGGGCGTGGTGGCGGGTGTCTGTAATCCGAGCTCCTAGCTACTCGGGAGGTTGACGCAGCAGAATCGCTTGAATCCGGGAGGTGGAGGTTGAAGTGAACTGAAACCGCTCCACTGCACTCCAGCCTGGGCAACAGAGGGAGACGCCATCTCAAAACAAACAAACAACAAAAAAAAACCCCAACAACAACAACAAAAACAAACAAGGATGAGAGAAGCTGACTTGGAGTGAACAAGAGCTGGGGCAGGAGCCGTCCATCCAACACATTGCCTGAGGCCCCACGACGCGCCCTGCACAGTGGGGACGGCAGAATCAGATACCACCTGTCCTTGAAGAGGTAACAGTCTGGGAAGACCAAAGTCACGAAGCAATGTGAGTCCCCTAGACTGGGTGGAACGGTGGTCCTCAAAAAGATGGGACCAAGTCCTAATCCCTGGGACCTAAACTGCACCCTCATTTGGAAACAGGGTCTTTTCAGGTGCGACGTGTTGAAGGATCTCGAGATCATCCTGGATTTAGGGTGGACTCTAAATTCAAAGACTGGAGTCTGTATAAGGGAGTGGAGTAGGACCTCTGAGATACATGCAGAGGGGAAGCCACGTGAAGACAGAGGTGGGGGCTGGGGTGGTGCATTCAGAAGCCCAGGAACTTCAGAGGCAAGGAAGGATCCTTCCTCTGAGCCTGCAAAGGGAACCAGCCCTGCCAACACCTTGATTTTGGACTTCTGACCTTCAAAACAGTGAGACGGTCAATTCCAGTTGTTTGAAGCCACTCAGTTGGTGGTCATTTGTTGCGGCAGCCCCGGGAACCGAGTACACGGCCCACCCCCAGGCCCTGAGCAGGGCCACGAAAGATGTGGATGAGAAGAAACGCCTGGCAGATCCTGGGAAGCAAAGGAGGAGTTGGTGCTGGGACGTCCAGCATGAGAACCGCCAGAGGGATTTGAAACCGCAATTCCAGACGGCCTCTCAACCTACCGAATCAGACTCTGAGGGTGGTGCTGGGCATCTGCATTCCATACAAGCTCCCCCAAGGGACTCAGATGTACCCCAAATTAGACAGGCCGCTGGGCACCAGGGGCCTCAGTGGGCAGGACAGGGTTAGGGCAGGCGAGTCAAGAAGACAGTCAGGACCAGGACCAGGACCAGGAGTGCGGTGGCTCAGAAGCTGTCTTAGGGGCGGCTGGCAGCAACCTGGAAGGCTCCTGGGAATGGAGGATGGAGAGAGGGCAGAGGAGGGAGACGTAGCTGGAAGACTGGGGCCAGGACATGGGGGAGTGGGAGCTGTAACAGCCAGAAAAGCAACGTGTGTAGAAAAGCCCATTTTCCTGAGTGGGTGTGGCATGTGTTCCCATTAAACAGCAACAGGTTAGTAGCTCACTCTACCTAGGAAGGGTGCACAGGCTCCACCATCCTTCAAACATGACTTTTAGATCCGGGGGTCCCTCTATAATAAACAGAGGGACAATATTTTCCATGGCCATCCCCTCCCAAAGGACCTGGGACATGCAAATGTTTCTGAATCTCCAAATTAGCACAGGGTCTGTGCAAAAGGTGCTCAATGAACAGTTGTCACCAGGCTGGGCACGGTGGCTCATGCCTGTAATCCCAGCAGTTTGGGAGGCCGAGGCGGGCGGATCACCTGAGGTCAGGAGTTCAAGAACAGCCTGGCCAACATGGTGAAACCCCGTCTCTACTAAAAATACAAAAACTTGGGCCGGGCACGGTAGCTCTGCTTATAATAAAAGTGCTGCCTATAATTCCAGCACTTTGGGAGGCTGAGGCATACGGATCACTAAGTCAAGAGATTGAGACCATCTTGGCCAACACGGTGAAACCTTGTCTCTACTAAAAAAAAAAAAAAAAAAAAAAAAATACAGAGGCCAGGTGTGTGGCTCACGCATGTAATCCCAGTACTTTGGGAGGCTGAAGCAGGCGGATCACCTGAGGTTGGGAGTTCGAGACTAGACTGACCAACATGGAGAAACCCCATCTCTACTAAAAATACAAAATTAGCCAGGTGTGGTGGTGCATGCCTATAATCTCAGCTACTCGGGAGGCTGAGGCAGGAGAATTGCTTGAACCTGGGAGGTGGAGGTTACAGTGAGACAAGATCATACCCTTGCACTCCAGCCAGGGCAACAGAAGCGAAACTCCATCTCAAACAAAACAAAACAAAAAATTAGCCAGGCGTGGTGGCACACGCCTGTAATCCCAGCTACTCGGGAGGCTGAGGCAGGAGAATCACTTGAACCCGGGTGGCGGAGGTTGCAGTGAGCCGAGATCGTGCCACTGCACTCCGGTCTGGGTGACAGGGTGATAGACTCCACCTCAAAAAAAAAAAAAAAAAAAAAGAGTTGTCACGGGAAGGAAGTTGGTGACCACATAGGAGTTTGAGCTGGTGAGAGTGCAGGCGTCTTGAGGACCTGCTATTTCAGGTACCTGACATGTGCACGTACAGCCTGGGAGAAAGGACGCTTCTCCTATAGCAGAGGCAGTCTGCCGTCCTCAGTGCATGCAGGCTCCTCTTTAGACTGGAAGAGACTGGGGCCATTTCTTCCCGCTCAGTTGGTGGGAACCACCACCAACGGAGTGGCTTAAAACAACCAGAATTTACTATCTCATAGTTCTGAAGGCCAGAAGCCCAAAATCAACGTGTTGGCAAAGCTGGTTCCTTCTGCTGGTGCTCTGGGTGGACAGCCTCCAAGGTCCCACAGTTGGAATTCTTTCATTCTGTGATCCCAGGGAAGTGACTCTGCAGCCCCCAAAGCATGTCCTCCTCCTCCCTCCCTCGCTCAGTCTCCGTCCCCCAGGGCAGAGGGCCAGGCTGCATCTCCCCTCTGAAGGCCTCCTGGGTGACTCTGATGGACCCTCACCCTGACACTGCTAAGAGCATTCTGGGAAGGAACACTGCCAGTGACAACTGAATATTTCATGGTGGGTGAGAAATGTCACAGAAGAAATTCCTCTTTGAAATGTTAACGTGGAAGATGGAAGGAGAGGAATCTAGGATTTGCAGAGAAAACAACTGATTCTGTGGGTGAGAAGTTACTCTGAGCCCCGGGTGAGGACAGGGGTGGCCAGGACCAGTTCTGACTAAAACATGACCTCTCGCGAAAGCTCAGAGGATGAGCAACTTGAGCCGCCCTGGTGAGAGACTACTGTGAGCTACAAAGGCTCCCCTCGGGGGCTGCCAGGCAGCACAGCCATGAGGCCGGGTCCTCAGTCCATCATTCCGTCTGTTCTCAGACAACTCTCTCCAGCCGCCAGACTCTGCCCCATGCGGTCTCAGCATCATCTTCCTCCAGCCCCACCCCTGCCTTCTAAGCGCAATTGGGCAGCTGGCCGGGAGCTGACAAATGCTTAGCTCTAGATATCTCAGAGCGAGGGAGCCTGGACAAGGAAGCACAGAGGAGAGACCCCTCTAACTATGGGGGGACCACCCTGTTGGTGGTCTGTGGCCCAGGAAGCCTCCTCTTCCCTCCGCCCAGCTTCCCAGCTCTGGTTCTAGGCCCAGCCTGTGTAAAGCCTCCTCAGCCTGCCTCGTCCTAGCCCACACTGATGCCTACAGCTCTTGCATGGTGCAAGGTTTCTCTCAGCTTCACCAGGGAGGCAGCGGGGTGTAGTGGTTGAAAGGACAGGTTCTCAAGGTAAGTACTTCAGCATCAGATGGATGTGGGGTTAAAATCTGGTTTGCCCAATTCCTCCAGCATGTGGCTTTGGAAAAGTTCTGAATGTAAGATGCCCTTGGTGCCCTGCCTGCATCCCCTTGGCACTCACTGTTCCCGGGTATGTGCTCAGTTTACCCCCACAGGCCCCTGCAATTCCCCAATTCCCTGATGAGGGTCTTGGTACCCAGAGGGAACATGCATAGGAGCTGGAACTGGTGGGTGAATACATGAACTGCTTCATAATGCCCAGGCACACCCTCTGCAGGTTCCCAGAGGACCCCAGGGGCCTGAGCCTCAAGGGCCCACAGAGTCAACTGCTCATGAACACATGTGTATGGCTGGCGCCCTGCCCTTCCCTGACTTCCTTCCCTAAGTCCCTGCTGGTGCTTCCTATATCACCTCCACAATAAACAGCTTGCCCTCAAACCCTCATCTCAAGGTCAGCTTCCAGGGGAGCCCCACCCCCAGTGCCATGTCAGTTAGACTCTTCTTCACATGGAGATCACAACCGCATCTGGATGTGGAGGCTTACATGGTTGTGATGCTGTACGTGAAGTGCTGGCCTGTAGTACTTGGTAAGCGCTAACTGTTTTCACTGTGGTTATTCATTCATTCACCCAGAAGTAGGGCAGCTTTCTTAAACAACGAGCAAAGACCCACATGCAGGAGTTAGCAAGACTCATGCAGGCAAAAAACACGCAAGCTAGTGGAGAAGAGAGCACGAGACCCTCCCCACCACATACCCAGCACCTGGCCCCACCATAGGGGCGATGCAAAGAGGGGGTGACCACAGGGGAGGGGAGAAGCCACTGGGTTCCAATCTACAGGTTTAGTTAAGAAGGCATTAGTTCAGGATTTTACAACAGATTCACCGTGCTTGGATCAATCAACACATTGAGAGACATCAGTCCTGAAGGACTCAGCCTCCACATCCTTCATCTCTCTCTGGGAAACTTTCAACACAATGATTTAAATGGCACAGTTTACGTTGATGCCAGTTTGCTAGTTTATAATCACAAACCCTTAGACGACTCAGATGAAACAAGAGGTTTTTTTTTCTTATTCTTCTTCTTTGTAGATGCATAAGGAAACCCATGGGCAAGTACAGATGTTTTAAACTATCCTTTCCCGTTGGGGCCCTGGGAAAGCTCAAAGAGCAGGGAACGACAGACACTGACTTGCTACATAAGCTGATTGTAAAAGCCAGTCCTGCTTCTTTCCTGCAGAACTGGGGTAGTTTACAAATATACAGACATGAGAGACTCAAACCTCGATCCTGGCATTTCAAAATATGTCAGTCACGTGAGCCTGTAGTGGGGACCCCCCCCTTTCTCAATAGGGGGGTACTGTTTACAGCTAATAAATAATTGATCAGAACAGGAAAAGGGTAATTAAAATGTATTCGCCCAACAAATGGGCGTTCCTTTTATGATAACGAAAACCGCTCTGTTTGTAAAGAGGTGCCTGCATCATAAATAGGGAAGATATTAATAATAATTATATCTAAAAACTGAAAAGACAACAAATGTCTCCCAAGCTGGGTTGTGAAATCAACTCGGTGCTTCAATGGACTTGGAAAGTCATCCTGGTTGTTTGTTTGTTTTGTTTTGTTTTTGAGACTGAGTTTAGCTCTTGTTGCCCAGGCTGGAGGGTAATGGTGCAATCTTGGCTCACTGCAACCTTCACCTCCCGGATTCAAGCAATTCTCCTGCCTCCGCCTCCTGAGTAGCTGGGAGTACAGGTACCCACCATCACGTCCAGCTAATTTTTGTATTTTCAGTAGAGACGGGGTTTCACCATGTTGGCCAGGCTGCTCTCAAACTCCTGACCTCAGGTGATCCACCCGCCTCGGCCTCCCAAAGTGCTGGGATTACAGGCGTGAGACACTGTGCCTGGCCCATCCTATTTTTGAGTAGGAGGGTTTGTCAGAAGGGAGGAAGGGTGGCTGTGACTCCATGAGGCAACGCTTAGGGGCAGGGGTAGCAGCCCCGGTATCTCTCAGCTCCATGTGGAGAGCTGGGATAAGGAAGCCACTTCACGCCTTCCTCTTTGCAGTGTAGGCCCCCATGAGGGTAGCCCAGAGCTTGTCACCATCCCAGACAACTCAGGATCCGTGGAGCTGGCGGGGGCTCTGCCTGCAGGGGTGCCAGCAACAACCCCTGCAGTCATGGGTGGGACCTGTGCTCAGGCTCCCTCACCTCCCTTCTTCACTGTGTGCCCCTGGTCAAGACAGTCCCACTCCCTTCACAGCAGCCGATATTTTTAGCTCTCAAACCAAAGCTATTCCGTGTGCCGCGTTTTCATATTAGGGAGGGAGCAGAGAGATGGTCTCTGGCATTCTGAGAGCTCATTTTCTAAATCAGTTTGCAGACATCAACTCATCAATCTCTATAATGTGCTCATGGAGGTGCTGAGGCAGCCCTGGCAGAACCCTGGATCTCAGAGCAATGAAACGATTTGCCCCGGCTCACAGGAGGGATGTGTGCGTCGGTGTCAGGCGCAGCCTTTGGGAGGCCCCGAGGCTCTGCACAGGTACTTGACGATGCAAGCCGTGCATCTGGCTCTGCATCCTCATGCAGTTCTCCAAGGTGGGGTAGGTACTGGCCGTGGTCGACGCAGGGCACACATGCCACACAGTAAAGCCTCGACAGCCAAACACACAGTTCTGCTTTCCCTGATGCCAAAAATGAGTGGAGGGGCACAGGCAATAAACGACACCCAGGAGCACCCCCCGGACCCCTCTGATGGGGTGATGCCATCTTCGAAAGCTCACCACTGCCGGTCCAACGGGACTGCTCCCCGCTGCAGGTCCTGTGGAAGCACGGGGCTGGAGGAAACAGGCCAGTGGGCTCGTCCAAGTTGCAAGACCGGGCCCAGCCAACGGCAGGGCGATGGGAGAGAGGAGGAGCCCCAGAGACCGTCCTCCTGGTTGGCACAAGGGGCACTAAAAAGGGGAACGGCCATCAGCACAGCTGCGGAGGAAGTGAAGCGGAGGCAGCCGAGGGGAGTCGAGAGGATGCCACTGGCTCTCTCCACCCTCATCGGGTTGCCAGCTCTTTGCCTAAACAGAAGTGTGGATGTTACGGCACCTTCCAATAAACACATCTAAATCAGCTGCAAATTAATTGGTGTCAGCAATCAAGAGCCGTGCCCTATATCCATTGCTTGATGCTTAGCACATTCTCCAGTTTGATTTTTTTTTTGGATTTTTTAAAAAGTTGTCATATTTTTAGAGCAGTTTTACGTTCACAGTAAAAGTGAGCAGAAGGAATAGAGCTTACCCAGAGAGCCCCTGCCCCTCACGTGTGGTCTCCCCAGTCATCAACCACCCCCCTCTGGAGTGGGCCATTTGTTACAACTGAGAGCCTACAGCGTCACTCGAAGTCCACAGTTTACATCAGGCCTCACTCTCGGGCTTGTACATTCTACCAGTTTGGACAAATGCATAACGACATGTATCAATTTTTATCATTAATTGGGAAAACCAGACACGTACATCAGAGAGGGAATCCCAGAGCCAACCCTTAGCATGAACTCCACACTTCCTGTTCCTCTCCCCATTTTACTAAATCAATGATGTTCACACGGAAAGAAACCTTGCAATGGGGACTGTCAGAATAGATTAGAACATCATCCTTCTAGAGAAGCACGTTTCAGACGGCCTAACCTCTAAGGTCTTCCTTAGCCCCATCCCCACCATAAGTTTAAAAAGTTAAGACCAGAGACAGAACACGGGCTAATACTATGTGAAGTTTTGCTAAAAGAAGGCTCTAAACCAATCTTAGGAGCATTTTAAAAAGCTGGTGAGTGACCCCTCACAGCATCTCTAAACCAAACCCCACCAGTCTCTCCACGTGCCTACTCACCGATGTCTGTTTCCTTGTGGTTCTTGATGTATTCTGCCAGCTCAAAGTTGCCTGCTATTATGGCCACCTGCAAAGTGAAAATCACATTAAGTTAAGTGTCACCTGCAGAACAATGATTTCTGCATACACTATTACATCACTGAAGGCCTGACACCAAAAGGAGTCCAATCACAGCTCTTAAAATTGCAGCCGCAATATCCATCAACACTCATCCTCTGAACTTGCCAACCACTACACTTGCTTCTCTCAAAGCAGTTGGCTGTTCTATGATGATAAGGTTGTCATTGCTCTACAACCTACATGAGTGGGGGCCTCTGTCCAGAAGGCATGTGGGGCAAATCACCCACACAGCAGCTGAGAATTCAACCAGGCCTGCGTCTGGAATTCTCCCCGTTGACTATGTCTAGTGTTCCCACGGGGCTTGATTAGTTCCAGCTCTCACACCCCGGAGTCCTGTTTATCCGATTAGATGCATGCCAATCTACATAACTGGAGAGACGGGGAAACCTCAAACAAAGCATTTAAAACTCATCGGATTTCAGTTCTGTGGGAAAAATTCTACCCACAGATGGATGCACAGCCAGATGGGTGGCACCAAAGCCATCACCTACAGGAAATTGTTCCAACTCAGGCCCTACAGATCTGTTGCCTAAAGATGCATGATCTTTGATATGGGAGAGCAGCCAGGCAGGTAAAGCCAAGTCTCCTAGGATGGCCATGGAGACCTGGAAGGAAGGCCAGAACCAGAGACCACACGGGCAAGGCACACAGTGCCTCAGAAGGAGACACATTGGGCTCAGGACCAATGCATACAACCCACAAAAGAGCCAGGCATTCAGATGCCAGCCTGCAGAAATACACATACATCTACAATATGCTGATGTCAAGTCATACTGTAAGTGGACCTTATCCAATCAGCTGGGGGCCTTAGGAGCCGAAATCGAGGTTTCCTACAGAAGTTTCTCCTCAAGACTGAGGCATCAACTCCTTCCTGTGTTTCCAGCCTTACCTACTGATTTCAAATTGGTCAACTTCATAATCATGTGAGCCAATTCTTTACAATAAATTATAAACAAATGCAAACTTTAGTGTCAGGAGTGGGGTGTGGCTGTAACAAATATCTGTAACATCTTCCCAACATGGGCTTACTTCATTTGTTTAATTTAAATCAACGTTTCTTCTTGTGTGTATGAGGTGATCTGCTAAGGTAGGGTGGGAGATTTTTGGTTTTGTGTTTTTTTCTTCCTTACTTAGGGCATCTGTAGGCCTCAAAGGACCTTTCGTTTGGGTCATATTCCTCAGAAAGTCTTCGCTCTTCTGTTTTTATTTTGTTTTTCCTAAAGAATATTTTTAAAGCTCAAATTTGTAGAATAAGTTAGGACTTTATTTAGAATTATTGGCTGTTGGCAGCAGCAGTCTATTCTGAAATGTCTCATAATATACATATATACACACACACTTTTTTTTTTTTTTTTTTTTTTTTTAAGGCAGGGTCTTGCTCTGTCATCCAGGCTGGAGTGCAGTGGTGTGATCTTGGCTCACTGCAACCTCGGCCTCCCAGGCTCAAGTGATTCTTGTGCCTCAGCCTCCCGAGTATCTGGAATCACAGGCATGTGCCACCATGTCTGGCTAATTAACATATATACTTTTTCCTTTTTTTTTTTTTTTTTTTTTTTTTGGTAGAAACACGGTTTTGCCATGTTGGCCAGGATGGTCTCAAACTCTTGGCCTCAAGTGATCGGCCTGCCTTCCAAAATGCTGAGATTACAGGCATGAGCCACTGTGCCTGGCCAAATACACACACACACACACACACACACACACACACACACACACACACACACA
>NC_045446.1:3544664-3569831 GCF_002776525.5 Piliocolobus tephrosceles | reverse complement strand
ACACACACACACACACACACACACACACACACACACACACACACACATATATATTTTAATAAATATGGTGTTGGTGAAAAAAAACCAAATATCTAAAAATATTATGGAATTGCTTTGGAACTGGGTAATGATTACAGGCTGGAAGAGTTTTGAGGCGCTTGCTAGAAATATGAATGTTAGAATGATTCTGCTGAGATATCAGATGGAGATGAAGAACACGTTACTGGAAACTAGAGGAAAAGTGATGCTTGTTCTAAAGTGGCAAAGCACTTGGCTCAACTGTGTTCTAGTATTTTTGTGGAAGGTAGAGTTTGTGAGTGATAAAATCAGATATTTAGCTGAGGAGATTTCTAAGCAAAGTGTCGAAGGAGCAGCTGGATCCTCCTGACTGCTTATAGTAAAATGCAGAAGGAGAGAGATGAATCAAAGAAGGAATTGTAAAGCAAAAAGGAACCAGAGCTTGAAGATTTGGAAGATTCTTAGTCTATCCATATGGCAAAAAATGAAAAAGCCTATCCGCATTGCAACAAAACGAACACCAAGGGTACGACTGGAACATCACTTGATAATGTATGAGATTCTAAGAGCAGGAACACTGCCAGTTTGAACAGAAGGGGACGGAGATAAAACAAATGAAAGAAGACTGTCGGACGTTTTGGATTTGACAGAAGAGGGTGATAGAGCTATTTGGTCACAAATGTGTGTCGCTCTTCAAGAAAAGGCAAAACAACCCTGAAAGGAATTCGGAGATCATCGGATCCACCCCTTGGTTTCAAGAGTTAGATGGTCTCTGCCCAAAGACTTGTGGGCAGGACCACAGGGCAGAGTTGTGGGGTGAGATGGTTCGGCTGTGTCCCCACCCAAATCTCATCTTGAGTCCCCATAATCCCATGTGTTGAGGGAGGGACCCGGTGGGAGGTCACTGAATCACCGGGGCTGTTTTCCCCATGCTGTGCTCGTGATAGTGAGTGAGTTCTCATGAGATCTGATGGTTTTATAAGTGTCTGGCACTTCCCCTGCTGATACTCATTCTCCTGCCACCCTGTGAAGAGGTGCCTTATGTCATGACTGTAAGATTGCTGAGGGCTCCCCAGCCATGCGGAACTGTGCATCAATTAAACCTCTTTTCCCCCAGTCTCAGGTATTTCTTCATAGCAGTGGGAGAACAGACTAAGATGTAGGGGAAGCTTCCTGAGTGGTGGTTTCCCCTGGGCATGAAGGTAGAAAAGGTGGCTTTAGAGACAGGCCAGGCATGTCTCCAGGCCACATTCAGAGAGACAGAAGCCGAGGTGCCCTTGTCCCCAAGGGAGACACCTCTTCCTACAACCCACCTCCAACACAGCTTTGGGAACTCAACTGAGGCAATGTGGACCTAGGCCCTGGCCTGCTCAGGCTGAGCCAGACATTTCCTTCTCCAGGGCCTTGATGGTTGTGCTGGCTCCAGGATGGCCCAAGGCCTCTCTGCCCACAAGGCCCAGGCATCTCTCCCGCATTCCTACAGACCAGCCCTTGCCGACTGCCTGAGGTGAAACTGGCAGACTGGCAGAGCGATGCTGCCACAGAGGTGGAGGGCATGGGCTCTGGCCCAGGCTGCCTGGGTGTAAATCCAGACTTGTACTATGTGACGCTGGGCATTGCGTGTAATCCACAAACCTAGGTTTTCTCACTTGTGAAATGAGTTTGGTGTGTGGATTTATTGAGATCTCACAAGTAAAGGTTTAGAGCAGTGCCTGGCACGTGGCCAATCAACCCTAAAAAAGTTTGCTATGGGCCAGGCGCTGTGGCTCATGTCTGTAATACTAGCACTTCGGGAGGCTGAGGCAGGTGGATCACTAGGTCAAGAGATGGAGACCATCCTGGCCACCATGGTGAAACTCCATCTCTATTAAAAATGCCAACGTTAGCTGGGTGTGGTGGCATGCACCTGTCGTCCCAGCCATTCTGGAAGCTAAGGCAGGAGAATCACTTGAACCCGGGAAGTGGAGACTGCAGTGCGCCAAGATCGTGCCACTGCACTCCAGCTTGGTGACAGAGCGAGACTCAGTCTTTTTTTTTTTTTTTTTTTTTTTTTGAGACGGAGTCTTGTTCTGTCACCCAGGCTGGAGTGCAGTGGCACGATCTCAGCTCACTGCAAGCTCCGCCACCTCCCGGGTTCACACCATTCTCCTGCCTCAGCCTTCTGAGTAACTGGGTCTACAGACGCCCGCCACCACGCCTGGCTAATTTTTTTTTGTATTTTTAGTAGAGACGGCATTTCACCGTGTTCACCAGGATGGTCTCGATCTCTTGACCTCGTGATCTGCCCGCCTCGGCCTCCCAAAGTGCTGGGATTATAGGCGTGAGACACCGTGCCCAGCCGAGACTCGGTCTTAAAAAAAAAAAAAAAAGGTTGCTATGGTTAGAAAAATGATGACTGACTACATCTTTGAACACTGCAGACTGCTCATTGTAAAGGTAACCCTCCCCCCAGGTCACCCAGCACCCCACAAAAATGCACAGTCAGATACACACAAGTGCACAGCCACATCTGCACTTGGACGCACACCTAGGACAGCTGCTGAAGTAACACACACATGGACCATCCCCTAGTGATTCCGGGATTCTCCTTCCGAAGAAAAGCCCTAGGAGCTTAAGCCCAGGCACCTCCCTGCTGGTCTAAAGGCCTTACTCAGCTCATAATGCAAATGAGAACAATGCAAACATTTACTTGTGATAATTGCCTGACTGCTTCTCTCCTTGATGATTTCAAGGCCTAGAAAATCCTCTTGGCAGAAAGCAGCCTCCTGCCTGTCCTCTGGTCCTGCCCGCCCCATGCTTGGCTTATCACAGGTTCCCAGTAAAAGCCTTCTGGGAGAAGGAAGAGGGAACTGGCTCTTATGTGATGTCTCAGCGTTGCTCAGTGTTGTCCAGCTGTTGTTAGGCTGCTGGTCTGGGTGACATGAGGAAGGCAGAGTGTGGGGTCTGTCTCTGTGGCTGCAGGTGTACATAGCAGCAAAAAGAACACTCACAGTAGAGATACAGCCAGGGCTCAGGTGCCACACGCTGCTCTGAGTGAGTTCCCGGGAGCGACCTCTTTTGATCTTAACAGCTCTATGAAGTGGGCACCATTATCTCTACTTGACAGAGGGGGAAACTGAGGCACACAGCGATTAAGAAACTTGCTCCACATCACAGTCAGCACAGAAGCCAAGACATTCACTCAAGCCATTTGGGTTCAAAATCTTCGTCTAATCACCTTAGCGTATAATATGCTGTCATTTTCATGGACTAGGGCATTTTTTTAAAAAGTTATGATACAATCACAGGTCAAACACCCTTGTAAAACACAGAAGCACAAGAAACAAATGACAAATATTCTCGAGGGTTATGACAAGCCACACTCAGGCTGGGCACCCACAGGATCTTCTATGGTGAAAAGTACCCTGCGCAGGGTAAGGACAAGTCCTGTAAGAGCAGACGCTGCTTTGTCCAGGTTTTTCAGAGCCCTAGAGGCTGGAGGGGAGCCAGTGAAGAAACGAGGTCTCAGCTCTTTACAGCTCACCTGTTTTACCCCCATTCATTCAACTGTCCTCCTCCTTCCTTGTTTCAAACAACATTTCGGGAATACAGACAGATGCCTGCCTGCGGGGTACGACCATAATACAACCTTGAGGGGGAAATGTTAGGGTTTCAAGAAACCCAGAGGCCAGGCGTGGTGGCTCACGCCTGTAATCCCAGCACTTTGGGAGGCCGAGACGGGCAGATCACGAGGTCAGGAGATTGAGACCATCCTGGCTAACACAATGAAACCCTGTCTCTATTAAAAAATACAAAAAACTAGCCGGGCGAGGTGGCGGGCGCCTGTAGTCCCAGCTACTTGGGAGGCTGAGGCAGGAGAATGGCATGAACCCAGGAGGCGGAGCTTGCAGTGAGCTGAGATCCAGCCACTGCACTCCAGCCTGGGCGACAGAGCGAGACTCTGTCTCAAAAAAAAAAAAACCCTAGCAGGAAGGAGCCCCTCACCCCCCACGGGATGCAAAGAGACTCCCTGTCGCCTCCCTTCATAAGACATCACCAGCTTTGGAGTACCTGGAGAAGGAGCACCTGGCGGGGGTTACAGCTCAGGCAAAGGTTAGCAGGATGAACGTCAGATGTGGTGAATGTGCCAGCAAGACAGACAAGATGGATGTGTGGAGGGAGGAAGGTCAGAGTTCAGCACAGAAGGCACTGACTGGCAGGTCATGGGAGGAATCCACACGTGAAGCAAAGGGAACCCTGGCTTCTGCAGCGAGGAGGTGACAAGAAACCACGGCCCTGGAAAGCATCTGGGGACAGACAATACTAGGGAGCCCTGAAAAACAGCAACAGGCAGGATGTCTCCATGGCTGACGCCTGGCTGGCACCCTTGGACAGACAGGAGGCTGGGCGAATTCGGATGATGGGCAGCCAGTTCTGTGCCATGCCACTGGACAGCAGAGCAGCAGGCGGCCACCCGGGCAGTGTCACTGCACCACACTGGGCATTTGTATGAGACGCCTCACTGGCATTCTAAATCACCCTAATTCTCACTTCCGTATCTGCTGGCTGGGAAGGAGGAAGGCCTTTTATGGACATTTAAACAAGAGTTATATAACACAAAGCAACAGCCTGTGTTTCTCTTCTGTGGATTTCAAAGGAAAGGGAGAGGCGGGGCCTCCAGGGAAGATGCAGAGGGCGTCCTCCCTCGCTGGCCTCTCTCAGCCAAGCGTGGGGCCAAGGTCCCAGTTCCCGCCACGTCCCCATCTGTCTCCCTCAGAACTGGCTTTCTTGCTGTGCCCCTGGGGGCTGCCTCTCAGGGGGCTCCCCTTAGCTCTTGCCCCAAGACCGAGTTAGCATCACTTTCTGGAGCCTTTGCTGTGACCTTATGAATGACATCCTGCATTTGAAGTGTGACCTACAGTTCCAGGCAGCATCGATGGCTGAAGTTTTGTGTGATGAGGGCACCACAGGGTGAGTTCTTGTGGGAGTCACCCCCAGTTGCAAGTCCTCGGTGCTGTAAACTGGGTTTTCCTGGAATGAAGCAATCGTATCTGAGATGGGGACCTTTTGCTGGTGCTGGCAAAGCCCCCTGTAAGAGATGGCACTGGGATTAACAAGTAGAGGAAAGCAGATGGACACCTTGCCAGGAGCCCTGGGGGCTCTGCTCTTGGCACTCAGGGCCACAGGGACCCCTAAAGATGCAGGAATGTCAAGAGGGAGCTCAAATTTTTTTTTTCAACAGGAGCCACTCTGCAGGGCAGTGCATCTCAGGAGCCAAGCCCAGGAGACAGCATGGCCCCACTCCACTGATCTACCAACTGGGGGAGAAGGGGGAGTCTCCATCTATTCTCCTAACTCAAAAATTGACAACCATCTCCTCCTTAGCACCTCAAATGCTTACACCTCACATTAACTTAGCCGGCCGGGCTCAGTGGCTCATGCCTGTAATCCCAGCACTTTGGGAGGCCGAGGTGAGTGGATCACCTGAGGTCAGGAGTTCAAGACCAGCCTTCCCAACATGGTGAATCCCCATCTTTACTAAAAATACAAAAATTAGCTGGGCATGATGGCCGGCGCCTGTAATCCCAGGTACTCAGGAGGCCGAGGCAGAAGAGTTTTTTGAACCCGGGAGGCGGAGGTTGCAGTGAGTCGAGATTGCACCATTGCACCCCAGGCTGGGCGAGAGAACAAGACTCTGTGTCAAAATAAAATAAAGTAAAGTAAAGTAAAGTAAATAAAATAAACATTATCTTAGCCTCAAGCTTTGAAGCACACCTTCGAAGCCTCTAATATGACAATCACAGCCCACTAGGACTTAGGATCATAGAAAGACCGGGGACTCGATCCATCACACTCATCATTGGCAAGTGTCACTGGGAAAGACAGTACAGGTGCCCAGGGCTTGTCCAGGAGGGGCTGGGGCCCCAGGGCTCGAGGTTGGTCCAGACCCCTGCCACACACTCCGTGCGTGACCACTGACTGGAAGCCCCGACTCCTGGAGCCCTGTTGTCTCTTTTGCCACCTGCATTGCAACACTGCAGAGACTTCCTCTCCCTTCTCTTCTTAAGCCATCGTCCAGCTTTGGAGTACCAGGAGAAGGTGCTGTGGGCCAGCTGCAAAGCCCTGCAAAACCAGTGAAAATGCCACCTGAACATCTTCCTAGAGCCCTGAGCTCTGTTGAGCCCCAAACCCTCCTTCTCCCCAAAATGCAGCACTTTGATGCTGTGTAAGCAGGTGAAGCCCATTCCAGGAGCAGCACCCCAAATTCCCAGCAGAGATCCTCATACCTGGTGCTTCCTTCACTCCCCTAATCTGTATTAAATTAGGCAGCCCCTGCTATCCACCCAGTCCTTGCACCCACCCCATCAAGGACACCTGTAGACTTCATAGGGGCACCTGTTCCTCGCGTGGTATTGCCGGCCCCACAAACTAAGACGCGAACCACTCGAGCAATAAGTGGTGAGAAGGATCAGACCACCACACGGTGGGTGCCTGGAAATTATCTGAGTCTCGTGCCAAAGGACAGTGCTTGGTGCACACAGGGCCCAAGCATGTTCAGGAGGTGCAGGCAGGCTGGGGGCTGGTGAGCACAGCAGGTGAAGCTACCTGCTCAGGTCCCACAGGTGGTGTGGACTGCAATCCCATGCCTCACCTAAAAAGCTGCACTCTCAGCCTCTGAGGAACTTAAAGACCAAAGCGGGTGACAAAGCTTGGCTCTGTGTCCCCACCCAAATCTCATCTCGTAGCCCCCATAATTCCCACGTGTTGTGGGAGGGACCTGTTGGGAGTTGACGGAATCATGGGGGCGGGTCTTTCACATGCTGTTCTTGTGATAGTGAATAAGTCTCACAAGATCTGATGTTTTTTGTTTTTTTTTTTTTAAATGGAGTCTAACTTTGTCACCCAGGCTTGAGTGCAGTGGTGTGATCTCGGCTCACTGCAACCTCCACCTCCCAGGTTCACCACCTGCCTCAGCCTCCCGAGTAGCTGGGATTACAGGCACCCACCACCACACCTGGCTAATTTTTCTACTTTTAATAGAGATGGGGTTTCACCATGTTGGGCAGGCTGGTCTCCAACTCCTGACCTCAAGTAATCCACCCGCATCAGCCTCCCAAAGTGCTGGCAGTACAGGCATGAGCCATCATGCCCAGTCAATCTGATGGTTTTAAAAAGGGGAGTTTCTCTGCACAAGCTCCCTTTCCCTGCCGCCATCCATGTAAGATGTGACTTGCTCCTCCTTGCCTTCCACCATGATTGTGAGGCCTCCCCAGCCATGTAGAACTGTAAGTCCATTAAACCTTTTTCTTCCCAGTGTCAGGTATGTCTTTATCAGCAGCATGAAAGCGGACTAATACAGTGGGGAAATGCGAGGAACAGCCTGGGTGCTCTTAGGCACGGCATGGTCTCAGGATGGTGGAAGGTGGAGTGGGATGATGCCAGGAGCAAGGACAGCCCCACAGGGACTCAGGACCTGCACTGGCTTGATGGCGAGAAATGAGCCAGACAGACAGGCAGGCGAGGAGGACCTGGGGCTGTCTGGTTTCTCCGAGGATCTGAATTCCACTGCTCCCATTATATCAGGCAATTCCTTTCAAGACAGCTCCCTAGATGGCTCCAGCATTGTGTGGAAAATACCTTTCCTGGGCTTACGCCACCCACCCTTCACTGAACACCACAAAGTGCCACATCCTATACCAGCTAGCACTGAACTTGGCCTGCTGTGACGCTCTTCCTGCTTCGTGTAAGCCTGCATTCTGAATGACGAAATGATTCTCCCTGAGCCCAGGAGCCGTGCGGATTTCTGCCATGGTCTGGATATTTGAGGCCCCCTCCGAATTCATGTGTTGAAATGGAGACCCCAGTGTGAGGGTGTTAGGAGCTGGTGCCTTTGGGAGGTGATGAGGTGATGAGGGTGGAGCCCTCATAAATGAGATTAGTGCCCTTGGAAAAGAGGACCCAGAGAGAGCCTCGCCCCTTCTGCCATGTGAGGACACAGCAAGAAGACCGCCGTCCAGGAAGCAGACCCTCATCAGACAGCCCATCTGCTGGCCCTTGATCTTGAACTCACAGCCTCTGAAGCTATAACACATCCATGCCTATTGTTTATAAGCCATCCAGTTTATTTATTTATTTTGAGACAGAGTTTCGCTCTTGCCGCCCAGGCTTGAGTGCTGTGGCACGATCTCCTGTCACTGCAGCCTCCACCTCCTGGGTTCAAGCGATTCTCCTGCCTCAGCCTCCTGTGTAGCTGGGATTACAGGTGCATGTTACCATGCCTTGCTAATTTTTTGTAGTTTTAGCAGAGAGATGGGGTTTCACCATGCTGGCCAGGCTGATCTCAAGCTCCTGACCGCAAGTAATCTGCCAGCCTCGGCCTCCCTAATTGCTGGGATTACAGGATTGAGTCACTACACCCAGTTCAGTTTATGGTATTCTGTGATGGCAGCCTGAACAGACTAAGACAGTGTCCAGCCTGTTGCACCTGTCACACAGGCCAGCCCCGGGCTCCGACAAGGCGCCACAAAGCCCTGCCTTCCTGCTCGGGGCTGGGACATGGGCAATACATGGGAATGATCTTCACAGTGGTGAGGATGCCACGGAACGGGACTGTCACCTTTGAGAGTGGCTCTCGGGTGGCCAGGGCCCTGGAGAGGCTGTGACCTTACTGCGGTACCCACAACGCGACCTGTTCCCTGATGCCAAGAGGCAGAGCAGGGGCGAGGGTGGAGGCCACCTCTCTCCTCATCACTCACTCAACAAGCTCCTGGGATCCGCAGCCAGAACTCGGAGGAAAGCCACTCCGCTGCCCCAGCGAAGCCTCCTTCTCTTGCCAAAACGAAATGTGCCTCCCGACCCAGAGAGCTATTTAGAGGCGGCTCTGTGATCCTGACACCTCCTCGCCGTAACCGGAAAACGGTTCCTCGGAAAGGCACAAGGGAAACCGAGAGCTTGGGATGTCCCTGTCTTTGTTTCCTTCCAGATGACGAAGCTTCATCTATTTCAGACTCTTGTGGCAACTCAGGAAGCCACTGATGCCCAAAGACCCCAGGGCCTGGTAAGGATGTTTTAATTACAAGCATCCTCCAGACATGGCAGGGAGGGCACCTGGGCTCCTGGCTCACCAAGGTCAGGGGTCGCCGAGCTCCCCTGCAAACTCCAAGGGAGTCTCTGCCCATCTCCAGGCTAAAGCCCAGAGTCTGGAGAGGCAGTTGAGGTTCCAGAACAGCTCCCTGGGGCTTTGTTAAAACCCCATACGGGGCCAGGGCCTTTCAAAATCGATGTGTATTACCCAGAAGCCCCTGGTTGCTCCAGGACCTTATACCTACCTTGACAGGGCTGACCAGATAGAGGTGAGACTGATGCAAGCAACGTCCATACCTCCCGAAGTGCCGGCTCAGGAGCATCGTGGGCCAGGCCCCCAGCCAGAGGAGGCAGGTGAGGACTGGGAAGCTGTTGTAGGAGTAGTTCCATGCCCAGTGACCCAATGAGCCTCCCAGGTTAGAGGAGGACCCTGAGCATTTGAGCAAGACTTGCCTAGGTCTCTGCCGGTATCCGCAGAGGCTGGGGATGAAACAGCCCCTCAGTCCCACAGAAGGTGGAGCAGGTCCAGCCCCCAGCACCCCTCCCATGGCAGAGTGAAGGGGACCCCCGGGCTGTGGCCAGACTTCACTCAGGCAGCACCATACGGTGGTCAGGGCCACAGGCTTGGACACTGGACAGCCCCAGAGGGAGCTTTCTAGCACCGATACCAGACAACCTCCCTGCCGTCAGGCTCCATAAACTGGGGATAATAATTCAAGTATGATTCGTCTATGACTATCATGAGAATTAAAATAGTTAATTGGCAAATAATAATTGGCAAATGACTTAAAACAGCACCATTCAGTATCACCAAATTGAATGCAGAGATCCATATATTAAGGAGATGATATCATTGCTAGGGGGGTTTACTTCAGAAATAAGAAAATCGACAAATATAATTCATCGCATTAGCAGATAAGCAGGGGAAATCTACATAACCATCTTTGACAGTTGCAGGATCGGATTTTGGATAAATATTTTACCAAAACACATTGGATATGACAACATAAATTCATGATAAAACTTAATAGACTGGACCAGGCATGGAGGCTCATGTCTGTAATCCCAACAATTTGGTAGGTCAAGGAAGGCGGATCACTTGAGGTCAGGAATTCGAGACCAGTCTGGCCAACACAGTAAAACCTCATCTCCACTAAAAATACAATAACTAGCCAGGCATGGTGGCACGAGCCTGTAATCCCAGCTACTCGGGAGGCTGAGGCAGGAGAATCTCTTGAACCTGGGAGGTGGAAGTTGCAGTGATCCAGGATCACTCCATTGCACTCTGCACTCCAGCCTGGGCGACAGAGTGAGACTCCATCTCAAAAAAAAAAAAAAAAAAAAGAAAAAGAAAAACAAAGGCCAGGCACAGTGGCTCATGCCTGTAATCCCGGCACTTTGGGAGGCTGAGGCAGGCAGATCACAAGGTCAGGAGATCGAGACCATCCTGGCTAACACAGAGAAACCCCATCTCTAGTAAAAGTACAAAAACATTAGCCAGGCATGGTGGCGGGCGCCTGCAGTCCCAGCTACTCGGGAGGGTGAGACAGGAGAACAGGATGAACCTAGGAGGCGGAGCTTGCAGTGAGCGGAGATCGCGCCACTGCACTCCAGCCTGGCTGACAGAGCAAGACCCTGTCTCACAAACAAATAAGATAAAAAAAAAAAAAAAAAAAAGTCTTAATAGACTGGGAAGAAAAGTGAACTTTGCCTGCTAGTGCAGCAGTGAAACAGATTGTGCCTGAGAGAACACCCTAAAACTAAGGGCCGCATGGGTCTGAGGACTGCTGCTCTGGACTCCCTCATGTGACTGCGTTTAAGTGGAGGGTCAGCCTGGCTGGCAGGTGCGGGATGGCCTCACATGGGCCTCGTGGTTGGCTGGAACACATCTGTTTTCTTCCATGCATCCTCCCATCCCCCAGCAGACCAGGCTGGCTCCTTACACAGTGTCTGTCCTCAGGACAATGCTCCACGTAGACAGCATGTCATGCTGCCAAGGAGGGAGACAGACTCTGCCTGTGCACGGGAGTGGCTGCACTTTTTTTCCTGCCACAGTTCCAATCTGCAATCGTGCCATGACTGCAGCTCAGACACGGTCATGGGGATTCGTGGGTGTTCTGGGTGACCTTCTGGTTGACCTTGTCCTTTTGGTCCTGGGATCGAGCAGAAGCTCCAAAGGCTGCACAGCAATCTGGGATTCAGACCAGACCTCCAGAGCTGCACTGATATTGGCAAGTTACCGCCCAAGGATGCTGGGCGTCAGCACCAAGGTGACTCTCATTACAAGGGAAATGCTGAACCAGGGGCTGGCATGGGGAGATCATGTATGAGAGGAAAACCACTTTCAGCATTTGGAATTTTCTGACCTCATCAATATCAAAGTCAAACCACGACCCAACGGATCTACCTCCATTTAGTCGTTCAGCTTCCAGCCAAGATGTTGAAACATCAGCCGGGGGAAAAACCGGCCACCTCCTTGGAGAAGGCCACCTCCCCTCACCCCTCTGAGGGTAGAAGAGACCTTCCGGGCAGTATTATCTGTCCTGTGAAATACGTATGGCAGTCAAGGGAATAAAAACCTCGAAAAACATCAGTGTGAAAGTTTAACAAACACACGAAAGAATGAGAAATAATTATTTCATATGGACCAAATGCAACTTCCCTCTCCCAGAAGGATTTGCCAATAAGATGTAAATTTTTCCTTTGAAATAGTGATGGCATTGAAGGACATCATTTGCTCCCAGAAATCTTGATAGAAAAGCAACAGTTCTTTGATGTTTGCAGAGGAATGGTTTTCAGGAGAGTGGCTCTGGTGGGACTCTGAGGCTAGAAAGCCATGAGCCCATAGGGCAATTAGATTTTTCTACTTGGCCTCCAGGAACCCTAGACTCACGGCACAGAATGAGGGAGGCTGAGTCTATTGTGAGAAGAGGAGATTTCTGGGGATTACAGATGTTGCTAGGCTGGCTTTCCCGTGCTGTAATGATGAGGAGAGTGATCAAGCTGATCTTAATGACAACTACCCATGTTTACCCAACATGACATGCAGCCCAGCATCTAAATACAGTCTCTGAATTCCACCCTCATGGCATGCCTTGAGGAAGTAGAGCTGTCATGATCCTTGTTCTGCAGATCAGAAAACAGGCTTTGAGAGCTCAAGCGAGTGAGATTTCTTCACTGCGTAAAGGAAGGCCCTGTCCATTCAATTCCAAAGCCCAGGGGAAGGCAGGCGTTACACACGCGGCCTCATGTGGCTCTAACTACAGAAGTTCTCTTGTGCAACAGCCCAGGCACAGCCTCCCTGCTTAAAAAATGCAAGAGGGAGATTAGCAATGAGATTTGGTTCTAAGCAAAAATTGAACACCATTTTCTGCAGGACGGTAACCAAAGAAAGAAATCACGGCTGACAGCGGGGTACGCTTGTGTATGAGTTTGATCAGGCTGCTGTCACTAAGCACCACAGACCGGGCGGCTTAAGCCACAGACACTTCTCATTTCACTGTCCTGGAGGTTGGAGTCTGAGATCAGGGCGTCGCAGGGGTGGGTCCTCTTGAGGCCTCTCTCCTTGGCTTGCTTTGGGCCGCCTTCTCTCTGTGTCCTCACACTACGGTCCCTCTCTGTGTGTCTGTGTCCTCATCTCCTCTTCTTATATGGACACTGGTCATATCAGATTAGGGCCCAGCCTGGTGACCTCAATTTAACTTAATTACTTCTTCAAAGTCCCATCTCCAACTACAGTCACATTCAGAGGTGCTGAGGCTTAGGGCTTCAATTCAATAGGAATTCAGGGCGACACCATTCCACCCAGAACAACTTGGCTTAGCACAAGAGTATGCAGAATCTCTTTGCCTTCCTCAGGGACGCCTAGGGTCCCCAGCAAACACCCAGGTCAGAGGTGTCTGGGACCTGCACAAGGCTAGAGAATCTCTCCCCTTACGTGGTCTGTTTTCAGGGAGCAGAGGGTAGGAAGAGGCTAGTGCACACTCAGTTGTCACAGATGAACACGCAGGAGCAGAAGCAATCACCACCTCTCCCACCCCCATGATTTAGTTATGAAAAGTGTCACACCCACCGAAAAACTTGAACGAATAGTCTGGCTGTGGTGGCTCAAACCTGTAATCCCAGCACTCTGGGAGGCTGAGGCGGACAGATAACTTGAGGTCAGGAGTTCAAGATCACCCTGGCCAAAGTGGCAAAATGGCACCTCTACTAAAAATACAAAATTAGCCGGGCATGGGGGTGGACACCTGTAATCCCAGCCTCTTGGGAGGCCGAGGAAGCAGAATCACTTGAACCCAGGAGGCAGAGGTTGCAGGGAGCCAAGATTGCACAAATGCACTCCAGCCTGGGCAACAGAGTAAGACTCCATCTCAAAAAAAGAAAAGTTGAAAGAATAGAGCAATGAAAATCAATACACTGCCAAACTGGATTACACAACTGTTTACATGTCGCTTGGTGTGGTGTGTGTGTGTGTGTGCGTGTGTGTGTGTGTGTGCGCTGGGGGGCACATGTGCACATAATTCGATTTTTGCTAAGCCATGATGATGCATCCCTCTCTGAACACCTCAGCATTTGCAGAAACAAAGGGGGTGTTCCCGTAAGTCATGTCACACGCAGAAGATGGGCATTCACCTCCAGACTTCCAAAACCACTCCACACGCACGGCTCTCCACATGCCTCTTTCCCCTAATTCGGCTAAAAGTACATGCCATGAAACACACAGGCCTTAGGCACAGAGTGGGAAAAGGTGTTGTTTTGTTGTTGTTTTGTTTTACTTTTGAGAGGGAGTCTTGCTCTATTGCCCTGGCTTGAACCCGGGAGGTGAAGTTTGCAGTGAGCCAAGATCCCACCATTGCACTCCAGCCTGGGCAAGAGAGAGAGACTCCGTCTCAAAACAAAAACAAAAACAAAAACAAAAACACTGCCTTCTTCTCAGAGCAGGGGTTACCATTTCAAGCCCCAGTTACTCCACATTCTCACAGGCAACATGTGGCACTGTCCATCTTCTTAATTTTGGCTAATTGTGTGTGTGAAGTAGGTGGTTTTAAACTTTATTTGCCCCTCTTTTTTTTTTTTTTTTTTTTTTTTTTTGAGACGGAGTCTCACTCTGTCACCCAGGCTGGAGTACAGTGGCTGGATCTCAGCTCACTGCAAGCTCTGCCTCCTGGGTTCACACCATTCTCCTGCCTCAGCCTCCCGAGTAGCTGGGACTACAGGCGCCCGCCACCTCGCCCGGCTAGTTTTTTGTATTTTTTAGTACAGACGGGGTTTCACCATGTTAGCCAGGATGGTCTCGATCTCCTGACCTTGTGATCCACCCGTCTCGGCCTCCCAAAGTGCTGGGATTACAGGCTTGAGCCACCACGCCCGGCCCAACTTCTCCTTTTCTGCAATCTCACCATTACTATCATTAGAATAAAATTAATTATCTGTTTACCCAGAGGGTGGAAAAATGCAATGATTCTATAGGACTCAGGCCAAGAACTGGAGACATCAGCCTCACAGAAGTCGTGAGTGCGTCTGCAGCTTCTACGGGCCAGGGAGCAAGACTCACAGCTGTTGTTTGCTCAGGAACATCATCTACTATTCCAAAATCACAAGACTGAGAATGGCGGTAGAAGTGGTCAGTGGCTGGGTGTGGTGCTTCACACCTGTAATCCCAGCACTTTGGGAGGCAGAGGTGGGAGGATCACCTGAGGTCAGGAGTTTGAGACCAGCCTGGCCAACATGGTGAAATCCCATCTCTACTAAAAATACTAAAAATCAGCTGGGCATGGTGGCAGGTGCCTGTAATCCCAGCTACTTGGGAGGCTGAGGCAGGAGAATCGCTTGAACCTGGGAGGCGGAGGTTGCAGAGAGCTGAGATTGCACCACTGCACTCCAGCCTGGGTAACAGAGTGAAACTCTGTCAAAAAGAAAAAAAAAAAAAAAATGGGAGGGGGGGGGGGGGGGGGGGGGGGGAGGAAGGAAGGAAGGAAGGAAGGAAGGAAGGAAGGAAGGAAGGAAGGAAGGAAGGAAGGAAGGAAATAGTTATGAAGGTGGTGGTGACACCAGGTGACCTTATGCACGCAGAAAATCATTCAATGATGTGAAGGAAGTTTAACAAATTATATAAGCTAAAATCATGCTTAGGGGGTATCAACTACATTTTTAAAAAATGGACTAGTTGGGTGTTGATACGGTCTGGCTGTGTTCCCATCCAAATCTCCACTTGAATCGTATCTCCCAGAATTCCCACGTGTTGTGGGAGGGACCCGGGGGGAGGTAATTGAACCATGGGGGCGGGTCTTTCCCGTCCTATTCTCGTGACAGTGAATAAGTCTCATGAGATCTGACAGGTTTATCAGGGGTTTCCGCTTTTGCTTCTTCCTCATTTTTTCTCTTACTGTCACCACGTAAGAAGTGCCGTTGGCCTCCCGCCATGATTCTGAGGCCTCCCCAGCCGTGTGGAACTGTAAGTCCACATGCTAAACCACGATGACACATCGTGCATCACGATGATGTATCTCTAAACACCTCAGCATTTGCAGAAACGAAGGGGGTGCTCCTGCAAGTAACGTCACACTCAGAAGATGGGCATTCACCCCCAGACTTCCTCCAAAACCACTTAAGCCTCTTTTTGTTCCCAGTTTCAGGTATGTCCATCAACAGTGTGAAAATGAACTAATACAGGTGTTTATACGGGGTTTTATTTGGTCAGCTTCTACAGAAACCCAAATTAACAATTTCATTAAAATCACTGTCATGTGTCACACTGGGGAACAATTTCTGAGACAGGAACAAAATTTGACCACAAAAAGATCATCCGGGAAAACGGTCTTCTCTCCTTCAGTTCTCTGGGCTTATCAATATCTAGTCTCAAGGAACTGAATTACAGATTCTAAGCCAGTTCCTCATTCATTTCCTTCCCGCCCCCTCTACTTCTCCAGCAAAGAAAAGGAAATGAAAAAACAACCACAAAAAACCTCTACCCTCCCATCTTCTCGCAACCTCCCGGTATGTTTATAAATAAATTCAGGTTAGGTCATGTCCTTTAGAAAAAAAAGGCATTCAATTTATAATTAATCCCAGTGAGAAAGAAGAAACTTATTACATAAAGGAATTTGTTTTCCTACTTTTCCCTCATTTATCCTAAATGAGGGACCCTATGATGACAACGTGGACCCTTCAGGGACCGTATGGAATACTCGGGGGGCTCTATGTGCTAAAGGGGATGGGAGGTATGAGAATCAAATTCAACACATTTAAGTAACATAAAATTGCATTTCAATTCCTCCAGGAGTAAAAAAAAAAAAAAAATCAAAAGGCATTTACTGTATTAGGAAAAATCTGGGGATCATGATTAAGTTCCTTGTAACTGGCAGGTAAAAGTTCAGGCGAAAGCAGCAAACAGAGAAGGAGAAGGGAGGGAGAACAAGAGGGAAAGAAACAGCGAAGAACTAGGGATGGTTTTCCTCAACGTTGTTTTTAAGATCCTTGCAAATAATTTAAAAAGCACTAAAAATAAAAGCCAAGGCCTCAGAGTTCCCACTTTGGGATCTGGGGGCTAAAAGAGAAGATTCTGAGTTTAGACGCTGGCTCTAAACCCTGCCCCAGACTTCATGCGGAAACATACCCTAAAAAGGCATCCTCTCCAGAGACAAGGAGCAGCAGGCATTAGGACCCTACACGGTGCCATTGCCGGCCAGCCCGGCTCTCTGTGCTTCTGATTCAATCAGAGCTGGTCTTTTCATCTCCATTCGGAAAACAGCACTCACATTTAACCACACAATCATGTCATTGTTCAGGTAATGCTGCCACACTTCATTAGGGAGAGCAGCTGGCATCAGGGTGTTCTCGTCAGAGCAGTGCTGTGAGTGTTTATTGCTTTTCAATTAATCCACTTTTGGATTTAGCGTATTTACACTGGGGCGGCAAGCAGAGAACAGGGTGGCGGTGGGGAATTTCTGTAAGGAGTTGTCCGGTCCTCAGAGCAGGTGCAGGCCTCCGCCCACCCACACTGCCTCTGTAGCTTCTTTTTTTTTTTTTTTTTTTTTTTGAGACGGAGTCTCCCTCTGTCGCCCGGGCTGGAGTGCAGTGGCTGGATCTCAGCTCACTGCAACCTCCGCCTCCCGGCTTTGCGCCATTCTCCTGCCTCAGCCTCCCGAGTAGCTGGGACTACAGACGCCCGCCACCTCACCCGGCTAGCTTTTTATATTTTTTAGTAGAGACGGGGTTTCACCATGTTAGCCAGGATGGTCTTGATCTCCTGACCTCGTGATCCACCCGTCTCGGCCTCCCAAAGTGCTGGGATTACAGGCTTGAGCCACCGCGCCCGGCCTCTGCAGCTTCTTGTTTCAGGGCCCTGAGAAGGCACACCCTGCTCAGCTGCATTCGACAGCCTGTTTCAGGAAATCGGGCTCTGGGGCTTGTACAGAGCCACAGGAACAAGTGTACAAAGGAGTTCCACTTAGACACATAGTCCACCTGACCCTCTCAGTCTCCCTTTCAGGGACAATCTACCTGGCACCAGGAAAGCATGAGCAACACCCAGGCTTTCCAAGAGCCTGGCATCCCCTCAAGCCGGGGGCTAGAAAAAGGTCATCCCACCACACCTCCCACCTGTCCATGCTGGGGCCTTCCCGGGAATACAGAGAGAAGCTTAAAAATCCAGCCTCGCACAGAAAGGCTCTTCAAAAACACACCCCCTCTTGCAAGCAAACACAAGAGGCTGAGCATATGAAAAGGGGGCTTGGGCCCAGTAGCTGACACCTAAAAAAAAAAAAAAAAAAGAAGAAAAGAAAAAAGAAAAGAAAAAGATGAAAATTCAGTATTTAACTGGAAACACCAGGAATCTTGTAGGCTACGACGCCATTCACTTTGGAAATGCCCTTTCCTCTCCACAAGCTGCATCTCGGCTTCCTCTCCCTAATCTTAGCAATGTGATCTGTGGGTGAAGCCAACTGCTATTGGCTGGCAATGACTTTCCAGATGATTTCTGGGTACTGCTGGCTTACGGGACACGTTCGTCCTCAGGTCCCAATACGATCCCTCAAAAATACTGATGCCTTCTTTAAACACAGAAGTTGGGCCCTTGGAGACACTTCGCTGCCACTGGGAATCTCATCTCAAATGTGCAGGGCTGCTGTTCCCAAATCTGCCAGCACATGTTAGCAGACTGTACACACACCCCCCAAAAAATCCCCTAGCAACTACACGCTGGCGCCTAACATTTTAATTCTTTCAGTTATGATTCATGGTGCCATCTGTGGACAGATAATGAGAGACAATAATCCAAGAATAGCTATCAGGCATTTGTTCAGCAGAGTTTTAGCATCAGTTGCATCCAAGTATGGGAAGGGACGGTGCCACCCTGGGAGTGCCTAACCACTCCCACGGCTAAAACGGGACTCAGTGAATCAGAGCAGCAGGTCTGGCCGCTGCGCCCACCTGAATGACATCATGCCCTCAGCTGTCCTCAAACTCCTGAGAACACCGAGAGCAACGGCTGCAAGGTCCAGGAGAGAGCTAAAGGCAACAGGCATGAGAGAATCCACAGGAGACCACCCCACAAAAGGGCTACCTGCCTGGCTGGATGGATGGGATGACGGAGGGGCTGTGGCTATGAGAAAGGGGACTCCCTTGAGGCTTGCTTAAGTGTGCCAAGGAGAAAGATGCATTGCTCGATCATCAAATCCAAGGCCATGCTTTAAAGACTTTCGGATGACTCGATTTACGACACTTAGGCATAACATCATTTTTTTCTTATTCTGAACACTGTGTGTGTTCTCCGACCTCCACTTATTTCAGAGCACAGACCTGGCTGTCAGCAGACACAGACGTGGGTTTCCGGACATACAGCCTCCACCCTGTTGTGTTCTTCCCCGACCCACATCACCTTGCTCTTGTTTTCGGGAGCCAGACATATCTAGGGAGGCCTACGTATTTTCTGCAGGAAAGGATTAGAGAAGAATGAAGGGCAATTACCACCTTCTTCAGTGGTTTGCCCAAAGCCATTCTAAACTGGGCAATGTGTCTACCTGTGAATCCGGAGGGATAAAAGATATTCTTGACCATCCCTCGCTCTCTAGAGAGAGGGTAGAGTTGAGATAAGCTGAGCCCCATGCCCCGTGGAACAGTTCATGTCAAGTTTAATACTCACGGGCACTGTCTGGGGGAAAGGTCGGGGGATGTGGAAATGGCCTAGTTGTGGCAGAATGGGAGGCAGCATAGAACAATACCCCTTGCCAAGCCGGCTGGCCGTCACATGGCCACACAGTGGACAGAGGCATGGAAAGCTCTTGGCACTTCCAAAATGCGAGGCTGGCAGACAGCAGACAAGCTAAATCCTAGCATCAGTCACTCATGTGTATGTGTGTGTGTACACACACACATACACACACACTCACAGACACAGACACACACACACACAGCTGCCCCACCACCCTTTCATGCAGTAGCATAGCAAGCTTCAGGAATTATTTCCAGAACTGTAATGGAGCATGATTCACTGGCAAGAGGACAATGACCTAATTATCCACCTGTGTCAGTTAAATGGCAAAAAGCCCCCTCGCCCTCCCTTTGCCTGGCACAGCATTCAGCGTCTTCCTGCTGTGTGAAGAGAGGCTTGCAAAATGCTAATGTGACTCCAGGGTCTCTCTCCTGAAAGCTTGCAGGTATCCAAGCAGCCTGGGGAAAGGGAAGCCAGGATCACATGGAGTCCAAGAAGAAACTGAGCCTCAGCAGGCTCTGGTGTCTTAATGCACAAATCTCCTCCTATAATAAGCAAATGTATCATTTCTCAATCTCCACGGTACCTGAGGCCTTAAGCACCAGGTGCGTGTGGGGAAGGTGTGGAGGGAGGTTAGGAAACTATTGCTTTTGGATGTTTTGCTTAATTTTTATTAGGAAACAGAACATGAAAAGTCAGCAAGAGGAGAGGGAAAGTGACCAAGAGAAGCCACCACACCGCAGGACAGTGAGCTGCTTCGAAGAAAGACGGTAAGTCAGGTCTTGGCCCCGAAGTCAGCTGAACATCCCAGCCTACTCCAAATGTCACAGGAAGTTAAAGATGCAAGAAAAAAACCAAACAATCCCCTTGAAAAGTGGGCAAAGGACATCAGCAGACACTGTTCAAAAGAAGACACAGCTGCAGCCAATAATCACATGAAGAAAAGCTCAACATCACTGATCATTAGAGAAATGCAAATCAAAACCAGAATGAGATACCCTCGCATGCCAGTCAGAACGGCTATTACTAAAAAGTCAAAAGACAACGGATGTTGGCGAGGAGAAAAAGGAACCCTTTTACACTGTTGGTAGGAGCGTAAATTAGTTCAGCCACTGTGGAAGACAGTGTGGAGACTCCTCAAAGACCTCAAGAAAGAAATGCCATTCGACCCAGCAATCCCATAACGGGATTACATACACAAAGGAATATAAATCGTTCTATTATAAATATACATGCACACATATGTTCACTGCAGCACTATTCACAACAGCAAAGACATGGAGTCATCCTAAATGCCCATCAGTGATAGACTGAATCAAGAAAATGTGGTACATATACACCGTGGAATACTAAACAGCCATAAAAAAGAACGTCATGTCCTTTGCAGGGACATGGATGAAACTCAAGGTCATTATCCTTCGCAAACTGATGCAGAAACAGGAAACCAAATACAGCATATTCTGATTTATCAGTGGGAACTAAATGTTGGGAACACATAGACACACAGAGAAAAACAACAGACACAGGGGCCTTTCAGTGGGGTGGAGGGTGAGAGGAGGGAGAGGATCAGGAAGAACAACTAATGGGCACTAGGCTTGATACCTGGTTGATGAAATAATGTGTACAATAATCCCCCAAGACATCTGTTTACCTAGGTAACAAACCTGCACATTCTGCACATTTAACCCCTGAACTTAAAATAAAAGGTTTTGTTTGTTTGTTTGTTTTGTTTTGCTTTTTAATAAGGCCAACAGATGAACATCTCAAGGCAACCTGTATTTTAAGTCACTTTACTGTGAGGACCCTGACCCAGGAAAGAAAAGCAATGGCTATAAAACAGGTGGCCCACTGATCGGCCACGAGAGCCAACTTAACAAGAGATTCATCTCCCAAAGGCAGAACGCTTGCAGCTGCTCCATGCGGGGCGGGGGCCTAGGGAAGAAAGGTCACCAGACTCTCCTCACAGGGCTCCTGCATCAGCTACAAGGTCAGGTCAAGTCAGACAGCGTACCCTCTCCACAGAGAGAGGCCGATTGGTATCAATTTTATTGAGATAATTTATGTCCTAGAATCACAAGGTCACTCAGCACCCATGTGCAGTTTCATCATCCATGCCAGGTACAGCCCAGGTGGCTCAGCCAGTTGAAGTGGAATTGGGGAAGAATGCGCCAAAGTCTACATGGATATCTTTATTTTAACTGATTTTTTATTTTTTTGAGACAGAGTCTTGTTCTGTCTCCCAGACGGATGGAATGCAGTGGCGTGATCTGGGCTCACTACAACCTCCGCCTCCCGGGTTCAAGTGATTCTCCTGCCTCAGCCTCCCAAGTAGCTGGGACTACAGGCCCCTACCACTACACCTGGCTAATTTTCATATTTTTAGTACAGACAGGGTTTCACAATGTTGACCAGAGTGGTCTTGAACTCCTGACCTCAAGTGATCTGCCTGCCTCGGCCTCCCAAAATGCTGGGATTACAGGGTGTGACCCACCGTGCCCAGCCTTAATTGACTTTTTAAGTTGACAAATAAAAATAGTGTACACTGATGGTGTACAACATGTTTTGAAAAACACATACAGACCAGGCACAGTGGCTCACGCCTGTAATCCCAGCACTTTGGGAGGCCAAGGCAGATGGATCACTTGAGCCCAGGAGTTTGAGACCAGGCTGGGCAGCACAGTAAGACCCCACCTCTACAAACAATTTAAAAATGTAGCCAGGTGTGGTGGCATGCACCTGTGGTCCAAGCCACTTGGGAAGCTGAGTTGAGAGGATTACTGGATCCCAGGAGATCGAGGCTGCAGTGAGCCGTGATCACCCCACCACACTCCAGCCCAGCCAACAACAGAGCAAGACCCCGTCTCAAAAAAATAAAAAAAACCAAACAAACAGAAAAAGAAACATGCATACAATGTGCAATGGCTAAATTAAGTTAATGAACACGTGCACCGCGTCACATGCTGACCATCTTTTTGTGGTGAGAACACTTAAATTCCACCCTCTCAGCTATTCAAGTATACAATGCATTGTTAACTGGCCACAATGTTGTACAACAGATCTTAGAACTTACTAATTCCTTCTTTTTTTTAACTTTTATTTTTTTTGAGACTGAGTCTCACTCTGTTGCCCAGACTGGAATGCAGTGGCAAGATCTCGGCTCACTGCAACCTCCGCCTCCTAGGTTCTAAGTGATTCTCCTGCCTCAGCCTCCCGAATAGCTGGGACTGCAGGCGCGTGCCACTACACCCGGCTAATTTTGTATTTTTAGTAGAGACGGGGTTTCACCATGTTGGCCAGGCTGGTCTCGAACTCCTGACCTCAGGTAATCCACCCACCTCGACCTCCCAAGGTGCTGGGATCACAGGCGTGAGCCACTGCGCCCGGCCGATCTCAAACTTACTTCTCCCGTCTCGCTGAAATTGTGTATCCTTTGACCAGCACTGCCCTGGCTCCCTCCCCAACCACCTGGCTTCTGGCAGCCGCTATCCTACTCTCTGCTTCCATGAGTTCAACTTGTTAAGATTCTGCACATAAGTGAGATTGCGCCATGCTTGTGCCTGCCTTGTGGTGCTTAACGTTAAGTCCTCCGGGCTCATTCTGGGGATGTCTTTTAAATAATCAATCAAGAGCAAGCGACCCAAGCTTTATTTTTTTTGAGACTGAGTCTCACTGTTGCCCAGGCTGGAATGCAGTGGCAAGATCTCGGCTCACTGCAACCTCCGCCTCTCAGGTTCTAAGTGATTCTCCTGCCTCAGCCTCCCGAATAGCTGGGACTACAGGCGCGTGCCACTACACCCGGCTAATTTTGTATTTTTAGTAGAGACGGGGTTTCACCATGTTGGCCAGGCTGGTCTCGAACTCCTGACCTTAGGTGATGCACCCACCTCGACCTCCCAACGTGCTTCCTTGAACAGGCTTCTAATCTCAAGTTCAAGTTTACCAGCTGTAGCATTCTGGCCAAGTCACTTAACATCTCTGAGCCTCAGTGTTTTCATCTGTAAACAGAGATAATAACAGACCTGTTTATTCTTTTGTGGGGGAGCATTCATATGCCTCTAGCTACTTCATCATATCTGTCCGTGCCCAGTGGACACAGGGCATTTTGTCAATTAAAGTGAGGTAGTGCATAGAGCATAATTATCAGTACTACCCAATACACAAGCACTTAATAAATAGTAGCTACTAGTATAATCGTAATTATTTTAAAAGCACTCTTTGTAAACAATAGAAATATTATGTATGTATGCATGTATGCATATATGTATGTATGTATGCAGAGATGGGGTCTTGCTATGTTGCCCAGGCTGGTCTCAAACTGTAAGCTCAAGCCAGTCTCCCACCTTGGCCTCCCAAAGGGCTGGGTTTACAGGTGTGAGAAGCCATACCCCAGCCTATCTTTAAAAATGATTACCTGTCATGAAGGAAGAGAACAGAATGGAAAGGAGAGGGGGAAGGTGGAACTTCTTTGTATATAACTTGGTTTATAGATTTGACTTTAAAATGCAAATATTCTATAGAATTACAAACCAAAATTAAAAATGTAAAAAGTCATTAAAAATCAAAAATGAAATTAAACAAATGAACCTAAATCTGTACATAGCTGCTGGCAAAAACAAATAGAAATTATTCCAAATGTCTCTCAAGCTCAGTAGTTTAATTGCACGTCCCTAACGGGGTCTACTCCAGTGACAACATGACACTGCAAGGGAGAATCTGAAACCACTACAGCAGCATATTGCTGGGTAAGTGCTAGCAGCATTACGTGAAGAATTTTTTGTGCATGTAGAATAAACCAAAAGAAAGGTGATGTTGCTCATTAAAAGTTAAAGTATTTAGCATAGCTGAAAGGAGATACAGATGTTAAGATCAACGAGGTTAAGTCAAAACCTTGTCCTGAATCACAACAGACAATATCAATATAACTCATGATGCATCTTACCTAAAAAGTAAGCCCCCTTAAACTTAGGCGTGGCCCTTCAACACCAGTTTCCACTAAAAGAAACAGGCTTCCCTGAAAAACGGCTGATTCCATGTCTGAGACGAGAAATTTGAAATGTCTCACCACACCAGAAAATCAGGAAACCTATCAATGACTATGAGGTCATGTCCAAAAGACTCAGGAAAAGGTCGGACTCAGCCTCCACTGGGCACAGACAGATACGATGAAGTAGCTAGAGACATATGAACGCTCCCCCGAAAAAGAATAAACGACAAAAGACAACAGCAAACATATCTTTTAAAGCATCAGGGAGCTACCGAAGCTACAAAGACCACAGGTGCCAAGGTTCGGGAAGGGGGCAGCTGTCAAGAGGTGAGCAGATGTGCTAAAGCTGCTTCTCTCCTGGGATCATTTGTACGTCCCAGACTCAGAGAAAGGGCTGAGAATTGGTCCTTGGGCCAAGAGCCGATTCCCGCTAGGTGTAGAGAAATCCCTGGAGTTTTTAGCAGTGAAGTAGGGCTCCTAAGGCAAAAACTGTAGACCCGAAGAGGAGTCGTCTGGGTGAGAGGAAGGAGTAGAAAAATGAATGAGGCATTCGGCTGCTTTTCCTTTCGATATTTGCTGAATTCTGAAATTGGGAGGAATAGAAGGTGAAAAAGCTAGGCCTAAGAACTGGAGGGCAGGGCCCACCAGGGAGAAGGATGCTGGTAAACACCAGGCTCTCAGCTGAAAGTGCTGAGGGCTACATTCTAGAAGGAAAGGAGAACTGGGCCGGGCGCGGTGGCTCAAGCCTGTAATCCCAGCACTTTGGGAGGCCGAGACGGGCGGATCATGAGGTCAGGAGATCGAGACCATCCAGGGCTAATACGGTGAAACCCCGTCTCTAATAGAAAAATACAAAAAAACTAGCCGGGCGACGAGGCGGGCGCCTGTAGTC
>NC_045446.1:3510976-3544264 GCF_002776525.5 Piliocolobus tephrosceles | reverse complement strand
TGTCGCCCAGGCTGGAGTACAGTGGCATGATCTCGGCTCACTGAAAGCTCTGCCTCCTGGGTTCACGCCATTCTCCTGCCTCAGCCTCCCGAGTAGCTGGGACTACAGGTGCCCACCACCATGCCCGGCTAATTTTTTTGTATTTTTAGTAGAGACGGGGTTTCACTGTGTTAGTCAGGATGATCTCGATCTCCTGACCTTGTGATCCATCCACCTCGGCCTCCCAAAGTGCTAGGATTACAGGCGTGAGCCACCACACCCGGCCATGATTTATATATATATATCCAATGCCTGATATTCTATAAACAATTACTAGTCATTCCCAGAGACAGTACCATGGGTTGGAAAACAAAGAGAAAAAAAGTCAATAGAAACAGACCCATGGATGATCCAGACACTGGAGTCAGCAGTGAAGAACTTAACAATGATTAGTATGATCAAGAAGGTAAAAGGAAAATTGGAGAAAGCAGCTGAAAAGATGGAGAATTCCAAGAAACAACCGAATGCAGAAGAGAATCAATCGTAAACTCTAGACTTTAAAATCCAACATCTACAATTAAGGACCTCAAAGGTATGTTTAAGATCAGATTACATGTAGGAGATGGATAAGGAAATTGGAAAACTGGTCAATAAAAAAATGTACAAACTGAAGCACAGACAGAAGGATGAATGGAAAACACAGAAAGGACATATATAAGACACACTGAAAGACTCTGACATGTATGTGAATCAAATCCTAGAAGGAGAGAAGATGAAAAATAAGGCAGAAGTATTACATACAATAATCCTAAACTGACAAAACATGTAAAGCCACAGACTCAAAAAGCTCTATAAATCTCAAGATAAACACAGGAAAAAAGCATAGCTAGGCACACAAATACTGAAAACCAAGGACAAATAAAATTTCTAAAGCAACCATAGCAAATGGCCGTTATCTACAACTACGCTGACAGCAGTCTTTCAAAAGAAACTAGATAAGGGATGTAACAAAGAAAAAAGAAAATAACTACCAACCTGGAATCTGTACCTCACAAAAATATCCTATTAATAAGGCTAAATAGTGACATTTTTGGAAAAATCAAAGCAGACAATCTATCACCAGCGTGGATTCTAAAAAGGACTTCTTTTAGCAAAAGAAAGATGATCCCATAAAAAAATTCTGGAAGGAGTGAAAAGCAAATGGAAAATAAGTGAGCAAGTAATAAAGAACATGAAGATATAGGAGTGGTGAGTTTCCAAACATGTTACCAAAGCTAGGAGACATAGGGGAAGAAGCTGACTTGGTGACATAAATGAAATACAATAACATCCCCTATACTTTAAACAAAAAACAAACAAACAAACAAAAAAACCCTATAAGCAAAGTTGAAAGGAAATAAATTTGAAAGAAAAAAATCCACACATTTGTAACATGATTGAGTTAAAAGTACCTATTATATTATTATAAACCTACAACACAGAAATCCAAACCCAAAAGCCAAACAGGTACAATCCAACTGACAATTTGTATGACAGGGAGTCACTGATGGTAAGGAACTTCTTCATCAACTGTAAGGAAGAAGAAGGAAATTTGCAGCTGCATGGTCAGGAGGGGGTGACAACACATAATGGGTCCCCACTGTTACCCTCCAATATGACTGCCCTGATCCTCAGCTTTCATCTTTTTGTTTTGTTTTTGAGATGGAGTCTTGCTCTGTTACCCAGGCTGGAATGCAGTGGCAGGATCTTGGCTCACCACAACCTCCGCCTCCTGAGTTCAAGCGATTCTCCTGCCTCAGCCTCCCGGGTAGCTGGGATTACAGGCATGTGCCACCACAGCCAGATAATTTTTGTATCTTTAGTAGGGATGGGGTTTCACCATGTTGTCAGGCTGGTCTTGAACTCCTGACCTCAAGTGATCCACCCGCCTCCTTCTCCCAAAGTGCTGAGATCACAGGCATGAGCCACTGCGTCCAGCTGCTTCCAACATTTTTTGAGAGAGACAGGATCTCACTCTGTCGCCCAGGCTGGAGTGCAGCAGCATGACGTGACCTTGGTTCGCTGATACCTCCACCTCCCAGGCTCAAGCAATCCTCCCATCTCAGCCTCTCAAGTAGCTGGGACTACAAGCATGCACCACCCTGCCCAGTTTGTTTTTATATACTTTTTTTGTAGAGACAGGGTCTCACTATGTTACCCTGGCTGCTCTTGAACTCCTGGGCTCAAATGATGGTCCCACCTTGGCCTCCCAAGGCACTGGGACCACAGGCATGAGCCACCACACCTGGCCAAGCGTTGTTGTCTTAACCCTGATTAGCCTAATTGGGCAGCTCCTCTTCCCTTCCAGCCACTGACATCCAGCCTATGAGAACGCAGACCAGTGAACCACTGCCCAGTGATGGTTCCTCAGTGCCCTTGTGAGATACTGCAGTGAGCCCTGTGTCTACTCAGGGGGAGGCAAGAGGGAGCAGACAGGGGCAGGAGGCTGGCCAACTACCCAGAAACCAATACCTTCACAGGGAAAGCATTGCCAGGTCCTGGTTGCCATCATGAAACCTTTGATTCCAAATGCACTAGACTCAGCATCCCTCCCTCCACACTCCCCACCACCTACACCGTTACCAGAGTCCCCAGGGATCCCTCCTGACGGTACAGATACTGATCGGCCTGACCTGCCGTATTGAGGACACGCCCCACAGCAGGTCTCTCCACGGATAGGAGCTCAGTCCGCAGCTCCTGGGTAAGATGCTGCATCCCAGTCTCACCTTCGATATGCTGCTCCTAGGAGATGGGGCTGGCTCAGGTGTGGGAGTCAAATTCACATTGGGGGCTCTGTCCAACAGCCAGTGAAATGGGGGGGGGGAGCTAAAGGAAAGCCATGCCCTTACCTGATACTTTTTTTAAATTTAATTTTATTTTTAAGACAAAGTCTTTCTCTGTCACCGTGGCTGGGGTGCAGTGGCACAATCTTGGCTCACTGCAACCTCTGCCCTCTGGGTTCAAGTGATTCTCCTGCCTTAGCCTCCTGAGTAGCTGGTATTACAGACACCTGCCACCACGCCCAGCTAATTTTTGTATTTTTAGTAGAGACGGGGTTTCGCCATGTTGGCCAGGCTGCTCTCAAACTCCTGACCTTAAGTGATCTGCCTGTCTTGACCCCCTAGTGCAGGGATTACAGGCGTGAGCTACTGTGCCCAGCCCCTTGCCTGATACTTGATAAGGGTTTCACACTTTTATTATTTCATTAGGCACCACAAAACCTCATAAGAGAAATGAGCTTATTTCAGAGAATAGATAAAGGAAAAGCTATGCAGACAGCACAGGGTCCGCCACTCCCGGAACAAGGCTGGAGCTGCTAACTTTGAATTGGAAGCATTCACCAGGACCCTCCCTTCCCATCACCATTCAGGCTCACAGTGGGGCAGACTGAGCGCCCACTTGCCCAGCAGAGATGCGCACGCTAAGCTTCCCTCCACCAAGCGGTCAGGAAATAGACAAAGCCAGATACAACTTTCTACGGCGGTCGGCACTGCAGAGGGGAGTATGTGTGGGGGTTTCACAGTGGGCCACTATTTATATCTGCATGAATCAGCAGCCTTAAGCTGTTGCTGAAAGCTTAAGCAGTTCCTGTATGTTTAAGAAAGCAATGGTTAAATATATGCCCTATTTCATCAGCAACGTTATGGAATAAATATTTCAACGATACCCTGCTAGGTTGACTCTGTGCTAAGAAAACCAAGCGTTTTTATTAGAGACGACCCACCAAAGTGAAGAAAGCCCTGCTAATTCTTACAGATTAGGTGCCCAATAGGAGCAGGTACCACCTGGAAACCAAGCTGTGTAGTAAGGAAATAGCATGTTCACAGAACGTGTCTCCTCCAGTGCCTGCTGCCCCACCCCATGTGTCTATAATCACACCAAGCACACACGCACCTGTGCAAAAGTCAGACACTTAAGCCTGGTAGAAAAAACATGTGAATCTAATCATTCCCACTGTAGAACTTCATGCTTGTGTTAGGTTGAAATATAAAAGCAAATCCACTACAAACGACTGGCAGGAGCACCCTAGTGGGAAGAAAAGCCAGGTTTGCACAGGGCGTGCCTACTGGATGTTATGTGAACATGAACTTGAGTGGTGCTTGACCTCCCCTGCTTGCCTCGCCGTGTGCATACAGCACTAACTTCTTATTGTCCAGGATGTGTAAAGCCATTATTCTCATGGTCTGTGTTGCGAACATCCTATAAATCTGCCACAAATACAAAATTAGCAATACTGAGCTGTTGCTCCTAGGAGAAATGCAGGGTTAGGTTCCTGAGAGCCTCTGGTCACACCCTCATCAACCCATCAATACATAACCTAGTTTTATGTGTACTCCTGATTAAAGACACCTTATTTACACATATTGTTGACTCATTAACATTGTATTGGCTGGGTGTGGTGGCTCACACCTGTAATCCAGCAATTTGGGAGGCTGAGGTGGGTGGATTGCTTGAGCCCCAGAGTTTGAGACCAGCTTGGGCAACATGGCAAAACCCCCCCTCTAGCAAAAGTACAAAAATTAGCTGGGTGTGGTGGTATGTGTCTGTAGTAACAGCACTTTGGGAGGCCAAGGCTGGCAGATCCTTGAGCTCAGGAGTTCAAGACCAGCCTGGGCAACAGAGTAAGACTCTATCTCTACAAAATACCGAAAAAAAAAAAAAATTAGCTGGGCATGGTGGCATGTGCCTGTAGGCCCAGCTACTTGGGAGGCTGAGATGGGAGGATCACTTGAGCTCAGGAGGCAGAGGTTGCAGTAAGCCAAGATGGCGCCACTGCACTTCAGTCTGGATGACAGACCGAGACCCTGTTTCCAAAACAAAACGACCAAAACAAAAACAGTGCATTCACGGCCAATGGTTATGACTCAGACATGAATGAAGTTTCTCTAAAGTGTGTTTTCTTCATGAGCACATCACAGCCTTCTTGCACTTGGGAACCCCAGACAGCGCTGCAGCACCACGACAGGGGGCCGTTCCATAGAGCAAAACCACCAACAAACAGCACACAATTTCAAAACCCATGGCACTAAAGAGATGGCAAAAAGGACACTTGTTTAGGGTACAAGAGGTGAGACCAGAAGGCAGAGCATGGCCCCATTCAGCCTCAGCTGGGCACCTGCGGGCTAGATGACTCAGACTCTCCACCGCTCTGCAGAGCTGCGAATAACCGTGAAGGCGCGTGAGCTTTTATATTTCAGTGTTACAAATACATTTTAGTGAGTAGGCAAAATCACAAATATGGAATCTGCGGATAAGGAGGACGAACTGTGCAGAAGTGTGTGGCGTCCACGGTCTGACCCACTCGAGCTGGAGGAGGCATCTGATCCTTACTTTCCACCAATAACCACTCATCTCTCTCCTGCCTCCTGGTGGATCCCTTTCTACCTGCCTAAAACAGGCAAAAACCAGCGATCAGAATCTCCACCACATGACATGGCGCGGAAAAAAGAATTCCAGGCAGGCACACATCATATGCTTGCCAAGACATCTCAATATGTTAATTTCTTTGTTTTAAAAAAATAAGGGCCTACAGTAATAAGAAATAGACTTCAACGCAACACATGGAGACAAAAGATTCTTTGTAGCTATTTTATAAACAATAATACTTCCCATTGTGTTAAAATAAATAAGAGTCCCTGAACGCTGACTCTGAATTCCATTTAAATATTCATGAAGATTCTGAACTCGATCTCCAAAAAAGATTTCACAATAAAATATTCCATTTATCCCGTGTCTCTTGCTCTGCTCCCAGGGTTATTTCACTGCCTGGCGTGATGGACTTGAAAGCCGTAGGAAGCACGGGAGACTCAGCTTGTTCTATGTGACCAATGAATCTGGGCCAGGTTGGGACTGATGGGGCCTGAGATGGGGAGAGGGCAGGCGAGTCAATACAAGGAAAAGAACCCCAGAGAGCAGGCTATCTCCACAAGCAGTGAGTTCCCCATCTCTGCAGGGGTTCAAGCAAAGGCAGGCAAGATCTTAAGGAGATAGAAATTCCCATTAAGACACAGGCAGGGTCCTGGTGACCTTCAAGGCCAGTGACAGTTCATTTTATGTGTCATCTTGACTCAGTTCCAGAGTGCTCAGAGTAAACCGTTATTTCTGAGTCTATTTGGGAGGCTGTTCCTGGATATATCTGGGAGAATGTTTCTGGATCCGCATTTGAACTGGTAGACTCAGAAAAGCAAATGCCCTCCCCAAAGTGAGTGGGCCTCATCCAATCCACTGAAGGCCTGAATAGAACAAAAGGCAGAGGAAGGGGGCATCAACTCTCCCCACCTGACTGCTGGAGCTCAACACAAACCGTTTTCTGCCCTTGTCCTGGCATTTACACCACCAGCTTTCCCAGGTCTTTGGTTTGCAGATGGCAGATTGTGGGACTTCTCAGCCTCCGTAATCACATGCGCCAATTCCTTATAATAAATCTCTCCTCATTCTCTTTCTATATATATGTATATATTTATATATGTACACATATATACATGTATCTTATTGGTTCCATTTTTTTCTAGAGAACCCTGGCTAACACAAGGCCTGTCGACACCACCAACTGCATGCCCTGAAACCCAGAGAGACAAGGGCATTGTCACGGATACCTGTTCCCATCAATGGAGACCCCAGCCATGGGGCTGCCCTCTCCACCATGCATTCCAAAGGTGTCTAGAAGGGAAAGAAAGGCTTGTGTGCTTGAAGGGGGAAAATGTGAAGGCAGAGATCTGAGACAACTGGTCAACTCGCTACAAAGCCTAATTCAGTGCAGAACAGGCTCTCGTGGCACACCTGGCATGGATCAAGGGCTGCTCAGGACAGTCCTAAGATGCATTTGTTGACATGAGAAACAGAGCATGGTTGCCAGAACAGCCTCACCCCCAGAAGATGCAGCAAAGGTCTACTGCTTGTTTTTATGTGGAACACGAGATGGAATCACAGGACCTCAGAATGGAAGAAAAGCACGTGGTAACAGAAAAAGGCGTTTGTTTCAAAGCTGATTCCTGTGGGGAGAGGAAGACTGGGTGGGGGCACAGGGGGTACTCCCCTAGAGGAAGAACCAGGCCCCTCCAGTGGGATCCATGGGGCAGAATTAGGACTAAGGGAGAAAAACTTGCAAGCCTGGCAAGACATGAGCACTGACAAAGGTACCTAGGGCTGGAAGTTAAGAGCCCACCTATGACTGTGAACCCAGACAGGTGGTAGGGCGGCCTTCAAACCCCCACACCAAAAGCCTACACCAGAGGAGAGAGGCAGGAAAATGCGCACGCTGAAGAACGGTATGGGGTGACCTGAAAGCGACTCCCCATCTCTCCTGGGAGGGTGGGGCTGGCAGAGTCAGGGAGCAGACAGATGGTAATACAGACCCTGGGGGAGTGCAGACCTATGGAGACACACAGGTGTCTTGTGGAGAGAGAAGCTGGGAGGGCACTTCTGCTTCAGCAAAAGAAGCAACACCACCCACAGGACACGAAGAACAATGTGCCCAGGGGCTTGTCACTTCCTTAATCTCTAGTGTGAGTTCCAGAACCTGTACCTGAGGTCACCATCTGTTAGTGGTGTGTGTATCGTAAGGAAGCCTGTGGTGTGTGTATCATCACATCTGCAAAGGCAGTTTTGCCATGTAAGGTAATATGTACACAGGTTTGGGGGATTAGGATGTAGATATGTTTGGGGGGACATTATTCTAGCAGTTGCAATATTGAAAGCAGTTGGATCCTGGGTGACTACAGAAACGTGAGCTGGAAGTGCCACAGACAGCCACTGAAATGACAGCAGTGAGTAGGATGCTGATGAGGACACTCAGCTGGTGTGAGCAAGCCTTGCAGAAAGCCAGAGCGTAAACACCTTCAGCTTTGAGGACCACACGGTCTCTATTACAGCTCCTCAACTCTGCCCTTCTAGCACAGTAGCAAACACAGGTAACATTTCAATGAATGGGCATGACTATGCTCCAGAAAAATTGTGTTTATAAAGATAAGGCTATGGGCCACGTGCAGGACCTATTGTGTAAACCTCAATGCAGAATATTTTCTTGGTTCCAATCATTCAATCTCTCCCTGGATGAGGATCAGAAAGCCCTGCCTTCTGCCTCCCTGTGGAAGGAAGCATGTCCTTCCCACCCCACGGATATCAGGATCTGCCGGTGCTCTGCTCCCTCTACCCAGAGAACCACAATGTCTCCTTTTGTATGGATCCTGGGACACAGAAAAAACTGGGGCAAATCGACAGTCAACCTTTAGATGCAGTTACCAGATGACTTGAAGCCACTGGGAATGTGGGGGTGTTTGTTATGAGGCATAACCGGGTCCAAGCTGACTGATGCAAATAGAAAGTGTTAGTTACTAGTATTATACTTATTGTTTTAATGCTATTCCAGCACCTTCTCTGTTATCTCACCTGGCCAGTATGAGATGCTGAACCTAAGGTACTCTCAAGTCACTGCCAGGTCTGGATAGAGGTCATTGGTCTCAGAGGTTGATCTTGCAAACATAAATGCCTTTTCTCTTGTATTTCTTTCTTTCTTTCTTTTTTTTTTTTTTTAAGACAGTGTCTCACTCAGTTTCCCAGGCTGGAGTGTAGTGGCACAATCATGGCTCACTGCTGCCTCGATCTCCCAGGCTCAAGCAATCCTCCTGCCTCACCCTCCCATGCAGCTGAGACTACAGACATGCCCCACCACACCCAGTGGGTTTTTTTTCTTTCTTTCTTTCTTTCTTTCTTTTTTTTTTTTTTTTGAGATGCGGTCTCACTATGTTGCCTGGGGTGGTCTGGGGCTCCTAGGCTCATGCAATCCTCCTGCCTTAGCCTCCAAAAGTGCTGGGCTACAGGCATGAGTCACCATGCCCACCCACAAATGCATTTTCTGGGTACGGGCACAGAAGCCATCAATGGATCAACAGATGCACAAAATTCAGCCATGAAAGGGAATGAAGCCCCAACACACACTAACACATGGATGAGATCACACCATGCTCAGAGAAAGCAACCAGACACACACAGCCTCATGTTCCATGATTCCCTTCACATGACATGTCCAGAACAGGCAAATCCATAGTGACAGAAAGTAGACTCGTGCCAGGGGCTGCAGGGAGGGAGGTTTAGAGGAGGCTAGTGAAAGGGTTTCTTTTTGAGGTGAAGAAAATGTTCTAAAATTGACTATGGTGATAGTTGCACAACTGTGAATATACCAGAAACCCCTGGACTATACATGTTAGACGGGTGAACTGTATGTCTGTGAATTACATCTCAATAAAGCAGTCTTTTAAAACGACAGCACACAGCACTGGGAAACCAGCGCCAGGGATGTCCGTCTACCCCTCCGCACAGCCCTCAGAGGGTGGCAGCTCTGGGGCACCCTGGACCACAAGTCAGAGTTGCTGGCGTGGCCACGGCAAGTCAGGAAAGGGAAACCGAAAGGCTACAGAATCACCTGCCCTTGTATTCTCCTTCCTGGTGGCGACGCTGTCCACTGGTCACCAGGGCCAGCCCTTTGTAGGTCAACTCTAAGCCCTCACCCGCCATTCTGAAACGGGCAAGAAAAGGTGTCTGGATGCCAAGGACACAGCTATAATTAGAGACCACTTAGTGGTGCACAGGGCAACGGCAAGGTGCTGGCGCCGAGCGTCTGTCAGAGCAATAGTTCTCACATCCGGAAAGCCACTGCCTGTTGCTGAAGAACCAATCTCTTCTGAGCAGAGACACCCTCTCAACGACGCTTATTACTTTTCCAAAGTGAAAATCATCCTAACATATTTTATAAAGAAAGAAAAACATCACCCATTTTCAAGCCTGCAGAAATCCTAGCAATTCAAAATTAGCATAACAAATATTTTTTTAAGAAACACTGGAAGAGCCTCCGTGTACCGTATTTATTACCGATTTCAATAAGCCCACTCCAAACGTCTTAGAATCACCATAATCTCTATGACACGGTATCTTCCATCGGAAATGAGTGGAAACGTCTTTTTCAAGCTGAAACTGTGATGTTCTGGGAAGAAAAGAAAACATTTTGCAGACATCTGGTTCTGGACAAAAGCATTGCTTCTGCCTTAGCCATGGAAATCTACCCCTTGGGGAAATCTGAACAGCTGAAACAACGTTCCGTGGAGGAAACAAAGGCAGTGTCTCTGATAAGAGCCATGGGAAATATTAATTTCCAGATGCACTCGTTTTTATCTTAAAATCTTGTCCTATATAAAGCAAGGCCTCATCTTAGACACTCCGGGAGCCAGAAGGAATAAGGGGTCTTCAGACCCCCTCAGCAGCAGAAGCAGCAGGGCTCTGCCGGGTCCGTGCACGTGTGGCCCCGCTAGGGGAAGTGGATGCATGGAAACTGTCCAGACCAGAGGCAGATCCGTGCCCCTAAGACTTCAGACCAATTCCCAGGAAACCATCTCTGTTTAAAAAGATTAAAGCCAATTTCCAAGTCAGGCATCTGGGCCACACCTTCCCATGGTGTGAGTAGAGATCCACCCCCAAACATTCAGTCTTCTGCAAGCACTGACCTAAGCAAATGCCAGGGTAGCTATGAAGTGGCCAGGCCTCAGAGACCCCACGTGGGGACCACCTGGCAGGGCAGGGGCTCTCCTAACTCCACCCCCTGCCTAGGCATGTCATGCCTTCCATATGATATTGTCCTGGTGGATGCCACAGAAAACAGAAACTACTGAAAAGCACAGCATACTACTTCACATGGATTAGCATGGCTGCTACATAGACAAAAAAACAGAAAATTACTAGTGCTAGTGAGAATGTGGAGAGACTGGAACTTTTGGAGTCTTGCACATGGTGGCTGGGAATGTAAAATCACGCAGCTCCTATGGAAAACAGTATGGTGGCTCCTGGAAAAATTAAAAATAGAATTCCCATATGACCCAGTAATTCCACTTCTGGGTCTATACCCAAAAGAATTCAACCCAGAGACTCCAACAGGTATTTGCACACTCATGTCCAGAGCAGCATGAGTCAAACTAGCCAGAAAGGTGGGAGCAGCTCAGTGTCCACTGGCAGACGAATGGATGAGCAAAGTGTGGTCCATCCATGCAGTGGAATATTATTCGGCCATGAAAAAGCAATGAGATTCTGACACAGGCTGCAACATGGAGGGACCTTGAGGACACTGTACTGAGTGAAATAAACCAGTCACAAAAAGACGAATACTGTAGGATTAGACTTAAATGAGTTCCCTAGAGGTGTGAGATTCATAGAGATGGAAAGTAGAATGATGGCTACCAGGGGCTGGGGGAGGAAGGAACAAAGGGTTGGTGTTTAATGGGGACAGAGTTTCAGTCTGGGAAAATGAAAAAGTTCTGGTAGCCATGGCGACACCATCCCATGAATGTGCTTAATCCACTGAACAGCATGCTGAGAAATGATCAAAATCGATAAATTTTAGGTTATGTGTATTTGACCACAGTTGACAAAAACATGAATTTCTAAATTCTCTTGAAAAGCCGGAATATCTGACAACAATGGGTATATGTATTTATTGTAATTTTTAAAAAAGCAACAACAGGCCAGGTGTGGTGGCTCATGCCTGTAATCCCAGCACTTTGGGAGGCTGAGGCGGGCGGATCACCTGAGTTCAGGAGTTCAAGACTAGCCTGGCCAACATGGTGAATTCCTGTCTCTACTAAAAATACAAAAGTTAGCTTGGCGTGGTGGCACACACCTATAATCCCAGCTACTCGGGAGGCCGAGGCAGGAGAATTGCTTGAACCTGGGAGGTGGTTGCAGTAAACTGAGATTGCGCCACTGCACTCCAGCCTGGGCAAGAGAGCAAGACTGTGTCGGAAAAAAAAAAAAAAAAGCAACAACAAACAGCTGGGCGCAGTGGCTCATGCCTACTATCCCAGCACTTTGGGAGGCTGAAGTGAGAATATAACTTGACCCCAGGAGTTCGAGACCACCCTGGGCAACATGGCAAAACTCACGTCTAAAATAATATCAAAAAAAATTAGTGGTGTGTGTAGTAGTCCCAGCTACTCCATAGGCAGAGGCAGGAGGATCACTTAAGCCTGGGAGGTGGAGGCTGCAGTGAACCATGAGTGTACCACTGCACTCCAGCCTGGGCAACAGAGCAGGACTGTGTCTCAACAACAACAACAAAACAGCAGCAACAACAATGCCCACTACACATTAAAACCAGGTAGTCACTTCCTGCTGCACACTCAGGTTCCTCGCCCCAGGCAACAGAGGCCCGTGCAGCCGGCCGGCCTCCCTCCTGCTTCTCAGGCCACCTCTGCTTCCCAAACAGCCCAGCCCTGCCCAGGGTGCAGCCTCAAACACAGGGGCTCTGCCTGGGAAGCAGTCCTTGGCCGTCCCCACCCCGCCGCAGGGTAAGCACCTTGGCTTTCCGAAGCCAGAGGAGATGATGCTCCCCAGGAAGGTCACCGGGTCTCAGACTAAGTCACCCCCAAATAGCCTCTCCTGGCATTCACTGCAATTGTAAGACCAAATTCCATCAACTCAAAGCCACTATCAAATAAGGAGGCTCCTTATTTTATGCCCCAATGATAAGAGAAAACACTGTCACTGAATATTTCGAATACTATTGATTACAACATAGAAGAAGTGAAAGAAAACCCCTTAGATCAGCTGAAATGCCGCATGTGGGTAAATCATGAGTGGCGTGATTTTCCTCCCAGAGGCCAGTGGGGCCGTTCCAAGAGGAGGACCTCCTCACTGGGGAATGTCCAGTGCCCAGGTTTTCAATAAATGGCAGTTGGATGATGGACAAAGCAGGAACATTAGGTAACAGCCAGGGACCAGTGGGACAGGGGCGGAAACCTCCCAGGGTATAGCACCCAGAAACAGGGTTTGTTTCTCAGGAATCAGAATCTCAGAGTGGGTCTTCCTGCCTCCAGGACACACCAAACTCACGGGTGTGCTGGGCACAGGTGGGCGCTGAAAGGTCACGTGGGCGTTCTAGAGCTCCAGCAGGAGTCTCCTGAGAGCCCACTGACTCTCGAGAACTGCGTAGCAGTGTGGGAGCCAAATGTGTCCCCTCACCCCAGGGCTGGGCCAATGTCACAGATATTCATCCCCAGTGCAGATGAACAAATGACCCCGACGGTCACAGGAGCACCCAAGATGGGCAGGACTGTCGCCGTTTCACAGACGCAGGGCCTGGCACTCAGAGGGACGTTACCAAGGAGACGAGCTGGTCCGGCTTAGCAGGGTCAGCCGTCCTCATAACAGGGCTTCACTTCCGGAACGGACTCCTTTCTCGAACTGCCTACGTTTTGCCGGGGACCGCGAAGCAAACCAAAGCAACGCAGTGGCCGTGGGGAAGCGTTCACGGAGAGCAAGGATGGGGCAGGTGCGGAGCCAGCCGCCCTGCTTCCTCTCACCACAGGTAAACAGCCATGTCGATGACAGGAGCCCTCCTTACCTGCGGTTTCAGTTAACTGCAGTCTGATGCAACGCGGAAATATGAAACAAAACATTCCAGAAATAAACAATTCACCTGTTTTCAATTGCGTGCCATTCTGAGCAATGTGATGGAATCTTGCCTCCTGTTGCTCCGTCCTGCCCAGGATGTGAGTCATCCCTTTGTCCAGCGTGCCCATGTTGTCTAGGCCACCCACCCATGCATCACTCAGGAGCTCTCTCAGTTCTCAGATTGAAAACACAGCCCATACGTGGAGGGGTCTGTACTATCCTCCGTTTCTGGCATCCACCCGGATCCTGGAACACAGCCCACACAGGTAAGAAGGGTCTGCTACAGTCTCATTTTGCAGATGGAAGAACCGAGTCCTCAGTTTGTAATTAGCCCCTATCACGTGGTTAGCCAGGAGTGAAAGCAAGAGTGGCAGCCAAACGGACGCGTTCAAGGACACCTCTGAACCATCTGGAATCCAGCTCCGGAGATCGCTCCCCGTGGGTCACGCTGACCTCTCCAACAGCCTAAAACCTAAAACCACAACCGATTCTATTCTGGCCTGGACATGAGGTCTTTTCTGAACCTGGGAGGCTAACCTGTTATTTATTTATTTAATCAGCAAACACATCTACCACGTGCCAGGCCCTGAGCGGGACAGCTGACTGGAATGGAGACATGGATAAAACAGACTCTGTGCTAAACAGACACTTGCCAAGATCTGAAAGGCCTCCTCCGAGAGACAGCCGTTGAGGAATGTTGAAAAACTCCATGTTCTGAAAAGCACAGCGAATCTCTGCCCTGAGTTCCTCGTCATGAGAGCGGGCCCGTGACGTCGCCCCCGCAATGGCGAACCGTTCCAGGTTAAGCAGGCATTTGGAGGTGCCCATCATCAACAGCCCCGGGTTCACACCTGCCAGGGACCGTCTCTTTCCCCCGCCTGTCCCCGCTGCACTGGCTGAAGTGGGCACCATTCCTAGAGGCCCACGGCTGAGGTCTCACACGGATTGAAACCAATTTGGCCACATTAATGTCTCAGTTGGCTGAGATTTCTCTCTCTCCAGTAAACACCATTCCTTAAATGCCAACTCTGTGGAGCTTATTCTCAAAATGTTCAAAAAAAAAGGAGAAACTCATGAAGAAGAATCACAGCACTAAAACCAATGAGAGAGCTTTTAGATACCTTTAAAGCAACAGGCGAGGTCAGGCGTGGTGGCTCACACCTGTAATCTCAGCACTTTGGGAGGCCTAGGCAGGCAGTTCACTTGAGGTCAGGAGTTTGAGACTAGCCTGGCCAACATGGTGAAACCCCGTCTCTACTAAAAATACAAAAATTACCCGAGCGTGGTGGCATGTGCCCATAGTTCCAGTTACTCGGGAGGCTGAGGCAGGAGAATCACTTGAACCCAGGAGGTGGAGGTTGCAGTGAGCCGAGATCACCCCACTGCACTCCAGCCTGGGCGACAGAGTGAAACTCTATCTCAAAAAAAAAAAAAAAAAGAGAGAGAGAGAGAATTACATAAAAAAGTAAAACTAAAATAAATAAGGCAACAGGCAAAAGAAGCAAGACCATGTGTCTGTGTGTTTGTCTTTGCTATTTTTTTCTCTATCTTGTTGACAATCATTTTGGTCTCTGAAGACCATGTTAGCAACCAAAAGCCAGAGCTGAAACAGTTCTCCACGAAGGAACAGGTTCACAGAGAGCTGGCGCAGGGTGGGCTCTGGCCTCCTCACCTCCCGGACCCTAACCCGTGTGTACCCTCGGGGTTCCCAACAGCCCTCCCTAAAGAACAGTCAGAGACTGTAAGCAGGAAAACACCTCTGATGACGGGTAACGCTCACCAGTACCCACTGTAAGTCCTCAAGGTGATGCAGCCAGCACTGGGTTTCCAGTTCCAAGGATCCTTCATTTCTCCTTGTAACTGACTCTTCCACCTTCCTTTCCCTCCCTGAGATGTCTTGAAGGGCCTGACCTTTTTTGAAATGTCACTGCTAGCTGTCGCTTTTAAGTTGGAAGACCGAGATTTGTAGCATCAGTCACGTACTTGTGCCCTGCCAAACCCCAGTTCTCCGTGTGGAGTCGGAACATGTCACTTATCAGCCCTGGACAAGCTGAGACGCTGTGCAGGGGCCTCTGGGTTCCTCAGGATCGATATAGCCTGTGTCTAGAAGAGTTTAAGAGTCACCAAACACTAGATGCACAGGTGCTTTCAAAGCTCAAAAGAGACGGAAAGAAAACATCCCCTGGGGAGAACAAGTGACGGGGAACACAGAAATCTGTTGAAACTCCCCAAGTCATGTGATAACAGGGACGTGTTCAAACCAAAAGCCCCAAACGCCTTCACTGATCACTGCTGCGTGCCTAATGGAGGTTCACCAGGACCTCATTTCCCTGACAGCCCGGTGAGGCTCCCTCCTAGGTGACTTTTGGATGGTGGACAAGTGACTCTGTCATCGTCTACCCCTGGGATCTCCCAGATCCTACAATCTCCCGAGGACATCCATGTTTCATCAGTTGGTGGCCTATGCAGCTGGAGTGCTCAGAGGGCCTGGCCTTGGTAAGCATGCAAAAGATGAGAATGGCCACCATCGGATCGTGTGCATTCTGCTATCAAAGATCACAGTCACAGTGGCTACTCCCATCTTTTGAGCACTTTATAGTGTGTATGTGTGTGCGCGGGTGCACACGTGCAGGTGTGTGTGCACCTTTTTTTTTTTCTTGAGTGGAAATAGAACATCTTTTGAAAGGCAGGGCTTAGAGAAGAAAGGTCTAGGTCACGTCCTGGTGTTGTCCCTGTTTACTCAGGAACTGCTTATTGCTGAGGAACATAAATCCACTCAGATGGGCTCAATCCCAGAGGCAGAATCTCACAAAAACCTAGTGCAGGATGTGTGACCTCTCAGAAGCCAGAAGGCCTTTGGGGCCACTCTCTTCATTTGCATATGTGTGCAGATGCCTGTGTGCATGCGCGCGCGCGCGTGTGTGTGTGTGTGTGCATGCGTGAGCACAACCTGTCCATCTTATTCTCTCTGGGTCTATATCACCTTCTCTATTTTTTTCTGGCATGTCCTTCCCTGGCTTCTGCCTCCCTAGGAGCAGAGGGCTCTTTAAAATCCCAGCAGAAATGAGTGTCTGCCCCAATCCCAGTTTCCCCAGGGACAAATCAGATTGGCTCAAAATTAGCCCATCGGCTAGGGACACAGTGGGGTGAAGGTTGGAACAGAACCCAGAGAGGGTTTTCAGGTGGGACCAGCATCACCGTATGTGTGGGTGTGGTGGCGGGGGGTGTCCTGGGCACAGCTTTAACCCCTCTGAGCCAGGAGGAGATGTGCTGAGGATAAAATAACACAGAAGGAGCAAATGAAGGTAGACTTGCTTCATGAATGTGATCCACTTAGTTAATACTCTGGAATATTGTTGAAAACAGGATTCCCTCCCCAACAAGGAAAGGCATGTTCCTGAAAAGTTACACGCAGGTCCACTCAAGGGGTTACTGAATCAAAAGACGGGAGGCACAGAGGCCATCGGGGGACTTATACAAATGCATACATGTGTCATTTTGCTCACTAAGATTTAGCCAAAGAAACAGTATTTACTGACAGCCACTTGTACAGGTCAATCCATAGGAATGTGCTGAGCACAGGAGGTCCCTGCCCTTTGGAAATGCGGCTTCTAGTCGAGGAGATGATAAAGAACCCAGAAGGCAATGGGCAGCCAGGCGAGGACAGGGAGAGGGAAGACCAGGAGCTGAGGAGGAGGAGGAGAGTTCCAGGCAGAGGAACAGCATATGCAAAATGCCAGAGGTCAGAGTCAGGCTAGTGGACTCCAGTTCTACACGCCTGGAGCACGGAATGCAGGGAGCACAGGGCAGAGAAGGGAGGTGATGTAACAACTGCCACACTCAGAGGGCCCTTCTTGGCGGGGCAGCTGCAGGGAGTGACATGACCCCATGTGTAATCTAGAAAGGTGAGGTGCCCGGCTGCAGAAAGGAGAAGGGTTGGGGCCACCAGCAGCGGGAGAGAAGCTGGTGGCTAATCCAGGAGAGAGACTGTGGCGCCAGAACTGTGGGGTGGCAGCAGGGACAGAGGGAGGCCAATGGGCTGGAGAGACCTTCCCAAGGGAGATGACAGACCCTAAGGGAACCCGGGGTGACTTTCTTTCTCATAAATAAGATGATGAGGACCCGGCTGTTCTTTTTGACTTTCCCTCCCGGGTTTTGTGTTTTGCTAGGAGCATCTCAAGATCTTATGCACTTCAGTTTAAAAAGAGGCTAGCTCCAACATGTTGGGAGGCCAAGGCGGGCAGATCACCTGAGGTCAGGAGTTTGAGACCAGCCTGACCAACATGGTGAAACCCCATCTCTATTAAAAATACAAAAATAATTAGCTGGGTGTGGTGGTGCGTGCCTGTAGTCCCAGCTACTCAGGAGGCTGAGGCATGAGAATTGCTTGAACCTGGGTGGCGGAGGTTGTAGTAAGCTGAGATCATACTACTGCACTCCAGCCTGGGCAACAGAGTGAGATTGTCTCAATAAAAATAATAATAAAATAAAACAAATAATAATTCTAAAAAGGAGGCTAGCAAGGTACTACCAAGGTGCTCCATGTGTGGGGCAGCCTGCTTACCAAGGCCTTTCCTGAGCTTTGTTCTCCATCCAACAGCTAAACAACTTTAGGGTTTGCTGACCTGGGCCCTCCTGGTCCACCCTGATCCTACAGAACTTCTCACACCTCATTCCCTTCCCCATGATCGGCCAAGAAAGGCCCTGTCCCACCCGCAGCCCTCCCCGCTGCATGGCTCCTCTCTTTAGAGGTAGGCAGAACAACGGCCTAGAAGAGATCAAGTCCCAATCCCGGGAGCCTATAAATATGTGACCTTTGTCTTCACAGATGTCATGAAGTTAAAAATCTTCAGATGCAGCGACTATCCTGGATCATCCAGGTGGGCCCTAAATGTATCCCAAGTGCCCTTCTAAGAGGGTGACTTGATGCAGAAGAGAAGGTAATGTGACCACAGGGGTTTAGCTGGGGTGGGGGGACCAGAGATTCGTGTGATGCGGCCACAACCCAAGGAGCACCAAGATTGTCCGTCGCCACCCAGAGCTGGAGAAGATGAAGAATGGTTTCTCCCCAGGGTTTCCAGAAGGAAGGCAGCCCCACCCACACCTCGATTTCAGACTTCTGGCCCCCTCAACTGGGAGAGGGTCCATTTCCACCTTTTTTTTTTTTTTTTAGATTCTCACTCTGTCACCAGGCTGAAGTGCAGTGGCACAATCTTGGCTCACGGCAACCTCCGCCTCCCAGGTTCACACAATTCTCCTGTCTCAGCCTCCTGAGTAGCTGGGATTATAGGCATGTGCCACCACGCACAGCTAATTTTTGTATTTTTAGTAGAGACCGAGTTTCACCATGTTGGCCAGGCTGGTCTTGAACTCTTGACCTCGTGATCCACCCACCTCAGCCTCCTCAAAAATTTCTGCTGTTTCTACCCATCCAGGCAGTGGTCATTTTTCACAGCAGACCCAGGACACAAAGGCATCTCTCGCATTAGCCGTTGCCCCTCTTCCTCTGATAGTGCCCCTAGAACGGACTCAATTTTTCTAAGAGGATAAATCATAACTCCCGTAAACCATTCTCAAAAGGGGTGAGAGCAACATCCTGACAGGAGGCTGATCACTGGTTGCTGGAGGGGCTTAAAGCACAGCGATGCAGTGGTAACTAAAAAGATTTATGGTCTATGTGGGGCATTAAAACTTCATGGAGGGTGCAAGAAAAAAGGAAAAGAAAATGGCTTTTAAAGCACCAACTTAAATGAACTAGCACCACACAGGGGTCATGGGTACTTCCTTTCTTTAGTCATAAAATATCTGCTGAGATCCCAAGTGTGCTACTTGGTGGGGAGATGATGACCACGGGACTGGCCTCTGCTCTTCTGGAGCGTTCATTCTGGTGGGAGACGAAGATAGAGAGTTCCGGGTTTGAATCCCTTCCAGGAGGCAGAGGGGCTGATTAAAAACAAGTCTGGTGTCTGATGGTCTCCAACTTCAATTCTGCCTCGTGAGCTGATCAGTAAAACTGGTCCATAATATTTAAACATGCAGAGCATTGAAGGACTATGTCACACCAATAAAGCATCTGCTCCCTAGGTGCACATAGTGGATACTCAATACATGTAGTCCTCTCTCCCCTCCCCGTGAGTTCTATCTATTCATGAACTAGACAGATAGCTAACTCCACACACTGCCCAAAAATGGAGGCTGACACACTTAGACACACAACACCTCGCAGAACTACATCTGTAGGAAGACAGCAGGCTGTGTGTTGAAAGCAAAATACTGCAGAACTACAGACAACAGAAGCATTACAGTAAACTGAGAAAACTACTTAATATTCCTGACCTGAAACATATCTCCTAAACTTGCTGTTGGGGTCGCTATGGACTAAATTGTGTGTTCCCTCCCAACCCTCCCAAATTCATATGTTGGAGCTCTAACCCCTGGTGGGATGGCATTTGGATTGGGACCTTTTGGGAGTGTTTAGGTTTAGGTGAGGTCATGAGGGTGGGGCCCCCACGATAGGATTCGTGTCTTTATAAGAAGAGGTACCAGAGAGCTGACTCACTCTTTTTTTGCCACATGAGGGCACAGGGAGAAGGAAGTCAGCCCCCATAAGAAATGGAATCAGCCACAACCTTGCTAGGACTTCCAGCCTCCAGAACTGTGAGTGATAAATTTCTGTTGTGTAACACCTTCCAGCCTACAGCACTTTGCTATAGCAGCCAGTCTTCATCCGTTTTGTGTTATAATAATAATATAATATATAATAATAATAATAAAATACTGGAGAATGGGTCATTTCAAAAGAAAAAAGGGCTGGGTGTGCTGACTCATGCCTGTAATCCTAGCAACTTGAGAGGCCAAGGTGGGTGGATCATGAGGTCAGGAGTTCGAGACCAGTCTGGCCAACATGGTGAAACCCCGTTTCTACTAAAAATACAAAATTAGGGGGCATGGTGGCGGGTGCCTGCAATCCCAGCTGCTCGGGAGGCTGAGGCAGGAGAATTGCATGAACCCAGGAGGTGGAGGTTGCAGTGAACTGAGATCGCACCATTGCACTTCAGCCTGGGTGACAGTAAGAGACTCTGTCTCAAAAAAAAAAAAAAAGGAAAAAGAAAAGAAAAGAGGTTTATTTAGCTCATGGTTCTGTGGTGTGGGAAGTTCAAGGGCACTGCCTCGGCTTCTGGTGAGGGTTTCTGTGCTGCCACACAACATAGTGGAGAAGGTCAAAGGGGAAGTAGACACATGCAAGGAGGAACCACATGTGAGGGGTGTCCTGGCTTTATAACAAGCCATTCTTATGAGAAGAAACCTATTCCCATGAGGACTAATCCCATCTAGAGAGTGAAATTTCACTCACTACTGGAGAACAACACCAAGCTATTCATGAGGGATCTGCCCCAGAACCCAAACACCTTCCAGTAGGTCCTCCCACCTCCCAACACCCCCACATTGAGAAATCAAATTTCAGCATGAGATTTGGTGGGGACAAGCAAACCATATCTAAACCCTAGCACAGCCCTAGCACACCAGCAGAGTGTTGTTTCCACTTCACTTCTAACAGATGAACTTGAGGATTTACATTCAGGGACAGACACTTCTTTGGGATGGAAACAGTGGATTATAAGTATCTCACCAAGCATCAGCTGCACCCTGCTCTCACCTTCTGCATTTCACAAGCCCCTCCTCCTTAACTGGGCACCAAGCTGTACCAGGTTAACACTGCCACTTAGTGGCCAGCTCAAGAAATTACATGGAGCCATATGACCAGATAGGCCCTTTGCCTGTTCACTTAGTATCTATTACTGAGGGTTCTGGGTCTGGTGCTGGGTGCCAGGAGAATAAAGACAGATGGGAAAGTGCATCCCTCTCAAAGCACTTTAAAGTTTAGCTTGGGAGACTTATGCATGAACCATTCATTGTAATACAATACATAAAAGGTACCCATCAAGTACTGTGGGAATCCAAAGAAAAGCTTCCTGCAGAGAAAGCACTTCAGCTCTGAGGGGTGGGAAGGAGTTCACCTGGCAAAGGTGGTGATGGTGGAGCAAGCAGTCCCACCTGGCCGGAGAGACATCACATCATGGAGAAGATGGTGTTCAGTCACCGATGTGTTCAAAGGGGTCTGTGTCTGGGTGAGAGTATGTCCCCTGTTGGAGGCAGCCCAGCAGCAGAGAGAGTGGCTAAGGCACTTATTAGACAAACTCAACAAGGGAAGTGTGGCCGTGCTAGGGAGGGCACCTATGGAGCCCTTGCACATGAAACTGGCTAGGACTACAACCCACTCTGGTGTCCTTAGGTGGAAACTCAATTGGATGCCCAGGCTCGAAGCACCTTGAGAACTGGGGCTCTGACCAGGCCAGTAAGCAGGTCAAACCGAGGAGGAACCAGGAGCTTTTCCCATGCAAGGAGAGATGGCCGTGGGTCCAGATTTAGGGCACAGCAGATACTCATGAGATGAGCAGGTGGCAATACCCCTGGGCGTCGGGGACAGGGGCTGAGGAGGCAGGAGAAGAGCCTGGGCCAGAAGGACGGCAAGCCCCGAGCGCTGTGGAGCACTGACCCCGAAATGCAGTCTTGTTTGCAATAGCCAGTGCCAGATCAGAAGATGGAGAAGAGGTAATATTAAAGATTTTCTCTAAGCAAATGAAATCTAACTTTTACAGCAACAATGTCCTGTCTGGATGGATGCTTTGAAACGTTTATTGTTCTACATGGGGTGTGAGCTGCTCCCCTCCCACCCAACCCGTTCCTCACCACAGGGCCAACCACATCCCACACCGCAATGCTTTTTCAGGTGTTTGCTGCCTGTTTGTAAATAGCACACATCTGATCATCTGTCTTGATTTCCTTCTGTTTAAATGTTACTTATTGACTTCCTGCCAGGGAGGATGAGAATTTCACTCATTTATCACACAGCCCAAGACAGCCACGGCCCCACTTGGTTAAATCATGGTTCCTGTGTTTATGCTATTAGGGCTAGTTACATCTTGTCCACAGCAAGGTAGGCAGTCGACTGCGATTCTATTTTCCTTGAGTAAATAACAGCCACATTTTCAAATCTGCCTTTCTATTTACATGTAACGAATTTATCACCAAGTTCTGACAGAGGTGTAAATTGCAGAGCGCAGGTCTCCTCCTGTGAGGTGCAAACATATCCAGCAATCTCTGTTGCCTGGGTTTCTGGGCCACCCTCTCCCAGAGCCATCTATCCTCCTGTGCCCACCTAGGTCAATGCTCCACACTCATCCCAGGCCCAGCCTCTGCCCGGTGCCAGGGCCCTCCCCAGAGTCCAGGTCTTCCTGTCCCCTGGCTCACTCCCTCTCTGGTGAAGCTCCTCTCCAGGAGCTTCCTGAGAAAGCAGCATAGGAGGGGCTGATTCAAGAAAACACGCATCTGAAACACCTCTGGGACCCTCTGATTTGCTAGAACACTGGTTTGAAAGGTTTTTCCCACGGCGCTTCCCACGTGGCTGCTGAGAGGTCAGACCCCAGATCCTCTACGCGCAACTTGACTTTTCTCTCTTGAAACTCTCAGGATTGCGTTTCTGTTTCTATTCCCTGAGTTCTGAGCTTTTAGGACCCCCAGCTTGCCTGGGGGTGTCTTCTCACACCAGGGTCCTTTCAACTGGGAATCTCACATCCATCTGCTCAGAGGCTTTATCTTGGATGATCTCTTTGTTTATTTCTCCCTCATTATTCAGATGCTGAACCTGTGAGATGACTCCTCGAACTCTACCTGATTCCAGGGCTCTCTTCCACCTCCTTGTGTTCATCTCCAACATTACTGCTATGCCATTTTTTTGCAATCATCATTGATCTTCAAGACTTTCTCAAATGCTCTGTTTCACAGATGCTATTATCTTCTCTTACTGCACTGAGGATATGAGGTAGGGCATCTCCTTTGGAACTTCCCTTCTGTGTTGTGGGAAGTCAGGGAACCCAAACAAAGGGACCGGCTGAAGCCATGGCAGAAGAGCATAAATTATGAAGATTTCATGGGCATTTGTTAGTTCCCCAAATTAATGCTTTTATAATTTCCTATGCCTGTCTTTACTGCAGTCTCTGAACATAAATTGTGAAGATTTCATGGACATTTATCACTTTCCCAATTAATACTCTTACAATTTCCTATGCCTGTCTTTACTTTAATCTCTTAATCCCATCATCTTCGTAAGCTGAGGATGTATGTTGCCTCAGGACCCTGTGATGATTGTGTTATCTGTACAAATTGTTTGTAGAACATGTGTGTTTGAACAAAATGAAATCTGGGCATCCTAAAAGAACAGGATAACAGTGATTTTCAGGGAACAAAGGAGATAACCATAAAGTCTGACCACCTGCGGGGCCAGGCAGAACAGAGTCATATTTCTCTTCTTTCAGAAAGCGAATAGGAGAAATATCGCTGAATTATTTTCTCAGCAAGGAATAACCCTGGAAAAATGAATGCATTCCCAGGGGGAGGTCTCTAAAATGGCCACTCTGGGAGTGTCTGTATTATGCAGTTGTAGATAAGGGATGAAATACGCCCTGGTTTCCTGAAGTGCCCCCAGGCTTGCTAGGGTTAGGAAATTCCAGCCTGGTGAATTCTACTCAGACTGGTTGTCTACTCTCAAACCCTGTTTTCTGTTAAGATGTTTATCAATGACAGCGTGTGCCCAGCAGGACACTTCCCAGGCTCACCCTCCCTCTCTGCTAACCAACCCTTCTCAATTAACCAACTGACTTGGAAAATCTCCCCGTGCTGATCCCAATCTGGTGCAAGTCTTGAGGCACCTCTCTAACACACACACACACACACCACCCACCCACCCCCAACACACACACACACACACTTGTGACGTTTAAAGGTTAGAAAACAGCCCTGCAGTACCCAGATGTAAGGGAACAAGGCCAGCGTTCTGGACTAAGGACCCCTCAACTTCCAGAACATTGTGCACTAGGGTCTGGCTGCAGAGCGCCTGAAACACGGGAAATGTGCCTGAGGAACTGGTTAATCCTGGTTAATCTTCGTATTTTTAGTAGAGACGGGGTTTCACCATGTTGGCCAGGCTGGTCTTGATTTCCTGACCTCAGGTGATCCTCCTGCCTCAGCCTCCCAAAGTGCTGGGATTACAGGCATGAGCCACTGCGCCTGGCCTGAACTCTGCATTTTAAAAAATTATAGTTGCATGTAAATACCCATGTGTGTCCTGTGGTTAATGGACTGGACAGGGAGCTCTAGAATATTCTGCTAACCCCAGATGCCCCACTCAGCATCTTCATGAGATTTTACCAACATTGCTCCCCATCCAGGATAGCATCTGGGTGGGTGATGGATTAAAATCCATTTTAGAGCTCTCTTCTGCACTGTTGGCACTGCATATCTCCCTGAGACTAAAATCCAAAGACCTTGCCAAGCAACGTGGCCTTCTATGGTCTCATTTCCCAGAACTGGTGTGGGCCCCATCCCACCCCATCCTCTGCAGCTGGCTGGCCTTCTGGCTGCTTCCCACACACCCCAGGCATGCAGTGACCCCAGAGCCTTTGCACACGTCAGCACCACTCTTTGAGGTGCCTTTCCCTCCGACATCCCGAAGGCCCACTCCTTCCTTCCTCTTTTCCTGTTCTTTGCCCCAGATGTCACAGAGGCCACCCTCAGCTCCCAGCGGGAAGGAAACTCGCTTCAGCATTGCCAGCTCCATGTCATTCCACCCTCACCCTGCTTTATTTTTCTTCCTGTCATTTACCAACCCCGACATGTTGCATATTTCTCTGCTTACTTGTTAATTATCTAACGTGCACTCCCAGAGAGTAGAGCGTGCTGTGGCTCACGGATGTGTCCCCAGCACCTAGAAGAGAGCGTGGCTCTTACGAGAAACTCCATATGCACTAGCGGAAACAATGAATTCGATCCCTGATTACTTTTCATCATAGATATGCACCGAACATCAGCCACATTTTGGGTTGCCCAGGTTTCTACGCCCTAATCTAGAAATACAACTTCCACTTCCCTGTTTCTATGGGAACACAGAGTCTGAATCCCAAATAAGACTCAGCAGAACTTTTAAAAGAAGCTACTTCTAAATGACTGACTCCGCCAACTGCATGCCCTCAGCAGGGCCACCACGCTGCGACGTGGAGGAGGTGGACCAGGGGTGGGCTGCAGGGAGCGGTGGGGAGTGTGGCAGGCTGGAGAGCATAGCCTTTCCAGAGGTGCCATGCTCCCAACCCCTGCCAAATGTCCACATGCACAGAGGCTACCTGGGTGTGGCCACGTTTCCTAATTTTTCAAGAAAAGCTGGAAAGCTGATTTTTTAAATGAAATTCCTGGAAGTTTAAACACCAGCAACACATTCAATTTTTTTTTTAAGTTAAAAAAAATAAATGTTAACATCTGGGCAGGTGACAATCAAGCTCTCTTGGGTCAGATCCACCCTCCAGATGGCCGGCGGTGAACTTCACACTATGGCTCATTCTATCAACCCCATAAGAGCTGGGCCCTAGGCCCAGACTCACTGATGGCCCTGCAGGAGGGTGACTGATCACAAGATGTGTGGCAGGTACCAACCAGTGCCCAGCTCCCTGCCAACCAGCTGCTTCTAAATATGCCAGATAAACACACCAAAAGAAGAAGGGAAAAGAAATAAAAATGATGATTTGCTTGGTCACTCACACGTGGAAGAGAAAAGGCTAAAATCGAAGCTGATACTCCCTCATTCAGTCTGCAAGAGCCTCAGTCCCGCCCCTCCCGGCTCTGCTCACAGAACACAGGCAGCAGGGGTGAAAGTGGGCGAAGAACCCTGTGCACAGCAAAGTCCCCAGGCCTGGCGTGCTGCCCAGCAAGCAGCTCCCCCGGGGCGCATCATCTTGGCAAACTCTCCCAGGACCCTGGGCTGCACAAGCTCAGAGACTCCGCCCGTTGTGTGGGGAGATGTCCTCGCTCTCAGGTTCCACCTGCTCATCCTCCCTTCACACCGAGAAAAGGAAACGTGACATGGACCAGAATCCCGGAGTTGGTACCAGCCATGTTTCCTGCCACATAGCCACCCAGGAACCCACAGGGTGACCTGGGCTCCAGACTAGGGCACCGAGCCTCGTGGTTGGAGTGTTTGCAGGAACCACCTCCTCCTGCCATGAAAGGAAGTCCCTGTCCTGCACACTCGCTGGCACTGCCCTGGCCCATGCTGCAGGCCTCCCTGGGCCCCCATGGCCTGGGCCAGCCTCTCTGGGCTTCCAAGGTTGGCGTGTTCCTATGGTGGGGTTGACGCTGATGACAGCACCCACAGTCGTGAGGCACTGTCTGATCCCTCCACCTGCGTGTCTTAGCGAGTCTGGGCCTCTATGCCAAAACACCTGAGGCTGGGCCGATTATAAATGGCAGAAATCTATGACTCACAGTTCTGGTGGCTGGGGATTAAGGAGCGGGTAGGTGCGGTGTCTGGGGAGGGCTGCTCCCTGCTGCACAGGTGGCGGCTCTTACCTGTCTTCATGGGCAGAAAGACAAGGCAGTTGCCTTCAGCCCTTTTTGTGAGATGGAGTTTCTCCCTTGTTACCCAGAGTGGAGTGCAATGGCGCTGATCTCAGCTCACTGCAACCTCTGCCACCCGGGTTCAAATGATTCTCTTGCCTCAGCCTCCTGAGTAGCTGGGATTACAGACGAGCACTACTACACCCAGCGCATCACACCCAGCTAATTTTTGTATTTTTAGTAGAAACAGGGTATCACCATACTAGCCAGGCTGGTCTCGAACTCCTGACCTCAGGTGATCCACCCGCTTTGGCCTTCCAAAGTGCTGGGATCACATGCGTGAGCCACCGCACCAGGTCTGCCTTCAGCCTTTTGTACAAGGGCACGAATCCCATCGCAGAGGCTCTATCCTCATGATGGAATCACCTCCAAAAGGCCCCATCTCTTCATGTTACCACACCAGCGATTAAATTTCAACAAGATTATTATTTTTTTTTTCTCAGACAGGATCTCACACTGTGGCCCAGGCTGGAGCGTAGCGGCACGATCTCTGCTCACTACCTCCTCTGCTTCCCAGGTTCAAGTGATTCTCATGTGTCAGCCTCCCAAGTAGCTGGGATTACAGGTGCACGCCAGCATGCCCAGCTAATTTGCGTGTGTGTGTGTGTGTATTTTTATTTTAGTTTTTTTTTAGTAGAGACAGCATTTCACATGTTGGCCAGACTGGCCTCAAACTCCTGGTTTCAAGTGATCTGCCTGCCTAGGCCTCCCAAAGTGCTGGAATTACAAGCACGAACCACCACGCCCGGCCAGCACATGAATTTGAAGGCACATTAAGACTACAGTACCCATATGTGATGTCATTTGAACCTATGGACACTCCCTTAACTGCAGTGATTAGCCCCACTTCGAAGTGGAGGGGGCTGCATTATTTCCCCGGGCTGCTGCGCCGTGCCGTCATAAAGCGGGTGACTCAAACAATGGAAGTTTCTGCTCTCACCGTTCCGGAGGCCAGAAGTCTGAATTCCAGGTGTTAGCAGGGCTGTCCACGCGCAAAGTATCTAGGGGAGGGTCTTTCCTGCCTCTCCCAGCTTCAAGGGCATTCCCTGGCTTGTGGCCGCATCGCTCCAATCTCAGCCCTCCATCTTCATGTGGCATTCTATCTGTGTGCACAGTGTCTCTTTTGCCTTTTCTTCAAAGGACATCTTTCAAGATTAGAGCCTCCCCAGTCCAGCGTGACCTCGTCTTAACTCAGTGACATCTGCAAAGGCCCTAGTTCCAAACAGTATCACGTTCACAGGTTCTAGATAGACATGAATTTACGGGGCAAACGCTTTGACTCAGTGCGGGAACACTTGGAGACCTTTAAGTAAATCCTAAGTGGCCTGCCCAAGAGCACCTGCTGAGAAGAAACCCAGCCAGACTGAAACCCAGGCTCTGCAGAGGGGGATGCCAGGCCCCTGCTGTGCCCTCTGGCCAGATCTGTGGCTGAGAGTGGGCCGGTTTCCTTGGGGTGTCTCTCCCGGCCGAGGTCTTGTGCCTCAGTAAATGCAGACCCAAAATAAACCACCTTCTTGGGTGACTGAGAACCCGGAAGAGAATTCTGGAAACAAGTTCCATCTTGTTCATAGAAACGGTGTTGGACACAACACAAAACCCTTCCACGGGTGCGCTGTGGAAACCGTAAACCTTTGCCAATTCCCGGCTGCATTCGCTCCCTCCTCTTTTAAAGTGGATAGACGCAAGCTGTCTAGCTACTTGGCTGTCTTTCATCAAATCACCCAGTAAGTGCAAAATGCAGTCTCTGGGTGGCGATGGAGCTAATACCCGTCTCAGTGCTGAAACTGTTCTCCTGTTGGCTCCTACGCCGTGGATTTTCTACGTGGCTTTCAGTGGTGGCAAACAGCAGAGACGCGCCCAAGCTGCTGACGATTTTCATGGAAAGGTGAGGCTGCTTCAGGGCGACACTCCGGGGGACAGGGACGGCAGGGCGGTCCTGGCTTCCTGTGGCCGGGGGGACCTGAGCAGCAGAAGTGCAGGAACTCGCCACTGACACCCACCTGTGGTCTCTGGTAGCTGCTTTATGTGGCTGCGGGAACAAATGATCACAAACAAGGTGGCTTCAAGCAACAAACCTTCCCCGCAGTCCTGGAAGCCAGGGTCCAAAACGGCATCACTAGGCTGACCCTGAGGTGTCATCAGGGCCACGTTCCCTGGGAAGGCTCTGGGGCAGGGTCCTTCCCAGCCTCCTGGCAGCACCATTGTATCTCTGCCCCCATCCACGTCCCACTCCCACTGCCCCCACCTTCATGCAGCCCCCTTCCCTGTGTGTGTCCTCTGAGGACCTTGGTGATGACGCTGGCTTACCCAGTGCTACACTTTGGACACTGGCCCCTTCCAATCTTCACGTTAAAATGTAATCCCGTGGTGGTGTCAGGAGCGGGGCCGAGCAGGAGGTGTCCGGGCCACAGCGGTGGATGCCTCACGAACAGATCAATGTCCTCCCCTCTGAGGTGAGTGTATTAAATCAGGGGTCTCCAGAGGGACAGAACTGATAGGATATATTTACACAGGAAAGCAAGTTTTTTAAGCGAGTTTTCTCACCATCACAAGGTGAAGTCTCACCACAGACCGTTTATAAGCTGGGGAAGAGAGGAGTAGGTAGTGGCCCAGTCCAAGTCCGAAAGCCTCAAAACCAGGGAAGCTGACTTCAGTCTGTGGCCAAAGGACCAAGAGTCCCCAGCAAGACACTGGTGTAGGTCCCAGAGTCCAAAGGCCAAACGACTTAGAGTCTGATGTCCCAGGTCAGCAGTGGAAGGAAGCGCCCAGCATGGGAGGAAGAATGAAGCCAGGAGACCCAGCAGGCAAGGTCATCCCACCTGCCTCCACCTGCTTTGTTCTTGCCGTGCTAGCAGCCAAATGGACGCTGCCCACCCATACTGAGGGTGGGTCTTCCTCTCCCAGCCCACCGACTCAAATGTCCACCTCCTCTGGCAACACCTTCACAGACACACCCAGAAACAATACTTCCCCATCCCTGTGGCCATCCCTCAATCCAGCCAAGTTGAAGTGTAACATTAACCATCACAGAGAGTAGGTTCTTGCTCTGCGAGTTCCCACTGAGAGCTGGTTGTTAGGAAGGGCCTGGCACCTCCCCGCCAAGGAACTGGACCAGCTCCTGCCTGCGGACTGACAGGCACATGCACCTCTAGAAGAGCCGTGTGTGTATGTGTGTGTGTCTAATAGACAGTCTTACATGAACTTAATTTGCCAACATCAGCTCATAGAAACTGCAGTGTAGACGGCAGCACAACAGGGACGTCCTGGGACCCTGCCCATGGCGCTCATCAGGGAAGAGGAAGGTCCTGGGAGAAAACGCCATGACCCTGTTCCCACAAACAAATCCTTGTTTGGATTTCCACAAAACAAGGAAAGCACAACCAAAGAGTCTTGTTGGGACTCATTTAACCAGGAAAGAAACTCAGAAAGCCACCGGGAGGGAACAGGGAAGAGAAGGGTCCATTGAGCAGATTTCGTGGGTTTCTGAAAAGTGCAACACCCGGAACCACAATGTCATCCACGGGGTCAGGCGGCCTTCATCACTGGCCGTCCCTCAACCACGCAGTTGCCTCCACCAGCACGATCAGAGGAACTGCAGAGTGCACAGCCGCTGGCAGAGAGCTCTGGCAACCACTACCAGCGTGGCACAAGAAAATTTACTCATCCCCCTCTGGCTACATTGCTAAATGTGGGAACTCAGTTTGGAGCTCCGTGCAAAAGGAAATCAGACGAAGGGTCTAGAGGGCAAAAGCCAGGCTCTGACGTTTCAGGAGATCTGCCCTCACTTTCATGGGCTGAGTCCTCCCCCCAGTGAAGGCACTGGGGACAGGCTATGTCCAAAAACACTTTGCCTGGGATCCTGGAGTGAAGAGCACAAGACGACACAGGACCATTGCCAACGACATTCCTGGGCCTCTGCCATCACTGGCTTAGCCTGCGGCAATGCTGGGATCCATCACCTAATTGCCAGAGAACTGGAAATTCCGTTCCTTGCTTCTGGCTTCGGCCTTTCTCCTCCTCCTTCTATGTGTAGTGTTAGGAGTTAAGGAAGAGCATGGGGTCTGGCATCCAGCAGCCTGTGCCTTGTTCATTGTCCTTTTAGGAGCTGTGTGACCTGGGCTGTTCACCCACAGGAGACCCTGCTTCGTGGGACCACATGGAAAGGGCTCAGCACAGGACTGGGCAGGGTAGCACCACACACTGAAAGGTACCCAAGCCACCAGGCACAGTGTCATTCATCAGAAAGACATCCACGTCAAGGCCTTCTTTGTCTTTTCCCTCCCGTTTCATCCTTGTCCTTCCCTGCCCATTATTAAAATTGGGCCATATTAAAATGGACCCATTCTGAACGTCTCTCATTGCCACTGCCTTTTTTTCCTGCTTTTATTCACCCTTTCTTTGCTTCTGGATGTCTGGTTAGCAACTGTTGAATACAGCCTGAAAACCAACAGAATGACAGCATGTGGGGAGAAGGTTGCCCTCTCCAAAAATACAATGCCAGGTGCTAAAGTCCCTGCATCCAAAAAACAGTGGAAGCCCCTTTCAGAATGCAGCTTCTGGGAGGCAGGAACAACTCCTCCACTCAGTTCCCCCATGCTTCAGCCAGGGTTCTCCAGAGACACAGACCCACGGGATGTGTGTGTATGTGCATGTGTGTGTGTGTGTGTGTATATACACACACACAAATATATATATATATATATATATTTTTTTTTTTTTTTTTTGAGACGCAGGCTTGCTTCTTCTCTGAGAGGCTGGAGTGCAGTGGCCGGATCTCAGCTCACTGCAAGCTCTGCCTCCCGGGTTTACGCCATTCTCCTGCCTCAGCCTCCCGAGTAACTGGGACTACAGGCACCCGCCACCTCGCCCGGCTAGTTTTTGTATTTTTAGTAGAGACGAGGTTTCACCATGTTACCCAGGATGCTCTCGATCTCCTGACCTCGTGATCTGCCCGTCTCGGCCTCCCAAAGTGCTGGGATTACAGGCTTGAGCCACCGCGCCCGGCCTAGATATATATTTACACATATGTTTGTAATATGTGTATATGTATATATTTGTGTATGTGTATACTTTACGTGTGTGTATATGTGCATGTATATAAAGAGATTTATTTTAAGGAATTGGTTTAAATGATTGTGGAGGCTGACAAGTCCAAAATCCATAGGACAGGGCAGCAGGCTGGAAACTTAGGCAGGAGTTGATGCTGCAGTCTTAGGGCAGAATTCCTTCTTCTCTGAGAAACTTCAGGTTTTGCTCTTAAGGCCTCCAACAAATCGGATGGGACCCACCCACATCATGGAGGGCATACCTTTACTTAAAGTCAACTGACTGTTGATGTCAATCACACTACAGAACACCTTCACGGCAACCCCTACATTAGCATCTGAGTAGATAACTGGGTGCTAGAGTCTAGCCAAGCTGACATATCAAACTACCCAACACATACAGCCCATTTCTGCCTCTCTCCCTTGCTGTGTGTACCCCCTCCTCGGCTTGGGTCTTCTACTGTTTAGACTTCTACCCATTCTGTTTCTTTGTCTTCAGAATCAGGAAGTTTGCTATCTTGGACTGAGCAATCCAAAAAGCAAAGGGTCGCCGATGATGTTCATTTCACACCTGGTTGCAAGAAAAGGGCCTGTCACAAAGAAGCCTCTTCCTTACCACAGATCCCAGAGCCCTGGACTGGAAGTCAGAAGGCCTGGAGACCACTGACTTATCACTGATTCTGGAATTCTTACCATCTGTCTCTCTAGATTTCCATTTCTCCCACAAACTGGGGATAAAAAAGCCAACCTCACTGGATTGCTGAACATTAAACAAGAACATACAGAAAAGCATTTGTGAACTTTAAAACTCTGTGCAAATGGAAAATGCATCACTCTCATCATCACTACCATTTTCAGTATCTTTTTCTTTCTTTTTTTTTTGAGACGGAATCTTGCTCTTGTCACCCAGGCTATAGTGCAATGGCACGATCTTGGCTCAAGGCAACCACTGCCTCCCAGGTTCAAGCTATTCTTCTGCCCCAGCCTCCCAAATAGCTGGGATTACAGGCATGTGCCACCACGCCCAGCTAATTTTGTATTTTTTAGTAGAGATGGGGTTTCTCCATGTTGGTCAGGCTGGTCTCGAACTCCCAGCCTCAGGTGGTCCACCCACCTCGACCTCCCAAAGTGCTGGGATTACAAGTGTGAGCCACCGTGCCTGGCCCATTTTCAGTATCTTAATCACCATAATCATGGCCATCATCAAAATCATCACTATTATCACCATCACCATCAATATTACCATCATCATGACCACCACCATCGCCATCAACATTACCATCAGGAA
>NC_045446.1:3497135-3510966 GCF_002776525.5 Piliocolobus tephrosceles | reverse complement strand
ATGACCACTACCAACGTTACCATCATAACTACCATCACAACCATCAACGTTACCATCATGACCACCACCATCACCATCAACACTACCATTATGAACACCATGACCACTATCAATGTTACCGTCATAACTACCATCGTTACCATCATAACGACCACCATGATCACCATCAACGTGACCATCATCATGACCAACACCACCACCATCAACATCACCATCATTATCAATATCACCATCAACACCATCATTATCATCATTATCACCACATCATCACCATCATTCTTCAACACCCACCCAAAATGTTTAAGTGCTTCATCTCTACCTTAGATAAATCCACTTCTGTATCTTCTGATTCTCAAACCAGAGTAAACATTAGAATCCCTGGGGGGCTTAGGAGCACACAGAGCACTGGTCCCTGCCCCCAAGAGTTTCTGATCCATTGGGACTGGGGTGAATCCTGAGAATCTGCCTTTCTCTCAAGTTCCTAGGTCTTCTGATGCTGTCTTTCCAGTATTTTAAAACATTAAGCAAGGGTCAGCCAGATGAACTCCAACAACTATCCCAAGACTTCTTAGAAAAACCTGCCTTTGCAGCACAGTTGTACATTGTCAGCACTTTCCAGATGAACATATTTGATCCCTTTTAAATGTGCAGCCAGTCATCATTTCTTCCACAAACTCAATATTAAATGATTCATTTTTCATAACTGAGAGGGTAAGAACAACTGTGAATGAAAAATAAAAGCTGGGGATATTTTACGGGCAAAGATCCACAGAGTAAATCCAGTCTCTTTGTATTAATAAAACACAAGGCAGGAAGATAAGGAGGAGGAAGCTGGCTCCTGACAGACACTGCCAGGGCCCATTCTGGGCACGCAGATTGGCAGAGACCTCATTCCGCCAGTTACCTGAGCAACGTCTCAATGGTGTACGGAGTCTGATCAGTTCAGTGACAGTGCGCATCACTTTCTTTTGCAATCATTTGTGGCACTGATTGATTGTCCTTAGCAAAATAGAGACAGATGGCACAGGGTTGGTGCTGGTGCAGTTTTGCTGCTGTGAGGGCGTACTAAGCATCCTGCCAGGTCTCACGTAATAAGGGCATCCCCATCCCTGGTGGTCACTGCACCAGTGGCGACAGGGCTGTAATGGGGACTGACAGGGCGGGGGCAGGCCACCTGAACTGACCTGTCATCCCAGGTGCCATGGAAGACTCGCTTCCCTGGAGTGCCATGTGGTGGTTGTAAGCCACCACCCAGGAGAGTCAGAAATGGCTTTCGTATTACCCAAGTGTTTGCCTTGAGTCAATAGGCATCAGCAGCTGTTTTTTGAGCAATTTAAGCAACTATGTGACTTTTTAAAATAAAGGACCACAGAAATATATTATTTGATGCCCAAAAAATAATGTTGAATCCAAGCCCACAAATGCATAGCTAACCCCAAAGGGGCAGACGCAGTCACACCATGAAATCAAAGAAACCCGCAGCCTCCTCATATTCACCACTGGAAAGAGGACATTTTCTTGGAGTGTAACTGTAATCTCTATAGACCCATCAGCAAACCAGGGACCCTTTTCAACAATCTATTTTATATTAGACATTTGCAAACTGCCAGATTCAAGACTAAAATCCAGGCTCACCATGACTGAAGAGTTAAGTAAACTCCCTAATGGTTGGGATTCGTGTTCCTACCCAAATCTCATCTTGAATTGTAGTTCCCATAATCTCCACGTGTCGTGGGAGGGACCCAGTGGGAAGTAACTGAATCATGGGGGCAGTTACCCCCATGCTGCTGTTCTCATGATATTGAGTGAGTTCTCATGAGATCTGGTTTTATAAAGGGCTTCTCCCCCTTTTGCTCGGCACTTCTCCTTAACGCCACCATGTGAAGAAGGATGTGCCTGCCTCCCCTTCCACCATGATTATAAGTTCCCTGAGGCTTCCCGAGTCATGCTGAACTGTGAGTCAATTAAACCTGTTTCCTTTATAAACTATCCAGTGTCAGGTGTGCTTTTATTAACAGCATGAGAACAGACTAATAGTGGTTACGAAGCATCTGGGCCCAGTTGTTGGGCTGAACTCATTCATTTTCAACACAACACAAGCCTATATATATTAGGAATGTCTAAGAAGAGTATTAGTAAAATCATTCATGGAAGCCAATTCTAAAGTCCTCTCTCAGTGCAATAAGATATACAAATCATTTCCAAATGAGGAGAATCATGGAAATGTCAATTTTCAGTTCAAGTGGATCTGACTGTGTATAACATCAAAAAGCATTTCTATAACTCATTTAGCTAAAAAAATTAGCATTTAGCTTAAAATATTTTATTTTCACCCTAAACTGTTCTCTGGACAACTGCATCAGAAGTAGACGAGCTCCACTTCTGTGGAACAGAATATTACCCAGCCATGAAAAGGAGTGAAGCACAGGCGCAGGCTACAATGCAGGCGAGCCTCAGCAACGATGCTGAGTGACAGAAGCCAGATGCAAAATCTCATCTATTATATGACCTCATTCATATCACACGTTCAGAATAGACAAATTCATAGAGATGGAAAGTCATGAGTGGTTTTCTAGGGGCTGGGGGAGGGGAGTGGGGAGTGGCTGGTTAGTGGGTACAGGGTTTCCTTTTGGGGGTGATTAAGTTCTTAGCTAGATAATGGGAATGGTTTTGCACAGCATCATGAATATACTTAATGCCACCAAAGTGTACGCTTTAAAATGGTTCAAATGTTAAATGTGATGTTGTATGTATTTTGCCAAAATTTTTTAAAAAGTTTAGGACCTGGGCTTGTGCATTCCACCTCAGAACACCCTAGTCCATGCTTGGCTGGGGTTGTTCTCCCTCCACTCTGGGACAGCGGATCCCCTGGGGGTGCCAATGGAAGGCAGGTCCCCTTCCGTGTGATCCTCAGGAAGCTCGTCCCACTGGACGGAGAGGCGGCAAAGCCAGCATCTCCCAACAGCTGCACGGCTGGACGCACTTACGTCTTTGCTGCCTTTCCAGTGCTGACTGCTGCACGCATTTCCACATTATTTGTGCCATTTGCTCTAACAGGAAGAAGCCAGTGCAAGCAGGCACACTGAGACAGGGCGGCAGCTTTGCACTAAGAGAGGGAGGCACCCAGAGCAGCCTCCGAATAAGAAAACATCCGCAACAGAACGAGCCAGCCTCATGTCACACATACACGCATTTCCACATTTGTGCCGTCTGCTCTAACAGGAAGGAGCCAGTGCAAGCAGGCACACTGAGACAGGGCAGCAGCTTTGCACTAAGAGAGGGAGGCACCCAGAGCAGCCTCCAAATAAGAAAACATCCGCAACAGAACGAGCCAGCCTCATGTCACACATACAAACACGACCGCGGAGACGCAGAGCCATCACCCACTGTGATCCACACACAGGCCTTCCTGATGCTGAGATCTCTTTTACCTGAAACGGAGTCTGGCTGTTGTAGTTTTTTAACTCCTTATTTCCGCCTCGAAACAGAAGCACTCTGGCACAGCTATCCTGTAAACAGAAAAGGAGAAACCTGTTTGTAAAATGGTAGCACAGACATTCTCCAAAGAAATCTGTCCAGGGTCTCAAGCTCACAGGAAACCAGGGAAACAGAAGTGCAAAGTTAAAAGGGAAGGCACGTTGCTTTCATCTGGCTCCCGTATGCTGTCAGGTGAGGCTCACCTGCTGCCAACACTTTGGACAGCAGCTGGGTAGAATCTATTAAAAAAAAATAAAATAAAATAAATAAAAAATAAATAAAAAGCACCCTATGGCCAAACAATTTCACTTTTTAAGACCATATTCTATAAAAAGTCTTGCACATTGTATACAATATATAACAAGTGAAATATCTTCAATAAAATACAGAAAGAAAGGAAGAAAGGAAAAAAAAGAAAAAGAAAAAGAAAAGAAGAAAAGAAAATCTGGAGATAGCATACGTGTCCTAAAATAGGGGAGAGTGCGGATATATTCTAGAACATTCTTCACCTAGGCAGTCTCAGGACAAAACAAGGCAGATGACTATAAACTGAGAAGAAACATATCCAGGAACTTCTAAATAAAAAAAGCAAGCCTCAAAACAGTAATATTTGCCAGGCGTGGTAGCTCACACCTGTAATCCCAGCACTTTGGGAGGCCGAGGTGGCGGATCACCTGAGGTCAGGAGTTTGAGACCAGCCTGGCCAACACGGTGAAACCCCATCTCTACAAAAATACAAAAATTAGCCGGGCATGGAGGCATGCGCCTGTAATCCCAGCTACTCAGGAGGCTGAGGCAGGAGAATCACTTGAACCCAGGAGGCAGAGGTTGCAGTGAGCGGAGATCGCACCCAGTGCCCTCCAGCCCGGGCAACAAAACTAAGACTTCATCTCAAAACAAAAAAACATAAAAAAAATCAACAACAAAACCCCCAGTAATACTGCTTAATTTCATTTACATTTTAAAGGCTTAAAGAGAAACTAATAAAGGCTTAAAGTCTCTATTATAGAAAAGCAGGAAGGATACGCACCAGTTAACAGTATTTACTTTCATGGATAGGAAAAGGATTAGGGAGAGAACAGAAATAATCTTTTTTCATTTTACTTTTATTTTTTGAGACACAGTCTCGTTCTGTTCCCGGGGCTAGAGTGCAGTGGTGCAATCTTGGCTCACAGCAACCTTCATCTCTCGGGCTCAGGCAGTTCTCCCCACTTCAGCCTCCTGAACAGCTGGGACAACAAGCATGTGCCACTGTGCCCAGCTTTTTTTTTTTTTTTTGGTAGAGACAGGGTCTCACTATATTGCCCAGGCTAGTCTAGAACTCCTGGGCTCAAGTAATCTGCAGGCCTCTGCCTCCCAAAATGCTGGGATTATAGGCGTGAACCACCATGCCTGGCCAGAGAATCTTTTTTTTTTTTTTAATATGTGGGCTTATATTATTTAATGTTGTTAAAAGCAAGCAAAAGTGTTTTTGTTTGTTTTTTTGAGACAGGGTCTTACTCTGTCACCCAGGCTAGAATGCAGTGGCGATCACAGCTCACAGCAGCCTTGACCTCCCACCTCAGCCTCCTGAGTACCTGGGACTACAGGGACGTGCCACCATGCCCAGCTAATTTTTTTTTTTTTTTTTCAGAGACGAGGCCCCACATGTTATCTAGCCTGGTCTCAAACTCCTGGGCTCAAGTGATGTGCCTGCCTCAGCCTCCCGAAGTGCTGGGATTACGGGTGTGAGCCACTGCACCCAGCCTCTTACACATTTTCATAACAAAAATGAATGTGCATCCATCCACTGATTGGGCATCTACTATTTGTCCACGGGGTTGATGGAGAACTTCTCGCCAACCCCTCTGAAGCTCCCAGTGAGGACTGCAGCGGCAAATAATGACCATTAAAAAGGCAGTGGTAGCATGTTGATGTAACCAATAAAAGGCAGCGGTAGAATGTTGATGTAGCTGGACCAACTATTAGAATAATTTTGCCTCCAAATGCGGTTGGCTATTTAGAATAAGTAAACTGTTTTTGGAAGTGCATTTAAATGATCAGGAGCTGGCTGATGCTTGTGCCTCGGTAGCAGAGGCCTGACTCTGGGCTGGGGGCACCTTCTCCTACAGGACTCGGGGCCTCAGCGCAGGTGACAGCCAAAGCCTGTACTGGGCAGATCCTAGGAATTCCATCCTTACCTACAGTCTGGTGTACAGACAACAGGTGTGACCACCTGGACTCAACACCACACAAACACACACCAAATAAAGGGATACGTGGATTAAATGACCAGGGCTTCCCACCCAGGACGGGTCAGAGACCCCAGCCTGGGTCCCGGAGGAACCCCGTCCTCAGGAACAGCAAGATGCTGAGTAGACACGGCACAGGTGGTGGGACCCGGCAGATCAGCAGATTTGAAAGACAGCTGACTGGCCGGGCGTTGTGGCTCACATCTGTAATCCCAGCACTTTGGGAGGCTGAGGCACGTGGATCACCTGAGGTCAGGAATTCAAGACCAGCCTGGCCAACAACATGGTGAAACCGTCTCTACTAAAAATACAAAAATTAGCCGGGCGTGGTGGCAGGTGCCTGTAATCCCAGCTACTGGGGAGGCTGAGGCAGGAGAATCACTTGAACCTGGGAGGCGGAGGTGCAGCTGAGACTGCACCATTGCACTTTAAAGCGAAACTCTTGTCTCAAAATAAATAAATAAAATAAAATAAAATAAGATAATAATAAGAAAGAGAGCTGGAAATCCAGAAGGAAGTAGGGAGCAGCTGCCAACAGATCCTGGGTTTCAGTCTGGGTGAAAAAAAAAAAATGTTCTAAGGCTGATTGGTGATGGTTGATGGTGGTGATGGCCGCACACCTCTGTGAACAGACCAGCGATCATGGAGCCTTACACTTCAGATGGGTGAACTGCATGGTGTGTGAATTACATCTCGATAGAGGCTCGCATATATATGTAAGAGGACAGATAGCAGGAAGGCGGGCTGCCCTGGCACAGAGTCTTCATCCCTGGCTGGGCGGGTGGGGCAGGCCAGGAGCACACTGAGCTCTCAGGACCCGGCTGGTCTCAGGGTGGGGAGCCGACCAGGCCTCCCCACCATGATGGTTATTATTAATGAGGGAACCACACCTCCGACAGGTAAGAGTGTGGGCTGTGCTCACTTGGGAGACACCGGTCGGGGGATCTGAGTTGGGTGGAAAAGGCTGTCCTGCCTCTGTGTTCTCCAGCATCCTGGGGCCTCGGTGACCATGGCCTGCTCTGGTCACCGACTGTGTAAAAAGCCACGTGCGTACTTGGGGGTGCACTCTGCCCAAGCCCCACTGAGGCCGCCTCTGTACAGAGTGGGGGGCTCTGGCCACAGATGCCACTGAGTCAGGCATGAGGAATTGAGTGTGGACCGGTCCACAGACCGTGCTGAGTATTCTGTTCCACCGCCTTACAGGAAGGTCAGTCAGGCTGGTCAGAGGGGGATCCCCAGAGCCCCTGTACCAAGATTCCAATTAGAAGCAAAACCACCATGGTGTCCCCACTTCCTGGCACAGTGGTTCTCAACTAGGGGTGATTTTGCCTTCACGAGAACATCTGGCAATGTCTGGAGACATTTTTGGCTATCACAGCTGTGAGTGCTACTGGCACTGACTGGGTTAAGACCAGGGATGTTATGAGGCATCCTGCAATGAATAAGACAGCCCCCCACGGCAAAAAACTGCCCAGCCGCAAACCTCAATAAAGCTGAGGTCAACAACCCCTGTCTTCATGGCTCCAAATGTTACTGATGATGGATATGAGTCACGAACAGCAGCATCCCTAGAACAGTTTCAGAACAACACAGACCACAGTCTCCTGTATGAATCACATGCCACTCCCCAAGCCCACCAGGCCCTGGCCGCAGCTGGTCAGGCCTCAAGGGGACGCCAAGCCCTATACTATTCAGGGTCTTGTCCCTGGAACTATTCAGGGTCTTGTCCCTGGAACGTGTCCTCAGACTCAGGGACAGCCCAGCAGGTTTCACAGAAGATGCTCCACTCCTGGGGAGTGGGAAGGTGGAGGCGGCCTCTGTCACCTCTCACTACACGGACCACGCATGTCAGCAGGGGAGGGACGGATGCCCATGGAGCTGTCAGCCTGAGGCCCATGGGGCAGAGGTGAAAGGAGAACCGGCAAAGCCACGTGTGAGGCTCGAACAACATTGCAGATGGAGGGTGAGCTGAGAAAAAGCAAACACAAGGAAACGAGTCGCTAGAAGCCCATGGTGTTTCAAAACAACGTGTGAGTCTGCAAGAACATGCAGCAGCTGATATAGGGTGACGCTCTGCACAGGGTTTCAGGGTGGGAAACCCCTGGAAAAAGCACAAATGTGGATTCCGGGTTTTATGCTGGGATTTTCATACTCTTCTAATTATTGTCATAAACGTGTTGCTTTGAGGACAGGAAAAAATATGTAAGGGAATTTTCAAAGACACAACTGTGTTCAACAAACAAATCTTTCATGTTTGGGGTACAATTAAACCCAGAGTTTCAAAAACAGAAAGCCCTGGTGTCAGTTCTGCCGTGCCCAGGGTCCACACCGTGGGAGGTGCAGGTCAAGACTCCGGGCCTGCTTATTTCATTTTAGGGTTGCAAACTATGGTCCTCAGGCCGAATTCTGCACATCTAATTTTGTAAATAAAGTTTTATTGGGATGCGACCACATCCACTCACCTGTGTATTTTCTGTGGCTGCAAAGCCTGAAGTATTTATTCTCTGGGTCTTTACAGAAAAAAGGGTACCCACCCTGGTTTTAATTAAGTAGTCCTGCATCTCCCCAACACAGTCGCACGTTCACAGAAATGACCACACCGGCAGGATGCCCTAACACTAGACATATTAACAACAATCTTCAGGCCCCACTTAGGCTGGTGCCAGGGAGTGCAGGGTGATAACCAGCATCAGCTCTGAGAGAGCGGCTCTGCCTCTTGTCTTCTGAGCCTCAGATTCCTCCTTTTTAAAGTGGGGACACCGGGCTTGGTGGCAGCATAACGAGCCTGATACACCATCAATGACACAGGTAGGGGTCTCCTTCCACCCCCAGCAATGCCCTGTCCCTGGAAAGTGACCCCTGACCCCCAGGAGAGGGGCCCACCCATATGAGTACAGCACCTCCTAGTCCCAGCCACAGGGGCCCCTTGGGTGTTACCAGGAAACTAGGAATGGTGAGTTTCTGCGGGTGACCGGCATTTCAAGAGATGCACGGAACGCAGCCTTCTTCACCGGGATAAGGCACAGTGTGGAGAGCACTGGCTGGGCCTCTGGCTTTTCCAGTCTTGACCTAGCCCTTCCCTGCTCTGCCTCAGCTGCAGGACTTGCCTTGTGTCCTGATCATGAGTCCAGAATTTCCCATCAAATCACCCCCAGTGGGGTCCTGTTATTTCCAACCCAAAGAGTTTCTTTTTTTCTTTTCTTGAGACAGGATCTTGCTCTGGTGCAATCTCAGCTCACTGCAACCTCTGCCTCCCAGGCCCAAGCAATCCTCCACCTCAGACTCTCAAGTAGCTAGGATTACAGGCTTGCACCACCATGCCTCACTAATTTTTGTATTTTCTGTAGAGACAGGGTTTCACCATGTTTCCCAGGCTGGTCTTGATCTTAGGGGCTCAAGCGATCTGTCCTCCTAAAGTACTGAGATGACATGTGTGAGCCACTGCACCCAGCCCAAAGTCTTTATTAAAATCACAGTATTATCAGGCTATGGTGAGCAAAGACTTTGCTTTTTGCTTTGGTAAAGAGAGAAAACGAAAAGGAGGAGGACAGACCACAGAGCCAGGAGAATGGGGCGATGGCTTTCAGCCAGTTCCCATCTTCTGGGGCGTGGTGGGGGCAGGAAAGAGAGAATAGGGCAGCAAGGGAGGAGGGACTTCATGGGGGTGGGCAACCGTGGGGACGTGAAGACTGGTCCCTGGGGGTCTTGCTCACCCGTTTGCTCTGGGCTCTAACTGCACCCTGGCCCAGTGGCCTAGAAGAACCACCCAGCACTGACAAGACCCAGATGGCTGAGAGCAGCCCGGCAAACTGGAATTCAGAATATGAGAGACCTGCTCAGGGAGGAGCCTGGGGACACTCCTCCTCTTATTTCTCAGTAAGAACCTTTTCTGAAAATTCCCTATTATAGGCTGGGCATGGTGGCTCACACTTGTAATCTCAACACTTTGGGAGGCAGAGGCGGGAGGATCGCTTGAGTCCAGGAGTTTTGGACCAGCCTGGGCAACATAGCAAGACCCCGTCTCTACATAAAATGAAAACAATTAGCTAGGCGAGGTGGTGCGTGCCTGTAGTCCCAGCTACTTGGGAGGCTGAGGCAGGAGGATCCCTTGAGCCCAAGAGGTCACAGCTGCAGTGAGCTGTGATTGTGCCACTGCACTCCAGCCTGGGTGACAGAGCAAGACCCTGTCTCAAAAAAAAAAAAAAAGAGAGAGAGAGAAAGAGAGAGAAAGAGAGAAAGCAAGAGAGGGAGGGAGGGAAAAGAAAGAACAGAAAAAAGAAAAGAAAATTCCCTATTATAAAGGACACGTATTTCCAACAAAAAGCTAAGAATAAACCCTCAGCAGGCACTGCCATTCCAGGGGGATACAAGCAGGACCTAAGAAAAATCCTCCACGACCTCCGCTCACTCAGTGCCTTTGACCAAGTCAGTTATCATACCTCCGACCCATTACCACAGTGTTTCTCAGACGTCAAAAAGAGATCAGGTTCCAGTTCGTTATTTCGAAATGCAAGGGTACATGGTTCACTTGGCTTAATAACAATGACACCTCCATGTATGTGTGCATCACACGTGTCTGTACACGTGTGTGAACATGTATGCGTTTTGCAGTTCAAAATGCACATCTACCCGCTCCTTCTGATTTAGCTCTCAAGGTATGGGAGAACTCTCTGCCAGGGAGAACAGGAGGCCCATTTTACAGATAAGGTGAATGTGAAAAACTGCGAAGGCTTGCGGCTTCGGAAAGGAGGAGAAAGGAAAAACCAGCACCAGGAGGTGCTGGTGGGAGCTTTCGGTTCCCTTGCGAGGCTGCTGGCTGCCCTGGATTCCTTTCAGAGGTGTATCTTATCTGACAGGTCTTTATCCTTTTAAATAATTCAGTAAAGTATAAATATAGAAGCAATTGGAATGCTTTTTGAAGACCCAAGCATCAAGAAGAATATCATTTTCACTGCCACTTTTTCTCTTGGCATGAATTTTCCGAGACACTTCCCTTAATAAATGTACCTCCCACCGAAGGAGCATTCCTGGGACTCGCACTGTGCCCACCGAGAACACAGTGTGACTGCAGGTCCCATCAGCTGCTGGACCCCCAGGCCCCATCATTTCCATTTACAGATGAAGAGACGGACGGAGAAAGCTGCTCATTGATGCATGCAGTGAGTCCTCATGGAGCTGCCAGGTACCGTCCTAGTCCCTGGAGACACAGATGCAAACCAGAAAGTCAAGGTCTCTGCCAGGCTTGGGCTGGAGCGGGGGCACAGAAAACAACAACACAGCCTCAGGACGGGTGGGTCTGATGCAGACAGTGGAGAGGGTGTGGCTGGCTGGGCAAGCTGAGCCCTGGGATGGGAGGAGAGACGGCGGGCGGAGGCAGAGGCCATCCCAGCAGAGTACCAAGACCCGAAGTAGAAACCAGCGAGGGGCCGGGAGGCAAGAAGGCAGTGGTGGGGCCGGGCTGCAGCAAGCTGGGACGAGCTGGGCTGGACAGGAGAGAAGGGCACAGGATATAAGCCCTGGGTTATGCAAAGGGGGTTCTCAGCAGAGGAGGGACGAAGAACTCGGGTGACAGAAAGTGGATTTGAGGGAAGACAGACTGGAAGGGAAGACAGAGGCTGGACAGTGAATACATAGTCCTGGGGAGAGACGGCAAGGCCCCAGGCAAGGGTGAGAGGGGTGGTGGGACAAGAGGGGTGGAGGAGACAAGAGGGGTAGACGGGCCCGGAGAGGGTGGAGAGGGAACGGACAAGCCGCGGGATGAGAGGGATGAGAGGGACGGTGAGAAACAGGGGGCGGCCAGGTTTCAGGCCTGAGCTCCAGGGGAAGGGCATTATTTACAGAGTGGGGAGCAGTTGCCTCAGTGGAGGCTCCTAAGAGATCAGCACAAGGGGACACGGACCAGGAGCAAACATCACTGCCAGAGCTCAGGGCAGAAGTGAGCTGGGAGACCCTGACTGGGGACTCTTGGAGTTTTCTGGAAGGTGTGCAAGGACACAGACAGGCCCGCCTGAGGTCACCTCGGGAGTCACTGCAGGAGGGAATCTGGGTAACGGGAGTGTGCAGTGCAGACGCCGAGAGATGCTATAGAGACATTGAGCTGGATGGGGACAGAGGCGGGACCATGGAAGTGCCATGTGGGTGTGACTGGCTTTGAGCAAGCAGGGACGAAAGTCTGACCACTCTGTGTCAGTGAGACAAGAGCCATGAGAAGGTGGAGGCCATGTGTGCAGAACTCTCCCAGGCAGATGAGCAGTGAGTGGGGAAGTTAGGGAGGGTGTGCAGAACTCTCCCAGGAAGATGTACAGTGAGTGGGGAAGTTGCGGGGGGGGAGGTGCAGAACTCTCCCGGGGGGATGGGCAGGGAGGGTGGAAGGTGGGGGGGGGGGTGCAGAACTCTCCCAGGGAGATGTGCAGTGAGCAGGGAAGGTGGGCGGAGGGGTCTGTGAAGCCAAGGGAGCTTCTGGAGACAGAAGTGGGTGGAGTGTCTTCATAAACAAATGGGCATGAAGTAAGAGAAGGCAGAGGTCAAAAGCAGAAACACTGGCGGCAGATGTGCCCACAGAAACAGACAACGTTGCAACCAGGATGTTAACTCGGAAGCTCCAGGCCCCGTCAAGCCATTTCCTTTCAACGGCACTGAGGCTGTCTTCACTTAAATGTCACAGACACAAATTACTGCACACTCCAAACTGTAAGTCAGGAGTTTGTTTTCAGGTTAAATTATCTTTTGAAATAAGGCTTTTGGGCAGCCATAAATGTAAAAACAACTAAGATGTCTGCATAAGTAAAACGGGGAAGTGGCTGGGACGCTGGTGTCATCGGGGCAGGGCTGGAACCTGGTCCCTCAGACCAGCCCTCCCCTTGAAGAGCTGTGCCTCTAAGTAAGGGCCAGGGTAAGCATGAGTACACCCCTGACTGCCATGGGCATGGGTGCTTCTGCCTGACCCATGCCCAGTAAAGGCCCCTTCCCCAGTCAGTGGGTTATGGGAATGTATCCACAAGGGGTGGGTTGGAAGCCTGGCTTCCCCATCTACTAACAGAGCAGACTTTGACCACTCCTGAATCTTCTGACCTTTATAAAAGGAAAGCCAACCAAGCCGCCCACCGGAGCTGGGGCAGGTGAAGGAAAGGGTGTGTGGACGCCATCTCCACTCAGCGAGACCCACGCCCGCAATGCCCAGTGCTCAGGGGCCATCACCCCATGATGGCCCCATGGGAGCTGCCACAGAGTGGACAGGTGCTCCGCGGGACACCAGCAAGGGCAGAGATGCAAGCAGAAAACACGACGTCTTCCTACCCTGGCTCGCACTGGTATCAAAGAGAGGCAGGTTGTTTTTTATTTCATTATTTTTACCTCCCAGACAAATTGGCCTAGCCCAGTAACCATTGATATTTAAAACCTGCTGCGCTCCTTCGTCATCCAGGGCAGAAAAATGAACCCCAGGCTGCTCCCCTCCCTCTGGAGCTCTTCGAAAGCCAGGATGAGGTGAGGGGTTGACAGATTAGACACAATTTGATACTTACAATCAAAGCCCTAATTAGGCAATTTCATAAAAGGAGAGAGAATATTCTGATCATAGTGTATTTTATTACAAGTGTGGAGGTAGTAAGGCCTGCCTAAAACTGATAAAGCACATGTAACAATCCATACACCTGGGTGCTTTTAGATTTAATAAGGAGAAGCTTGTTACAGGAACATTGTCAATGGCAGCATCACCATCATCGTCATCGTCACTGTCCTCATCGTCATCACCAACACCTGCATCAGTCACCATCAATAAGACCATCGTCACTATCACCATCGCCATCACCACCACTACCACTATCACCATCATCATCACCACTATCACCATCACTCATCATCAATATGATCACTGTCACTATTACCATCTCCACCATCACCACCACCACTATCACCATCAATATCACCAGCATCACCACCATCACCATCACAATCATCACCATCACCTGCATCATTCACCATCAGTATGACCATCATCATCACTGTAACCACCATCCTCACCAGCATTCTCACCACCACCATCACCATCATCACCAGCATCATCACAACCATCACCATCATCACAACCATCACCATCACCACCATCATCACAATCATCATCA
>NC_045446.1:3496203-3497125 GCF_002776525.5 Piliocolobus tephrosceles | reverse complement strand
CACAACCATCACCATCACCACCATCATCACAATCATCATCACCATCACCTGCCATCACTCACCATCAACGTGATCACCGTCACTATCATTACCATTAGCACTGCCATCATCATTAGTACTATGACTTAATCTACAAGTAGAAAGAGGGAGGGGGTGATGTACACAAGTAGTCTCAATGGCAAACTGAGTGACGAACACTCTTGCTGTTTAGTGCCCAGAAACTGAATCCTAAATGCCCAGCAATGCTTGGCACAGTCCTAGACAACAGAAGACTGCACCCTGACCCCCAGTGTCTGTAGCAGAAAAGCTCAAGGGCTATAAGACTCATCCAAAGTAACTGAAAGAATCTGAAAATCTAGGGAAGGTAAATAAAATGCCTTTGCTTGACAAGTTCCCCAGCTCCATGAGGGAACACTGCAACCATGACTGTGTATTTGGTGACCACAGGCCATGTTCAGGGAGAAGGCCTGTCAAGCCACCATTAGATGCCACAGTGACTTGGGTCATGCTCTGTGAGGGCAGAATGGAAAGAGACCTTAATGGGCATGGAGTCTGGTGTGCTGGTCCTGTCTCACAGTGGAGCCGGCTGCTGCTCTGCAGATTCCTCGGCATCACTGGGATTCTGGGTTATGGGCTGGCATCTGTACTATTCACAGAAGCCTGGCATCTGTACTATTCACAGGTTCTTCGGGTAATTCCAACGTGGAGGTTACAGCTCAGCTAGAAACCTCATTTATTCTGCTGCGTTGCTGTCACCATCACCATGACCATGCTCATGGTCAGCCATCATCAGCACCATCACTATCAACCACCACCGTCATCACCATTACTGTCGCCATGATCACCATCATCACCATCACCATGATTACTATCACCACCACCACCAACCACCACCATCACCATCATCACTATCAACCACCAC
>NC_045446.1:3485548-3496193 GCF_002776525.5 Piliocolobus tephrosceles | reverse complement strand
CCACCATCAACCACCACCATCACCATCATCACTGTCACCATGACCATCACCATCACCATGGTTACCGTCACCACCACTACCTATGGTTACCGTCACCATCACCACCACCATCAGCACCATAACCATCTTCACTTCACCTTCACCATCACTATCAGCCACCACCATCATCACCACTTTCATCATTGCCACCACCACCACCATCGCCTTCATCATCAATACCTTCATCATTATCACCATCAGCCTCACCATCACCAACTCCATCATCACCACCTTCAGCATCACCACAATCAGCAGCAGCAGCATCACCACCTTCACCAGCACCACCAACACCACTGCTATCATTACAGCCACTACTTACTGAGCATCTATTATGTTCCAGGAATACCATATTATGATATATTTGTTTTCTATTTTTAGTCCGTTAGCAACCCTGTGAATTTGGTATAATTATCCCCACATTACAGATGAGGAAATTCAGGGCCCTAGAGAGAAAATCGGTTGTCCAAGGCAAGGCAATGGGCTAGCCCAGATGAAACCCAGACCGCCAGGCCTCTTTGAATTACTGTTCCACTTTCTCAGGGCTGCCTCCTCACTCCTTTCCTTGAATCCTGTCTTGATTCAAAGGCACCTCTGTCCCACCCCTGAACCGTCTATTGTTCAACACTACTCCCTGCATGCCCTGTGTGTGTGTGCCTTGTATGGCACCTCTCCTGCTTAAAGTTGCCAGAGTGGTTTCTACTGCCTGCATGAGTACCTGCTCTAATGCAATCACATGTCTCACACATGTGTAGACAAGGGGGAGTGAGTACAGCAAGGTGTTCAGCTGGTGACTCAGGAAGGAAAGCAGCTTTGGGTCAAGTACAACACACAGTACCTGCAGGACAAAGGTAGGGGTTCTGCATTCCTCCCAGTCACTTACTGGCACTTACTGGAAGACGCGGACATGAAGCTCTGCCTCTCTTGGCATCACACGAGATGTGGTTTGGACCAGCTTCTTTAACTGCATCAGTAGGACACTCCAAAGAGTTTGGGGAGGGCATGAGGGAAGAGATTAAAGACACCCTAGAACCCTAAGGAGGAGTAGAGGGATACACAAAGCTGGATCCTAGACCACTCGCAGACATTCCAACTGACATTGTAACCAGAGATCAAGGGGCCAACCAGCCCAGAGCCTATGACCCTGCCCATCGGCTCTTGGAGGCTAGGCAAGGCCGGGAATCAAAACCAAGGGTGCCAGCTAAGGCATTTCTACCCAGACCGAAGAGGGGGCACACAAGCGGGAATTGGAAGAGCTGTCCCCCTGGAAGGGGAGGGCTCTCCACACTACCTCCAGAGGCTTCCTGGCTGCAGGAGAAGCCACTCAGTCCTGGGGAGGGGGATCCATCAATAAGACAGATGGGGGAGAGGAACAGATGCAGCCTTCCATTCCAAGGTTTGGCAAAGGATGGCCTGCAAGCCAAATTGGCCCACTCCCTGTTTTGTAAATAAAGTTTTATTGGAACACGGCTACACTCTGATTTACATACTGTCTATGGCTGCTTTTGCACTACAGTGGCAGTTGAATTATTACGACAGAGTCCATGCAACACGCAAAGCCTAAAATATTCCCCAACCAGCTCTTTATAGCAAAAGCAGCTGGCTCCCATGCTAACCTGTGGCCCAAGGTGGGTAGAGGATGTCCTGAGAGCCCCGGCCAGCTTGGGACCCTCGTGGAGCCGGCAGCTGAGGCATAGGAGAAATATGGGGCATATGGAGTGTGGTGTGATACCGCGTCAAGTTCAATACAGATCATCAAAATATGTTAACCTTTTCTAATCAGAAAGAAACATCAACACTTTCAAATACCATCTTGTCCACAATTATTTCAAGTGACAAAAAAACAGGCTTTTCTGGAGTTTTCAAGATCAAATGTGCTTGCAATCTACTGGGGAAAATTAAGGAATGTTTTTCCCATCCAAAGCAGTAATTAGGAAGCAGATGTTGGTGCAGATGTGTTTACCAACCACAACCAAGCCTCATGATGTGTTTTTCTAATGCAGCTGAGTAACGAATCTCCACACTCACACAGACATTTCAGCATCCACACGCCGTGGTATACCTAGGGACACAGCTGCATGCAAACCACATCAATGTGCTTTCCTTGAGGGGGAAGCTGGCAGCTCTGCAAAATGCTGCTCACAGCTCAGTTGAAATGCTACCCAACCACAGCCAGCCTGGCTGTTCTCTTGTGCCAGGTATGAAAGACAGCGGCTTATGCCTCTGATGGTATCCACACGTGTTTCCTCTCAGGTAGACCCAAGGGGAAGGGAGCATCAGCAGAGAAAACAAGGAAGGCATAATAACTGTCTGGTCCTGGACATTTTGCCCTGGCTATGTCTTGCAAAGGGCTGCAGAGAAAAATACACAACTGTGTGAGGGAGTCATTAGCAGAAGGCTTGACTCAGGGGCAGGAAGTCTGAATGGGGCCTTGAAGGATGCATAGGAGTTTTCCAGGGCAAAGAATCCAGGAAGATTGAACAGCTAGAAGCAAAGTGGGACTCCAGGAGAGTGGCTGGAGGGGCCTGGGCTGGTGACTAGCCATGGAAGGGCTGGGGAACGGCTTAGGTAAAGGATGAGGCTTGAGATTTCACCCTGGAGGCCACTGCGAGCCAACAGGATGGGAGCACTGCTTTGGGATGGGAAGAATGCCGACAGCCTGCAGAGAATGGACCCCAGCACAAACAGCCCTGGGCATCCAGCAGAGTTCCTCCTCTGAGATCTCCCTCTGTTCCTCCAGGACGAAGAGCCACATCCCCTCCCACCCCACGTTGCTCTGGCACTTAGTGTAGCACCCATATCTCGACACCCTCCAGATTTGAAGTTCCTTGAAATCAGAGAAAAAGAAAAGAGAAGGCAGGGACAGCGAAGTCCTTCAACAGTGATGTCCAAGAATTAACCTGACTTTGAGCACCAAGGAAACAGAGAAACAGCCCCCTGTCCTCCTAAAGCAGTGCCTGCACCCTCCCATGCCCTGTGAGCCCAGGGCCCCTTCTCACCAGCTCCACTCCACAGGCTGTCCCGCCCCCTGTCCTCCTAAAGCAGTGCCTCCCCCCCCCATGCCCCGTGAGCCCAGGGCCCCTTCTCACCAGCTCCACTCCACAGGCTGTCCCCACTGTTTAACCCCCCAACGGCTCCCCCTTCCTGCGGGACCAGCAGGCCCCCCCTACCCCGCTGCTTCACCTCCCCATGAGGCCACGGTGCACACACTGGGCGGGGTGTCACTTGGCCTTGTCATTTAGGATTGAGCCTCCCAGAGGGCAGGGCTCACATCCCTGGAGCCTTCAGTGTTTCCCAGACACATTCATGTCCTGCTGTCCTCGGCTCTCACACTTGTTCTCACAGGGAAGAGTGTGAAGATGATTTGCTTTTTCCCATCAAGGTTCCACTTGTGGGTATTTTTCCCCAAAAGAAATGAAAACAGGGCCTTGAACAAATATTTGCACATCTATGCTCACAGTGGCATTATCCACGACACCCAAACGGTAGAAACCACCTGAGCGTCCCTTGACAGATATCCACGCACACGACTCACACAACGGAGTATTATTTAGCTTAAAAATATTATTCAGCTTAAAAAGGGCCAAAAATTTCGACACAAGCTACAGCATGGACAAACCTCGAAAACATTGCACTCGATGAAATAAGCCAGACACCAAAGCACAAATACTTTATGCTTCTACTCATATCAAGTCTCTACCACAGGAAAATCTATAGGCACAGAAAGTAGAATGGGGGTTGCCAGAGGCTGAGGAGAGTGGGGAGTTACTGTTTGATGGGGACAGAGTTTCAATTTTGCAAGATTAAGAGAGTTCTGGAGATGAATGGTGGGCAGTTGCACAGCCATGTAAATGTACTTAATGCCACTGAATTGCATACTTAAAAGTGGTTAAAATGGCATACTTTGGTTATGTGTATTTTACCACTGAATGAAAAGGCACATTGGGGCATATCTGTCCCATGGAGTGGTGGAAGGCTTTTTGTTATTTTTTATTTATTTATTTATTTTTTGTGATGGGGTCTCACTCTGTCACCCAGGCTGGAGTGCAGTGGCGCTATCTTGGTTCACTGTAACCTCCACCTCTCGGGTTCAAGCAATTCTCTTGCCTCAGCCTCCCGAGTAGCTGGGATTACAGGCCCACGCCACTACACCCGGCTAATTTTTGTATTTTCAATAGAGACGGTGTTTCACCACGTTGGCCAGGCTGGTCTTGAACTCTGACCTCAAGCAATCTGCCTGATTTGGCCTCCCAAATTGCTGGGCTTACAGGAGTGAGTCACTATGCCTGGCCAGGCTTGCTTTTTACATTTTTATTTTGGAGACAGTGTTTCGCTCTGTCACCTAGGCCGGAGTGCAGTGGCATGATCTTGGCTTGCTGTAGCTTTAAATCCCCAGGCTCAAGTGATCTTCCCACCTCAGTCTCCTCAGTAGGTGGGACCACAGCCACCATACCCGGCTAATTTTTAAATTTTTTGTAGAGATGGGGTCTTACCATGTTGCCCAGGCTAGTCTCAAACTAGATCAAGTAATCCACCTCCCCTTGGCCTCCCAAAGCACTGGGATTACAGGTGTGAGCTGCTGCACCTGGCCGGAAGGCCTGCTTTTGTCATGTGATGGTGCCACGCATGCCTGCTGGGGGTGCCAGAACTACCCTAAGGCTTTGTCTGCCACGTCCTGCCCCATCTCATGACTCTGATCTGCCCCTCTCCATGTTCCGCATAGAGACCTGCTGACACGGTAGATGGCCGACTCCAGAACTGAACAGAGTTTGGATCCCAGCTACGGAGGGTGAACAAGACAGCCTGGCTCCTTGCGCGTCTTCTGGAGCATGAACAGTGTGGAGGCGTGGCACTGACCAGACCTGAGTCCTGCGCCCAGTTCTGGCACCAGCTGTGCGAGCGCGATGCTCACCTTGCTTTCCTGGGGCTCTGTTTTCCCCCTTCTACAACAGGGTAACAGTTCCCACCGAGGCAGCAGGTGAGGATGACCTGAGACGCCCCCTTCAAGGCTTTCCCGGTGCCCCCCAGGATTAGGGCTGGTTGGGGTGCATGTGAGAAACAAACTTACCCATTTAAACCCAAAGAATGGACTTAGAGACCCGGAGAACAGCAAAAGTGAGACTCTTAATGATGGTGTTGTAAGATCAGGTGTCTGATGGGCAGGCACACCCAGCACCGTTTCAACAAGCAGTGTATCCCTCAGTGCACAGGTCCCTCCCCCAGTTCCTCATAGGCTGAGTACTATGGGTTACGATTTTTCCAGATGTTGCCTATTGGTTGTTGGGTTGGAGCTTTGGGTGTTTTTTTTAAGGACTACTTTGCTGCATTTTGTTGCAGCCCACCATGTGTTGCAATTTTAGTTAGCTTAGGGGCTTTTTAAGTATTTGACTCATGACCCATGTAGCTGGGCAGGCTGGTAAGAACAGACAAAGCGAGCTATTTTGCAGGCTAATAAACTTTCATCTTAAACTTTTTTGGTTTGGGTGAGGGCAACTAAGGGGCAGAGGCTGACAAGCAGGCATTGGCTATTTAAGCAGGGGCTTAGTATATTTCGTTTCTTTTGTAGTTTGCTGACCTAAGCCAATCTAAGGCACTCTGTTTTGGGAATGGACCTCTGTCCACATTATTTCCTTGAGGCATGCTCAGCACTCACCTGGTTGTAGAGGGCGCAGATGTGCAAGGCCGTGTTCCCCGAGGCGTTCTGGGCACTCATGTCTGCCCCGTAGAACAGCAGGTGCTCCAGGTGCTGCACGTGCCCGTACCTGCAGGCCTGAAACGCAGAACCCAGGCTGTGAATCAGGAACCCTCCGCCATGACAGCCGCACGCACACACAAAGTACACCAGCCACTCGGCTTATCCTTCAATGCACAGGTCCTTCCCCCAGTTCCTCATAGGCTGAGTACTATGGGTTACAATTTTTCAGATGTTACCTATTGGTTGTTGGGTTGGAGCTCCACCAGAACCCCAAGGCAGGGCAGGGCCTGCACGGACCCCAACCCCCCACCCACCATCTGGGCAAGGGCTCCAAAGACGTCAGCAAGCACCGCCAGACCCCTGGCTGTGGATCGGGGAGAATGACCTTCATGGCGGGATTGGGGACTGGTGCTCAGCTGTGAGACAGAGGGTCTGGGAAGGAGCCCCAAAGTTCCTTCCATTCTGATCTGGGGGCCTAGAGCCCGGAGGTGCAGGACGTCTTTCTCCCAACCTCAGTGCCCAGCTCCACGAGATGCAAACCAGAAGGCTCAGCCTGGACCTCGGTTACCCAAGCTCCCCCTTCCAGGGAGGCGGCACGAGATGGCCAGGAGAGGCCTTCGCAGTCTCTTCCCTGCGTTGTATCCACAGAAGGGAGCCCTGTCCTTCTACGTGTGATGGACGGCTCCACGATGGCTTTAATGCAGCCCAGCTCCTAAGTAAGTTGCAGGACGTAGGGGTAGGGTAGCCCTGCAGTATGACCAACTTCTCTCTGAGAACTACAACATGTGTGGCTTGTGAACCATCAGGACCTGGGGGTCAAACAGACCCAGGCCTGAACCATTTGTCAGAACTTTCGCCTCAGCACCTATGCGCATTCTCATCTATAGGCAAGAACAACCCTCAACCCTCGCGGGGTTCAGATGAGAATCACATGGGACAAAGAACCCCACAGGGCCTCACACGAGGCCGGGCACTGAGTCAGTACTTGGTAAACCAGCGCAGCCCCTCCCCGCCCAAGCTCCCAGGGGCCAGGGAGGTCCCCGTGCAGGTGACGAGGGCCCTCTGTCCAGCCACACACTGCCCAACACTGTGGCCACAACCTTGGACCTGGAGAAAAGTGGGTCCTGACCTAACACATCTCACCCCCAGGGTTGGGAGGGAAAGAGGTGAGCCCCGCCAAGGGCAGGCAGCCGAGGGGTGTTGAGAGCAGTAGGCGCCGTGGTAGCCCAAGAAGGGGTTCTCATGAATCCTGCTCTACTGCTAATTGAGACAGATAGAGGCGAATTTCACCTTCTCAGGGTCCACGAGAAAGAACTACACCTCAGCAAGATGAGGAAAGATGACAGGGAGGATACTGAAACTATTAATTGGATGAGCTGTTAAAACACACACACACACACACACAAGAAATTTCCATTTACCATTGCTGTGCCTCCCACAAATCTCATTAATTTATAAAGTAGATCCCTGTTGCAGATCTCGTTGCTGTCACCTGCCCGGCCCCACAGCCCCTTCTTCTGGGAACTGCACCTGTGTTTGCCTTTGGGGGCTACCCAGCTCCACTCTCAGAGGTCTGGGGAAGGCCTCCCCACCCTGCTCCTGCAGAGGCACAGGACACAGGCAGGAGCCATCAGGTTCCATCTCCCCAGGCACAGTAAGGGACGCCCATGTGACCTCAGAGAAGCTGCCATGTCTCAAGCTAAAACATTCATCAGAACTACTAGGAGAAAAGTTCTTTCTTTCTTCCAGAGTGGGGAACAGGAAAGTGACAGAGCCCTGGAGCTGCCGGGACCCTCAACACAGAAGGGAAGTGTGACGGGGGCAGGGAGAGGAAGAAAGGAAAGAAAGAGAGAGAAAGAGAGGAGACAGGAAGAGACATGGACAAAGCCAAGACGACACTGTCGGAGCTCCTCTAAGCTACAACTGACCCTGGAATTTCAGGGACATAACAATTAGGCATAATTCCCTCCTCCCACCCACCCATTTGCATTGGGATTTGTGTCCCTGAAACTGAAGGATCCCTGGCTATTTGGCACTCCCCAAAGGACTTCTGGGAGGCAACACTTTGTTACAGCTTAATTTAATTGCTCTGTGGTCAATAAAGACAACTAATGTTAGCATAAAGACACTGAACAATTAATCCACACTCATTATTCCCCTTCCCCCAGTTAATCTGAATTTATGAGCTTGTAAGTTCCATCAGTCAGATGATGCCAGAGCACTCTTTCCTTGCAAGGGCAAAATAGGCTCAACGGGAAGAGATGAAAACAGAGCCGCTGACTCCGGGCGGACGTCTCGTAGGCGTATTCCCAAAAGCATGCTTCCATTTTCCACTTTTCCCACGTCCATTGCTTTATAACACACAAACCCAGGAAATACAGAAAAGTGCTGAACAAAAACCAAAAGTCACCCAGAATTCCACAGTCTTAGCACTAGCAGTAATTTTTTTTTTTCAAGCATCATTTCAGCTAGTCTCTTCTTCTGTTTTAACCCCTGGTGGTTGAGGCACAGAGCTCAGAGCTCGTGCCTGCTAAGGAAGATGCAGCTGCCATGCAAGGGGGTGAGGGGGATCCAAGCCAGATAGTGGGCAGACGGGTCCACAGATGGCTACACGCAGGACTCTGCACACACAAGGACATTCAAGAAGGGGAATGGGAGCTGGGCTCTCACTGTCAAAGAAGGAGGTTATAAATACACTACAGGAGAAAACGAGAACATGCCTTGTGGCGTTGGCTTGGAATGGGAGTATCAGTAGAAACTCACAATGTTTAATATACAGACTAATAAAAATTAAAATGTGGACGCCCACGTGTCTACCCATCCCTAACTCTGCCTACTGAGAGGGTGGGGGACAGGAACAGCCCAGCAGCCATCAGCACCCCAACCACCTGCACCTTGGCTTCTAAATACCACTCCACACCAAAAAGAACTAGGCTCCTTGGAGAAACAGCTGATTCCTGAGGCAGGAAAAGAGCAAGGTGAGCCTGAAATACTTCGTTGTGCCAGAAATGAAGAAAATGGAAAAAAAAAAAAAAAAAAATCAATGTCCCTGTGTCCCGAGGACACAGGAGCCATCCTGAGGGGCACCCACCAGCTAAAACTGGGATAATAATAATGGATTATTACCTCCTGAATAAAGAGAACTCTGCAAGTCTGCTTTGTTGTAAATATATGAATAAACAAACAAGAAGAGAAAGCTTTTCTTTACAACAGAAAGCCAGCTAATAAATGTAGAAGCAATAGTAGGATTAAAAAAAAAATCTCCATTTAGCAACTATGATAGCAATAATTCCGGCAAGAAAGGCCAATGGATGCCAAAACTGTCAGGTGAAAGGGGTATGAGAAAACAGATTTTTTCATAGCCTCAAAGATCACCAAAAAAGATCTATTAATTACAAAGGAGGAAAATAAGGCAGGAGGTGGGACTCGACTCTGGAAGCGGGACTCAGACACCGGACCAAACTGAGGACTAGCTAACACAGGGCGGGGCAGAAGCAGCTTTCCATAAGACATGCCCATCTGTGTGCCACATCAGTTTACGGTTGCCATGGCAACACCCAGATGTTACCACCCCCTTCCCTGGCAATGGCCTGATGATTTGGAAGTTACCACCCCTTTCCTGGCAATTCCTGCAGAACCTGTCCCATAATTTGCATGTAATTAAAAGTGGGTATAAATGTGAGTGCAGCATGGCCTCTGAGCTGCTGCTCTGGGCACACTGCCTCTGGGGCAGCCCTGCTCTGCAAGGAGCAGTCTCTCTGCTGCTGTTCACAGCTGCTTCGATAAAGGTTGCCAACATCGCCATCCTGCCCTGGAATTCTTTGCTGGGTGAAGCCAAGAGTCCTCCCGGGCTAAGCCCCCTTTTTGGGTCTCGCTTGCCCTGCATCAAAAGAGGAGAAACCCAGCAGACCCCACCTGACCAGGTGGTCAGCGTGACGTTCACAGTGAGCACCAGACGGATGGTCCCCATGTGTCCCTGTGAGAACGTGATGCTGACAGCACAGCATCCTTTCTAAGGCATTCCTGCCAAATGCACACGCTGGATCCCATCACAAACAAACACCGAGCAAACCGAACAAAATGACCACCCCAAAATCTTCAAAACGGTCACAGCCACGGGAATTAAGGGAAGCCAGAGGCAGTCTCCCAGATGGAAAGGCTCCATGCAGGGTTCCAGGCTGGCTCCTCTTCTATCAGGGACGTTACTGCGACACCAGCACCACTCAAATGTGCTCTCCACGTGGAGGGCACAGGGGAGGTCCTTGTACTATTCTTGCAACTCTTCTATAAGCTGGAAATGGAAATAATCATTTACAATTTTAAAAAGAAAGTAATAGGCTGGGCGCGGTGGGTCATGCTTGTAATCCCAGCACTTTGGGAGGCCAGTATGGGTGGATCATGAGGTCAGGAGACTGAGGCCATCCTGGCTAACACGGTGAAACCCCGTCTCTACCAAAAACACAAAAAATTAGCCGGGTGTGGTGGTGGGTGCCTGTAATCCCTGCTACTCAAGAGGCTGAGGCAGGAGAATGGCATGAACCCAGAAGGCAGAGGTTGCAGTGAGCTGAGATGGTGCCACTGCACTCCAGCCTGGGTGACAGAGCAAGACTCCGTCTCATAAATAAAAAAATAAAGAATCAGCCAGGTGTGGTGGGTCACGCCTATAATCCCAGCACTTTGGGAGGCCGAGATAGGTGGATCACGAAGTCAGGAGATTGAGACTACCCTGGCTAACACGGTGAAACCCCACCTCTACTAAAAAATACAAAAAATTAGCCAGGTGTGGTGGCGGGCGCCTGTCATCCCAGCTACTTGGGAGGCTGAGGCAGGAGAATGGCGTGAACCCGGGAGCTGGAGCTTGCAGTGAGCCGAGATTGTGCCACTGCACTCCAGCCTGGGTGACAGAGCGAGACT
>NC_045446.1:3443469-3485148 GCF_002776525.5 Piliocolobus tephrosceles | reverse complement strand
AGAGCGAGACTCCGTCTCAAAATAAATAAATTAATTAATTAAATAAATAAATAAATAAATAAATAAATAAATAAATAAGGGAGGGAGGGAGGCACCCGCTTGACACAAAGATACTGAAAGCTACCAAAGCGTTAAAGGAAGGAATTCATCCTCCCCCAAGAGAAGCAACACTAACCCCCTTTTCTTATTTTGAAAAGGGTGTCTGGTCTCTGGCTGTTGAGAGACAGCTGAGAGGGTGATAGGAGGGTGGACAGTAACGGAATGAAAGGCAAAACACTGCCCTTGACACCCGCTCCCCGTACCCACTCTCCTGAGGCACTTTTCGGAAAATGCATGTGTGGGAGGCTCCACCCACATCTGCTGCCTCTGAATCTCCTGATGAGACCTGGGCAGGGGCACCTGGAGATGGCTCCCCTCGAGACTGTTTGCCCAGCGATGCCTGGCGTCCCACCCGCCCCTGTGCAACCACAAGACTTGGTGTGAATGAGAAAAAAGGGTGCGCCTTCCTTCAAGCCCTTTACTGCCACCTGCTGGACACTGGTGGTACATCTACAGGACCTCAAACTATAGCCAGAGGAACGGCGCCACCTGGGGTTGTACAATGCCCAGCACAGCAACCGGAGCAGCGGGGAGGTCACGGCTCTCTCTGCAGGGAAGCAGCACAGGTCGGCTGAGACAAACCCCTACCACTTCTGCTTGGCTCTGTGCCCCAAACAGAATTATTCCCAACCACACTTAGGCATTTCTCCCAGAGCATATGCCTTGCAACATGAGGTGGAGACACCACAGCCCACACAACCAAGAGTCACATCATTTCAGCTCTCACTGGGTCAGGAAGCAGGCTGCCCGTCAGTAGAGAAACAACGTCTTGTCCAAACACAGGCAAACCCCCTCGCCTGGCCTGAGCCACCGGCTGCTCCGTGGCCCCGCATACCACGGTTTTCAAAGGCTGGCTCTGGTCTTCCTCCTGGCCCAGCAGTCGAGGAGGCCAAGGCACCTGAATGAACGCAGGAACGCAGGCAGTGGACGGGCTGTGATGCAAACGACAAGCGGCTAGTTCGGTTTTGTTGGTGTTGCGGGCTGGACTGCATCCCTACAGCATTCATGCTTTGGAGTCCCCACCACCAGCACCTCCGCATGGGGCTGTATGTGAAGAGTGTCTTTCGAGAGGCAATTAAGTTAAAATGAGGCCATTAGGGGGCCCCTAATCCCGTCTGCCTGGTATCCATATAAGAAGAGGAGTTGGGGGGACGCAGGGAAAAGGCAGTGTCTGCCAGCCAAGGAGAGAGGCCTCAGGAGGAACCAGCCCTGGACACCCTCATCTCGGACTCCACCCTCCAGAACTGTGAGATGATGTCTACTGTTTGAGATGATGTCTACTGTTTGAGGAACTTTGCGGCGGCCGCCCTATGCAGCGAACACAATCTCTTTGGGTCGACTAATGTGTGTTGTTCAGCCTGAAATGATCACAGACAAAGGACGTCACACTCAATTCCAAAAGGAGAGATGACTGGCATTCCCACATAAAGCTACAGCCCTTGCCCACCTTCCCCACGGAGCCCATTGCTCTCAGAACGTGATTTTTGGAAAGATGAAGTCTCTTAAAGATGTCACCGATGTCAGGAGAGCAAGACAGAGGACCTGCCGAAGTGCAGAGCGTGGGGTGCTGGTCTCGGGGTCTTCATCCATCCCCTCTCCTCTGCTCCCCGCATGTCCCTGAGGAGTCAGGGCTGACTGGGAAGACGGGTACTCAATGGTCCTCATTCCCTCTGGAGGCTCAGAGAGAGGATGCCTCTCTTCCTTCTCCAAACGGAACCTTGCCAGGAAAGAGGGGCTCAGAATATGGAACTGACCTCCCAGGTCAATTCAGAGCAGATCCCCCAAAAGCACGGCTCACTGCTGCGGCTCCAGACACCAGGGCCACAGAGGCTCAGCCACTTGTGCCCGGGGCAGACACTGAGCCCTGGGTCCAGAGTGACAAGGGGAGGGGCTCCCATGTTCTGGTCCTGCCACCTGGCAGGGATCCCAGACTCTCACACCCTGGAGGTGCTCACCTGGAAAGGTGCAGTACCTGCCAGCACCCACGTCCCACAGTGAGGCTCGGCCACAGTTCCAAGGCTGCAAAGCACATGCCAGCACCAAGGGGCAGAACCCTGTTCACAACACCTCCCCCCTGGGGTCAGCGCATGCCACCTGCCCAGATCTGAGGGTGGCAGTACCTGCCAGCACCACAGCCTGGCTCCAACACAGCCCCCACCTCCCCTGGCCAGAATGAGCCGCTCCCGGCTGGCACTGTGGAGCTCCCGGGCTCTCCACCTGGCCGCTGTTCACGCTGGTCCTTCCTGTGCTACCTGGCATTGCGCTTTCTGTGACCAAGCCCAGGCTTGGACACAGTGGTCACTGCGGTGCCTGAACAGTGGTCATCTCAGCGCCTAGGCAATGGTCATCTTGGGGCCTGGACACAGCAGTCACCTCAGTACCTAGACGGACAGTGATTACCTCAGCGCCTGGACATGGTGAGAGCCACAGTACACTAGAAAAATCTCAGTCTGAAGGAAGACCACACCCCGTGTGGCTCCACCCCACCCTAAATGCTAACTTTTCAGTCAAACATTGACTCCCATCTCTACCATGCAGCTCACACCGGGCTGCACACAGTCGCACCCTGGCGGGATGGTAACCAGAATGCTTGGACCCAGAACGACATAACGTGGGGCTCCAGCAGAGAACCTCCCACAGGCCTGGGAGGATCAGGGGCCCATCCCCTCGCCATGGGGCCCGGAGAGGCTCGAGAGCTGAGGGCGTCCGGCCAGGGATGGGCAGGGGGCAGCCTGGAGCAGGAGGAGGGGAGAAGTCATTGTGGCCCGAAACTATCTCTTTAAGGCTGACACTCTTCATTTAAATGCGATAAATAACAAATAGCAGCCAGTAACAACATTCAGACTGATGCCACACCCATCGCACGATGGGGGAAAATCAAACGAGGGGCTGGGAACAGATGTGGTCGGCGCTCTCTGAATACAACGGATTGTTTAGTTTTTTTTCCCCCCTTCTGAAACAGGCTGTCATTATGGTTGCCCAGGCTGGATGGAGTGCAATGGCACGATCTTGACTCACTGCAGCCTCCACCTCCGGGCTCAGGTGATCCTCCCACCTCAGCCTCCCAAGTAGCTGGGATTACAGGTATGTGTCACCACACCCCGCTAATTTTTGTATTTTTGGTAGAGACAAGTTTTGCCCTGTTGGCTGGGCTGGTTTTGAATCCTAGGCTCAAGTGATCTGCCTACCTCGGCCTCCCAAAGTGCTGGGACTACAGTGTGAGTCCCTGTGTCCAGCCTAATGTATTATTTCGAATGCTGACTAGCCTAATGCGTTACTTCTAATGATGACGTTGGATGTGGCCACACGATGATGACAATGAGGATGATGATGCGGGGACAGATGATGACAATAATGATGGGGACATTTACTGAGTACCTGGTCTATGCTGGGCACTGCAGAAAGTGCCTCACATGAATTCTGTCATTGGCTGTCTCCAGAGTTCTGCAAATTATTATTCAGCCAACCTGAGAGATTAGCACACAAGCCTGGAGAGGGTTGGGCACTTGCTGGGTGACCCAGTGAGCGATGAGGTGGGTTTGCAACCCCAGGCTGCGTAACACCCAGGCCGGAATATGGTCAACAGGCAGCATGAGGAGATTCCCTCATCCCAAAGATACGGAGTCAAACTCAGAGAGGGAGGGAGGGAGCCAAGCTCTGCCCCAGGCAGGCACCAGAGTTCAGCACATAGAAACACAGCGTCTGGATCCCTCGCCAAGCGGCGTCCTCTCTAGGACCACACCCCTCTGGCCAGGGCCACCGTGCTGTGACGTTGCACGGTGGATGTAAAAGTCTTCAGCAATCAAAAATACAGAATGAATACCCCCAAATCTGATCCCTGATTTCCTTGGGTTGTGGGAACGCATTGGGGTGTTTCTTAACTTGCTTCTTTATACTTCTTTGTATTTTCCAAGATTTCCACGATGCAAGGGTATTTTTTTGGTAATCCCGAAAAAAAAAGGGGGGTAATTTGAATAACAACTTTTAAGATAATTTGCAGAAAGCCTGAGCTCAAAAAGGGCTCTTCTAACATCAGCCTGTGAGGATGGGGCATATCCCCACTGCATGAAGTGGAGGGTGGATCTGAAATGCGTCCTTAGGCCACATGCACCCAGCCTGAGACAATGACGGGAAAGCAGCGGCCTGGGGAACTCTGGAGTGCACCTGTAGCAGCTGTGAGCAGGCCTGGCTGTGGGCACGCGGGCTCTCCCACACGATCAACAGCCAGAACCCTGGGACAGGGCTGTCCATTCTCCAGGTGCTAGAACGGAGACATGGACTTTAAATGCAGAGCCCATCAGCCTGAGAGCTCAGAGGTGCTTCTCCCGAGATCACAGAGCCAGGCATGGCCCAGCGAGGTTCAGAAAAACCCACCTGCCCCTGTAATTTGTCCTGCCACAGACGTGCTGCGAGTGGTGTGGATGTGAGAACCCTACAGGCAGCACAGAGAACCAGGCTTCTGGTATGAGACAGGCTGGGGGCGATCCCAGCTCAGCCAACTGCTTGCTCCGTGGCCTTGGGCAAATGACCTGCCCTCTCTGGGCCTGTGAACTCATATGAGAAATAGCAACGAGAAGGAACCAGCTCTGAGGATATAGAATCATAGTGCAATTAAAGCAGCTCAGGACAATGAATGCCCCCAAAGTGCTACGGGTCCTATACACATTTGGCCATTTTTACAAAGAGAAGCCTCTGTCATGTACCTGGAAGGGTTCGTTCATTGAAGGAAATCTGAAATTAAACGTTCCTCTTCCAGGAGCGCTCCTGTCTTAATGATGTCAGTGACAGCTCTCAAAAATCAGTAGACTTTGGGCTAGGCGCGGTGGCTCACTCCTGTAATCCCAGCACTTTGAGAAGTTGAGGCAAGCAGATCACTTGAGGTCAGGAGTTCGAGACCAGTCTGGCCAACATGGTGAACCCTGTCTCTACTAAAAATACAAAATTAGCTGGGCATGGTGGCGCACGCCTGTAACCCCAGCTACTTGGGAGGCTGAGGCAAGAGAACCATGTGTACCTGGGAGGCAGAGGTTGCAGTGGGCCAAGATCACCTCACTCCACCCCAGCTCTCAGGTAACAGAGTGAGACTCCATCTCAAATATAAATATAAATATCAGTAGACTTGGAGTTAAGCAGATGATTCCCCATAATGTGGAGTGGGTCCCATCCAATCTGTTGAAGGCCTTAAGACTGAGGTCCCCTGAGAAAGAAGAGACTCTGCTAGAGAAGACTTGAGACCTGCACTGTGACACTTACTGGGCCACGTGGCAGGGTAAATGCCAGGCTGATGAGGATGATCTGGGAGGCAGACCGTGCTGTCCGCTGCTCCTGCAGGCCCGTGCAGGGCACCCGCACCCATCCCTTATCTGCTCCGTCCCTTATCATCTGATAGGCACAAGGGCCCTGCAGATGAATGAGATGAGGCTCGCAAAGGCAAAGTTCTTCACATCATCACCAAGATTCTTCAGCAGGGGAGAAAATGGCTTTCCCAGTCTTTCCTGAATAGCCAGCACACCACCAGAGGGCAGTGAATGCACCCGGCTGGCTTTCCAAACCCTGCTCTACATTTTCCAAGCTGAGGCCGGAGCAGGTGTACCGCCCTGGAGCTCATGCCTCCGAGGTACCAGCGTAGCTGCACAGGCTCAGGCCGCAGGACCGAGGTGGCCAGGTGGCGCTGGGACAGCCAGGCTCTGAATGTAAGCGAAGGGCCCCAGGGATGGAACCCGGCCCCTGGCAGGCCAGGAGTCACAGCTGAGAGCTGCAGTGAGTGATTAATGGCCAGGGCTCCTGCCAGCCTCCACCGTCACCTCCATCCCAGGGCCAGCTGGAGAGATGCGCCTGGAGACATTTGCCTGGTTGGGAGAGAGGGAAGGAAAAAGGAAACAGGGAGAGGTGTGGGAGGGGAAAGGACGGAGCTCCAGGAATCCCCAAGGTTGAGACACAGTGGCTATTCTGGCAAAAGGGCTGGCGGCTGGATTTGGGGCTCTGTGAACTACTCCACGTTTAAGGAGGTTTTAGCCTGCACTCACACTTTCAGAGCTCGAAAAGAAAACAGCAACGCAATCAGAGCACTGATGTCTAAAGGGAGGACACGTCTGGAAAACACTAATTCAAGCAGGCATTCTCACAGAGAACAAGCGAGCTTCGGGTCCCATACGCATTTAGCCGGGTTTTCTTTCTCTCTCTCTCTCTCTCTCTGTGTGTGTGTGTGTGTGTGTGTGTGTGTGTGTGTGTGTGTTTTGGAGTTTTGTTCTTGTTGTCCAGGCTGGCGTGCAGTGACATGATATCAGCTCACTACAACCTCTGCCTGCCGGGTTCAAGCGATTTTCATGCCTCAGCCACCCGAGTAGCTGGAATTACGGGCGTGCACCACCACACTTGGCTACTTTTTGTATTTTTAGTAGAGACGGGGTTTCACCATGTTGGCCAGGCTGGTCTCGAACTCCTGGCCTCAGGTAATCCACCTGCCTCAGCCTCACAGAGTGCTGGGATTACAGGTGTGAGCCACCACGCCCAGCCACGTTTGACTATTTTTACAAAGCCTCTGTCCTGTGCCTGGAGGGGCTCATTCACTAAAGGAAACGTGAATTTAAACGTTCCTCTTCAGGGGGCGCTCCCGTCTTCATGAAGTCAGTGACTGCTCTCAAAATCAGTCAACTGAGTCGATGATTCTCGGTAATGTGGGTGGGCCCCATCCAATCCGTTGAAGGCCTCAAGAGCCTTCAACTCTTGAAGGGGAAAGGGGGACTGAGGTCCCCTGAGGAGGAAAAGATTCCGCCGGAGACGAACAGGATCTACGCAGCGGGATCAACTGTTCCTGGGTCTCCAGGCTGCCCTGCAGATTTTGGACTTGCAGCTTCACGATTGCATGAGCCAACTCCTCAAAAATACTTTCTATTTAAAAAAATTCTGTATCTGTACGCACACAGACACGCACGCATGTGCACACTCCACTGGTTCTGTTTCTCTGGAGAACGCTATCACCCCTGAATACAGAAGCAACAGCAAGTGGGTTCTATGGTGTTGTCCAGTGATATCAAACGACAGTTCTGTTCATGTGATCACCGACTTAGAGTTGACTGACAACAAGACACATAACTCATTCTCCATTTGGCCAGGCGGGAGGGACGTCCCCAACATCCATGTCTCTTAGAGATTCACAACTCAGTCTTGTCCCCTGGGGCCGGCAGCTGTTAGGCACAGACCCTGTGAGACTGGAGAAGGACGCGGGTGCTCAGGGTGCCACGACTCCCACCCCTCGCCCAGCCATGTCTGTTGGTGGAAATGTCTCGTGGGTGACTGCACCACCCCACCAGGGGCCTCCCCTCGTGCTAAACTTGACCTTGACCTCAAATCAGCCTAGTCAGTATTAAAAACAAGCTCATTAGAGCTTTGGCAGTCCCAGGAACTGCCCTTTTCCAAGCAGGTCACCTTGGAAGCTTGGGACAGCTCCCAACACAGGCGGGATTCTCCTTCGGGAGCTGCCTCTTCCACATCCTCAACAGGAGCCGAAGCTCACACCGTGTGGACGGGCTTGGCCTTGAAAATACCAGCACAGAACTGACAGCCAAGCGCAGCAAGGAGAGGAGATGGGCAGAGGAACGGAGCCGTGTCTCAGGGCGTGAGTGTCTGCATGGCCATGGCGTGAGCCCGAGGCAGCAGTGCCCAGAAACACAGAACACTGTCAGGCCTGCTCAGAAGCATGTCCACACACACGTGGACCTGTATGAACGTGTGTGTATGTGTGTGTGTGTGTGTGTAATTCATATTAGTCTTTCTGTCTTGCATCTGGTTTCCCCACAAGGGAACACCAGGGTCTCGCATCAGGCATTTCTGTTCACTGCTGCAGGCTGTGTGTTCAGGACACCGAGACACGTCGCTGGGGATCACACCCAGTAGACGACGTCTGTGGCTGAATGCGCATTGGCAGTAGGTGGGGTCTGTGGTGCAGCCAGAATGCCTGGAAGTGGGTCAGGCGTGAAGAGGCGAGCGTGGTCAGGCTCAGGCCGGGAGACCTCTTGGGGACCCCCTGAAACAGCTCAGACACAAATGAGGAGGGTGCCAGGGGAATGAGCATGGCCAGGGTCAGATGCTGTGGAGAGGCTCAGAAGGGCCAGGCCTGACACACAGCTGAGGGATGGCAGGGCCATCTGAGGCTGGAACTGTTGGTTGACACAGGGAGAAGAGGTCAAGGGGAGGAAGGAAGAGGGAGCGAGGACAGAAACACTCTGGCCAGTTCAATCCAGGGAAAAGTGAGGGCAGGGCAGGAGGCGGAGGCGGGGAAGCAGCGCCCCCACCCAAAAACCTCCCCAGTGCTCTGCAAGAATTCCCCTGCTGCTCCTACATCCAGGTGTGTCAGCCAGGGCTCTCCAGAGAAACAGAACCTCTGTGTGTGTGTGTGTGTGTGTGTGTGTCCTGCTGCATCTACATCCAGGTGTGTCAGCCAGGGTTCTCCAGAGAAACAGAACCTGTGTGTGTGTGTGTGTGTGTGTGTGTGTGTGTGTGTGTGTGTGTGTGCGCCCTGCTGCTTCTACATTCAGGGTGTGTCAGCCAGGGCTCTCCAGAGAAACACACACGAGTGTGTGTGTGTGTGTGTGTGTGTGTCCTGCTTCTACATTCAGGGTGTATTAGCCAGGGTTGTCCATAGAAACAGAACTTGTGTGTGTGTGTGTGTCCCTGTCCTGCTGCTTCCACACTCAGGGTGTATTAGCTAGGGTTGTCCATAGAAACAGAACGTGTGTGTGTGTGTGTGTGTGTGTGTGTGTGTGTGTGTGTGTGTGTCTGTCCTGCTGCTTCTATATTCAGGGTGTATCAGCCAGGGTTCTCCAGAGAAACAGAACCTGTGTGTGTGAGTGTGTGTGTGTGTTTGTACATGTATACACTTATATGTTATGTATATGCACACAGAGAATTTTTAAAAATCTAACGTTTAAAATAGACACATAAAATTAAAGCTGGAAATATTTTAAAGAGTTGGCTCATGCAGTCATGGAAGATGTAAGTCTGAAATCTGCAGGGCAGGCTGGAGACCCAGGGCAGAGTTCAGTGGGAATCTGAAGTCTTTTTCCGGGAGAATTCCTTCTCTCTTGGGATCTCAGTGTTCTTTCTCGTAAGGGCTTCAACTGATTGGATGGGGCCCACCCACATTTGGAGAGTCATCGGCTTAACTCCAAGTCCACTGACTCAAATGTTAATCCCACCTTAAAAAACACCTTCTCAGCAACTTCCAGAATATTGTTTGATCAAATATTTAGGAGTGATCACAGTGGAAAATTATTTTCCTTTTTCACAAAGAAAAGCACAAGAACGACGAGAAATCTCACGACGGATGCATGGAAGAGGACTTCCAAAGACCGGTCATTACTGCTCCCGCTCCCGAGAGCTCCAGCCTGGGTGTGGGCCTGGGGCTACCCTGAGCAGTTGCACAGATCCCTACTCACACCTCGGGGGAAACAGGGGCTTCTCCAGCCTGCAGGGCCGAAGATCAGCCAGAACTGACCTAGCACAAGGAAAGCCCAGGGAGGGTGGGGCCTGCTGGCACCCCCACTGCCCACTCTGACCACAGCGGGCGGAGTACATAACCTCTCTTACAGGTGTGTAAGGTGGCGATGGCCGAGGAGAACACACAGGTAGCCGGAGAAGCCATGGCAGTCACTGTGCAGAGGACCAAGCAAGAAACCAGCTCAGAGCCCTCTGTCCTTGACCTCCCCTTGCTATTCTAGAGCCTCCTCTTGACCTCCTGGGTAGACAGGCTCCATCAGCTCTCCCTGACCCACCTCACCCCTCTGCCTGGAGACCCTGGCCTCCGGGCTGCACCACTGAGCTCCCTCACTGTCCTCCGACTCTGGCAGGGCTCAGCAAAGGGAAGAGAGGCAGCTGTTCCTTCCTGGAGTTCTCCCTGACATGGGCCTGGGGCTCCCTCCCTCCTCAGCCCTGGCTCTCCTGCTCCCGGGAGCACCATCTCCTCTCCCTGCCCGTCAGCTCACAGGTGCTGATGGCTCCCCAAGACTGCTCTTCTGTGGGGGCCTCAGCCTTTAACCCTGTCCACACCTCTACCTGATCAGGTGAAGACTTTTCACTGCAGATAGCAGGTGAAGTCTGTTTCTTGCCAAGACCATGGTTGACCTCTCTCCTAATCCAACTGTTGCAAGGTGGGGCCTGAAAAACATACCCCTTGTGCATGCAAATCAGGCTTCCTGGGGCTCACCTGTACTCAGAAAACACTGGTGCTAAAACACCAGTACTTTCCGGTATCCTGCCCTGTCAGGACGGTGGGAACCTGGAAAGTGCAGGGCTTCTAGGAAGGGGGCGTCCACCCCATAACTGCAGGGCACTCCTGCTGTGCAGAAACTCAGCAGCCTTGCCTAATCTCCTGGTTTCTCCAGAGAAGTCAGAAATGTCTATTTCTATGCAAATGTGTCTGTTTTCAAACACTGGCGTTCACATTTTAAAATAATTTTTAATTCACTTAGTTTTAGGAACTCTGGGCAAACCAAACAAAATACCCGAAGGTAGGATCTAACCTTCGGGCTGCCCTGATCATCTGGGGGATCGGAGGAGAAGGGAAGGTCGGTTCGTGGGTACGACAGAGTGGAGGAGCAGGCCCACGTACCTGGTGGATCTCGTGCCACCCGTTCTCATCTTTGCAGCACACAGTGGCGTGTTCGTGCAGGAGAAGCTCGCAGCAGTAGGGATCACCTCCGACGATGGCCGTGTGATACAGGGGGGTGAGGCCGTAACTGTCTTTATAATCCGGGGATGCACCAAGCTCTAAAAGAGTCTAGGAAAAAAAAAAATCAAAATCTGTTGTTATTGGTCTCACGACCCCTTTTGCAGAGTGAGGGAATCAAGAAAGAAGCACCAGGACCACCTTCCCACAGGCCAAGGCAACCCACACCCTGAGCACCCAGCGCTTCTCCTGGGCTCCCCAGAATTAAGGAGGGTATAACTTGGCCGGGTGTGGGAACTGACACCTGTAATCCCAGCACTTTGGGAGGCCGAGGCAGGTGGATCACCCGAGGTCAGGAGTTCAAGACCAGCCTGGCCAACATGGCAAAACCCCATCTCTACGAAAAATACAAAAAAATAGCCGGTATGGTGGCAGGCATCTGTAATCCCAGCTACTTGGGAGGCTGAGGCAGGAGAATCGCTTGAGCCTGGGAAGTGGAGGTTGCAGTGAGCTGAGACTGCACCATGGCACTCCAGCCTGGGCAACAAGGGTGAAGCTCAATCTCAAAAAAAAAAAAACAAAAAAAAACCAGAAAAAAGGGGGGGGGGTATAACTTTAGACAGTAACATTTCTAGTTCTGAAATAGCAAACAGTGCCCAGAAATGCAGGGCAGGCTGTGGTTCGGGAGACGAGGAGACCTGCAGCACTCAGACAGACCCATCCTCGGCCTGGCCAACATTCTGTGCCGTGGTGTGGCATGGCAGCAACGCAGTGACGGCAACATGTGCCGAAGAGAGAAAAGATACGTGGTTTAACCTACATGCCCAGTGGAAAACCACCTCAATCTGCGCGCTGACGGTGCCAAACCTAGCAAGCACTGCGTCTTCAAGAACGCTCCTGATTTCTGAGGAAGCCAACGGGTACGGTGTGGCTCTGCGCCCCCACCCAATCTCAATTTAAATCGTAACCCCCAGTGCTGGAGGTGGGGCCTGGTGGGAGGTGATGGGTCACGGGGGCGGATTCTCAGGAATGGCTTAACACCACCCCCTTGGTGCTGCTCTCATGACCGTGAGTCTCCCTGTGGATGGGGCTGGAGTTCCGCACTGGCCTTATGGGTTGAAAACACAAGTCCCTTGACTGAATAGAAGGTGAAAAATGACTTCTTGGGAACCACGAATTCTCAAAGCATCGACACCCAGGAGAGAGAACAGGAAAACCTGAAATGTGGCTTCACTTCCAAGCTCCGGCCAGAACACTGTGCACAGACCCCCCAGGGTGGGCACTGCAGGGACGGGATGGGGCAGCTGCCGGGGATCAGACAGAGCAGGTGGCGGCACCCACGTAAGATGGGCCCGGGTTTACCTTCAGGGCAACCTGGTTCCTCGCTCGCGCAGCTTTGTGCAGGGCGGTCATCCCATCTTTGGCACGGAAGTCCAGGTGAGCCCCGCCATTTCTGAGAGTTTTGATGACCTCCACAGAGTTGTCCAGCTGAGCGGCTAAGGTCAGGGGGGTCTCTGAGGAACCCAAACACACACACTTTAGAACCAACACGTGTCACACTGCTCACACAGCCACATTCAGATGCCCTAAACTAAGCTGAAAGAACCGCCCCCGCCACCTCCAGGCTGTTTACAGCTCCCCCTACCTGGGAACCCCAAGAGTCCAGGCACACCGGCTAGTGTGGCTCAGGCACCCCTGCACGATGCAGTGACACACAGGGTCACGCGCAGATCACAGGAGTGGCAGAGGCAGGGATTCAACAGGAATGCTGTGTGGGCCACAGTCCAAGAGGCTTCCCCGGTGCCCTTCCCTCTGAGTACGCAGAATCCTGTGGTACCATCTGGGTGCTTCCCGTACAGGAGGAAGGACTAAAGCCCTCGTTAGAGATGGGAAAGGCACACAGCCACCTTTCCTCATTCAATGTCACATTTACGGGCATCTTAGGAGATGCCAGCCATGGGCTGCAGGGGCACAAACACAGATAAGACACAGAGTCCGTGCCCCCTGGAGCTCCCGATCTGGGTAAGCGGAAACCTTCCTTCATCAATGTGGTGCAGGATGACCCAGGAGGGAGGGCAGGGGCCCAGCAGACAGAAGCATGCCGCCTGCCTTTGTAGGGACAAGGGTCCCGTGCAGATGACCCTGAACCAGTCTGCAGCTGAGCGCGGCTAAGGACATCAGTATCTATGATAACAAATCTTTCCATCCATCTTCATCTTCCTAATGTGCTCACCATGGCCACTGCTAAGCACGAGGAACTATTTTGCTGGGGTTCATTTGAGAGGCTCTTCATGTTCCAGAAAAGTGCACAGAGTACCAGGACAACACGCAAGTTCCCATGACCCAGAAACACCAACAGTGAATATTCCCTCGGTCTCAAAGCACATTCCAATGACAGAAGACTTCGGATGCCTTCCACGGGGTGTGTGCCTTGCTGCCCATCCCACCACCCTCCATCCCAGAAAGGGCACCTGCCTCGCGAGTGTGCACTGACTATTCCCATCTATTTTTAATTCTGATGTTTACTTATCCATAAATGGGTACCATCCTGAGGACTTTTAAAATTCACCCTAGGAACCACTCTGCAGCTTGCCACTTCGTGGTGAGATGCACAGGCTTAACCCCTCCACGTCAGGAGTGTGCCATGTGTAGACATGCCAGCATCTTCATTCATCCCCTCTTCATGTGAAAAGCCGGCTTCCCCAACTAGGAAGACTGGAAGCTCAACAAGCATAACCTCAGAAGTGGCCCCGGTCTCCCTCAACGTGAACAATGGGTGGGAGTAAAAACACCTGTAATATTTTGAGATAACCTCAGAGACATGCAGACCCTCCAACCAGAGGCTGCCCAGCAGCCAGTTGGCTCCAGGGATGAGCAGATGTGCTTCGAAAAGTTGAGACGTGGGGGCTCCTGGAAGCGCAGCAGGAGGGCACTAGCCATGGCTCTTTGTCCTGACACTGGGAGGTGGCACAGCAATGGGGGGTGGGGGGGCAGGAGGCAGGAGGAGTGTAAGTGTTTAAGACAGCTGCTGCTACCCAGCGGGCACAGGGTAGTGCAGGCTAGAGCACGTGTACGCCAGTGTATATGTGCACACCTGTGTGCATGCCTGTGTGTGTATGTGCATGCCTGTGTATGTGTATGCATGCCTGTGTGTGCATGTGCATGCCTCTGTATGTGTATGCATGCCTGTGTATGCACGTACATGCATCTGTGTGTGTGTGCATGACTACATGTATGTGTGCATGCCTGTGTGCCTGTGTACATGCCTGTATGTGTGCCTATGTGAGTGCCTGTGTGTGCCTGCCTTTATGTATGCACACCTGTGTGTGTGCATGCCTGTGTGTGCATGCCTCTGTATGTGTGTGCATGCCTGTGTGCATGCCTGTATGTATGTGTGCATGCTTGTGTGTGTGCATGCCTCTGTGTGTGTGCAAGCCTGTGTGCATGTGTGCATGCTTGTGTGTGTGTGTGTGCATGCCTGTGTGCATGTGTGCATGCCTATGTGTGTGCAGGCCTGTGTGTATGCCTGGGTGTATGTGCACATGCTTGTGTGTGTATACGCCTGTGTGTGTGCATGCCTGTATGTGTGTGTGCCTCTGTGTGTGCATGGCTATGTGTATGTGCACATGTTTGTATGTGTATGCATGCCTGTGTGTGTGCATGCCTGTATGTGCATGGCTGTGTGTATGTGTGTATGCTTGTATGTGTGTGCATGCCTGTGTGCATGTGTGCATGCCTATGTGTGTGCATGCCTGTGTGTATGCCTGGGTGTATGTGCGCATGCTTGTGTGTGTATACGCCTGTGTGTGCATGGCTGTGTGTATGTGCACATGCTTGTATGTGTATGCATGCCTGTGTGTGTGCATGCCTGTACGTGCATGGCTGTATGTGTGCATGCTTGTATGTGTGTACATGCCTGTGTGTGTGCATGCCTCTGTGTGCGTGTGCATGCCTCTGTGTCTGCATGCCTGTGTGTATCTGCATGCCTGTGTGCATACGTGCATGCTTGTGTGTGCATGCCTCTGTGTGTGTGCATGCTTGTGTGCATTTCCATGTGTGTGTGCTCCTGGGTGCATCCTAGTGTCCAAGATCAATGGGGCTGCAAAAATCAAACGACTGGGCAAGCAATTCTTCCTATGAGGGGAAGTGACTGGTGTCAACAAAACCCAGCTCTTTCCCCAAAGGGCTGGATGGCCTCCAGCAGGTTTTTTAGAAGATGATAGTTCAGGAGGCTGGGGATGCTCAGAAGGAAACCATCATGTGAGAGAAGACCACAGACGTATCACAGGTGTAGGAAACAACCTCACTGAAAGGGATAGGGAATGAACCGCTGACCTCGGTAGCTCCAGACACGAATGGAGTCTGTAAGACTAAAGGCAAAAGGAACAGAATAGATAAAGCTGGGTTAAAAGTCAACCAGAAAGTGAGTGCAGCCACATCGATAGAAGTAAGCAAGGGATTCAAAAGTGAATGGGAGGAAGGGGCCGATCTTGCAATGCAGACAAACTGCAAGCAATTCGCATCACTTCTCTGTCCTCAGGCGGTGGCGTGTAGCCCTCATCCCCCGACCCCTTATGCGTGGGCTGTGTACAGTGGCTTCCTTCTGAAAGCACAGTGTGGAAAAGGGAAAAATGGGAGCATCTCTCCGTGGGGAAACCTGATGGACACAAGCTCAGCCAGGAGATGGGGACAGCATCGTCCACGGTGAGCCATGCCAACAGGACGGGCCCTCGGCATTGGGCGATGAGAAAGGCATTTTCCTCTGTGCTCCTCCTCCCCACACCCACAGCCCCATCTAATTGTCAAAACACCAGATGGATCCCAATAAGGGGCACCCTACAGACACCTGACCAGTCCTCCTCTGAAACTGTCCAGGTCATCACCAACAGGGAGAGCCAGGGAAATGGTCACCGCCCAGAGAAGCCCAGGGAGACAAACGAGGGAGTGTCGTGTGGGAACCTGGGTGGGGCCTGGGGACAGAAAAGGACCAGCAGATAAATGCTAATGAGAGAAGAAAAAAATGTGGACTTCAGATAATAACAATGCATCGATATTGGTTCTCTAATTGTGAGAAGTGTACCATACTGGAGTAAGATGCTGATAAGGGGGGAACTGGGATATATGGAAATTCTCTGTACTATCTTTGCACTTATTCTGTAAGTCCAGAACTGTTCTGAAATGAAAAGTTTGTTTAAAAATGCCTCCTGGCTCTTGTGCGGGTTAATAGATTTAATGTAAAAAATGCTGCTGCTCAGACTGGCAGAAAATGTTTGTGAAAAGCATATAAAGTACTTGTAGCCAAAATATACAGAGAACCCTTAAAACTCACCAACAAGAAAGCAAACCACCCAATTAAAAGAAGGACAAAATATTTAAGTGGATACCTCACAACTGAAGATACTCAGATGGTAAACTCAGACATGAGAAGGTGCTGCACACTGCATGTCATTAGGAAACTGCAAATTAAAACAACAATTAGAGGCCGTGTTCAGTGGCTCATGTCTGCAATCGCAGCAATTTGGGAGCCAAGGCAGGAGGATCATTTGAGCCCAGGAGTTCAAGACCTGCCTGGGCAACATGAGGCCTCGCCTCCACTAAAAATTTAAAAATTTACCAGGCATACTGGCACACGCCTGTAGTCCCAGTTACTCAGGAGGCTGAAGTAGGAGGATCACTTGAGCTCAGGAGGTCAAGTTTGCAGTGAACCATGATCACACCACTGCACTCCAGCCTGGGAGACAGAGTAAGACCCTGTCTCAAAAAAAAAAAAAAACCTCGACACAATTGTCAGAATGATGAAAATCTAGAACACTGACATCAAATGCTGGTGAGGATGTGGAGCAACAGGAACTCTCAACATTGCTGGCAGGAGTGCCAAACGGCGCAGTCATTTTGGAAGACAGTGTGACGCGTTCACACAAAAGTAAACATGCACATACTCCACAATCCAGCAACTCAGCTCCTAGGTGTCTCCCTGAATGAGCTGAAAACTTACGCCCACACAGAAATCTCAATGTTAGTGCTGACAGCAGCTTCATTCATCATTCCCCAAAACGGCAAGCAATCCAGAAGTCCTTCAGTAGCTGAGTGGATAAATTATCCGTGACACATGCAGACAGCGAGATGTTGTTCAACACTAAAGAGAGACGAGCTGTCAAGCCACGACACAACATGAAGGAAGCTTAAATGCCTATTGCCAAATCAATGAAGCCGATCTGAAAAGGCTGCATGCTGTGTGATTCCAACTTGATGACATTCTAGAAAAGGCAAAACTACACAGCCAGTGGTTGGTTGGGCGCGGTGGCTCGTGCCTGTAATCCCAGCACATTGGGAGGCCGAGGCGGGCAGATCTTGAGGACAGGAGATCGAGACTATCCCAGTTAACACGGTGAAATCCCGTCTCTACTAAAAATACAAAAATTAGCTGAGCATGGTAGCACATGCCTGTAATCCCAGCTACTCAGGAGGCTGAGGCAGGAGAATTGCTTGAACCCGGGAGGCAGAGGTTGCAGTGAGCTGAAATCATGCTACTGCACTCCAGCCTGGGTGACACAGCAAGACTCAGTCTCAAAAAAAAAAAAAAGATCAGTGGTTGTGAGGGGTTAGACGGCAAGGGAGGGATGGATAGGTGGAGCACAGAGCAGTTTTAGGGCAAGGAAGCTAGGCTGTGTGATTCTGCAATGGTGGGTACAGGACAGGATGCATCTGTCCAAACCCACAACATGAGCAGCACCAAGAATGGACTCTCATGTAAACTATGGACTTCAGTTACTGTAACAAATGCCCTAAACCAGTGCAAGCTGTCAATAACAGGGGAACTGGAAGTGAAAGTGCACAGGGGAAAACTCTGTGCCTTCTGCCTGGTTTTTCTGCCAACCTAAAACTGGGCTCTGTCCCCGACCCCAAGAGAGGCTCCTGAGGACCCTGGCCCCTGCCTCTGTGTCACCCCCACCCTCGCCAGTCCCTCTACCACATTTTCCTTACTGAAGGCATGGCACCTTGCTCCATCTAAGAGCATGGCAAGGTGTGTGTAAGAAAAACCCTGAAATAATGAGACACTGTATTTGAAATAATTGGGCCCTTAAAAACAGGTCTCTTTTTATAAGGAACTGTACCGAACAAACCAAAGGCACCCAAATATATTCACCGGTAGCAACGGGAGTTATTTACTCGAAGTCTTCCAGCTCCTTCATTGGCACTGGGTAATTCCCGCACCTCTCACCCTCTGCAGACGGAGGTTGACGAGGTTCCAGAACCATATTCTCTTGAATTGCCTCACCTTCCCGGGTGCTGTTAGTTCTGGGGAATCGCACTGGGTGATCCACTCAGGGGCCAAGGTGAGACTGCGGAGCATGAACTGTCAGTCACTGCATGCATCAAACAAGCCCCTTCCACCCTTCACGATGATGCCCTGAAGGTAGTCAGTGCACCAGGACCCAGAATGTCCTTGAGGCCTCCTAACTGGGTGGTGCGGGAGGTGGGAAGGGGCTCCCCGGCGACACAGCCCCACAGCAGCAAGAAGCGGGAGCCGGGGATGGGGGGTGGCCGGACTGGAGGAGCTCAGCCTCATAGGCAATGAGTGCACCACGGCCCTGGAAACAGATTCAGTAACTGGATTTCATCAGTGAGGTCCAGACACATCACAGGTGCTCTGCGGAATCAGGCTTCATAAAGGAACCGTCTCTTTCTGACTTCTTATCCAGATACTTAAAGAGTTGAAAGGCATTTCTAGCTTTATTAACCAGACCTCTTTTGTGGTTCCTGAGGCTTCTCTCAAATTTGGAGACAACGGTGCAAGATAAAAGGGCCAACCTAAGTTTTGTTCAAATTGTCAGGTTCGTTTTCTGTTCGGGGCTTGGAAACACAACTGGTCTCATCTCATAGGTTCCAACCAAAGCAGGAGACGAGCCCTGAGACTCTGATGGGGGAAGTCTTTGTGTTTTGTTTGTTTGTTTGTTTTTTACACCTACTTTCATCATCGTTACTTAATAAAATTTACATTTAGAACAGGTACCAGATGGTCGCCTGCAATCACACAGGCTGTTTTGTTTTCACTGACAGGTCATTCCACTGGGATTTAATTATCTCAGTCTAGAGGGCTGCTTCCCTCCGCTCCCGCCCCATGCCCAGTCCCAAAACAGGGACACGGGGCCCCGGTCTGCAGGGCCTGGGACTGAGCAAGGCAGCATTTCCTGAGCTTAGCAAAAAGGCTGCTTTCAACTCTAAGCACAGACTCTGCTGCCCCCTGGGTGGCTTTGAGAAGTCACCAAACTCACTGTGGAGAGGCTAAAATATGGGATGGGAACATGCCCAGGCTGTGGCCGACAACCAGGAGGAAAGCGGGAATGTGAACAGCTTGTCCCCTACCTGGGTCTCCCTGGGTCATCCATGTCCAGCCAGGCCGGCTAATGCTAAGAGACGCCTGTTTGTCCCACTGCCTTTTCCCCCAGGAGTTGAGAGCAGGGACCCCCGAGGGCAAGCGGAGCCCAGGCTCTGCCTCTGCCTCTGCCCTCCGCAGTGACTCAGCGACTGGCCTAGACTGGGCTGTGGTAACAAGATCCCAGAGGCTAGGGGGCTTAGAAGTGACAGACACGTATTGCTCACAGTTTTGGAGGCTGGAAGTCTAAGATCAAGGTGCTGGCAGATTTGGCGTGTGTCTACCTGGCTCACGGAGGGCACCTTCTTGCTGCGGCCTCACAGGGTGGAAGGGGCGAGGGAACTCTCTCGGCCTCTTTTGTAAGGGCACTAATCCCATTCACGAGGGCCCCACCCTCTTAATACCATCACCTAGGGTGTTAGGGTTCAACAGTATGGGGGACGCAGACATCAGCCTTGGCGGCCGCTCAGCTGGGCTCTCAGAGCTTCAGATTCCTCCCAAGACAGTGGTGCCTGCAGGGGATCCCCCTTGATTACAAAGCCAAGGCCCTGTTTGCTGCTGGAGCACAGCAGGTCACCAACAGACTGCAGCTATCACTCTTAAGTGCCCTCATTACTGGTAGGGTGGGTGACAGTGCCAGTCTCCCTGGGACCAACAGGCTTCCCAGGATATGGGGCATTCGGCACTAAAACCAGGGCAGTCTCAGGAAAACCAGACACATTGGTCACCCTGCCTGTTTCCTGGAGGCAGCCTGCCAGAGCCAACCCTCTGTTTCTCCCTCTGCATCCAAAACCAGGAGAAAACAACACTGACTGAGGCACCGTAGTTGATGCTGATGACAGGAACATTCTGGAAACTCTATTAAGGGTGGCACATGTCCCACAGGCTTAACCACTGATATGGTTTGGATGGGTGTCCTGCCCAAATCTCATGTGGAAATGTAATCTCCTGGGTTGGAGGTGGGGCCTGGTGGGAAGTGACTGGATCATGGAGATGGATTTGTCATGAATGGTTTAGCACCACCCCCTTCCTTGGTGCTGTCGTGGCAAAAGTGAGTGAATCCTTGCAAGATCTGATTGTTTAAAAGTGTGGCACCTCTCTCTCCCCCCCCTCCCCTTCTCACTCTCTCTCGCCCTCTCCCCTTCTCTCTCTCCCCCTCTCCCCTTCTCTCTCTCCTGCTTTCGCCATGCGATGCACCTGCTCTTCCTCTGCCTTCCGCCATGACTAAAAGCTCCCAGAGGCCTCGCCAGAAGCAGATGCCACCAGTTTCCTGTACAGCCTGAAGAACCTAGAGCCAATTAAACCTCTTTTCTTTATAAACTACCCAGCCTCGGGTATTTATTTACAGCAATGTGAAAATAGCCTAATAGCACCACACTGCTCATCTAACGCTCACATTTTCCTGCCCTATAGGTGTTATCATTCAATTTAGGAGACAAGAGGATAGAAGCTGAGAGAGGTTCTTTAACCTGGTCTTCACACAGCCAGCTGCAGAGAAGCGGGGGTTAAAGTCTCCTCTCTGGGGCTCTCCATGGCCTGGCATTGAGCTGGGCATTGGAAGGATCACCTCTGCAGTTCCAACACAGGGCTCCCTGGTCCTGCACCTCTGAAGCCCAGTGTCTCTAATAGTGGTGTCATCCGTGTGGCCGGGTAGCGTCGGCATTTCAGTCAGGAGGATACACATCTGTCCCTCCCACTCTGCCTTCTCCTACTCTGCCTTGACAGAAGCAAAGTGAAGGTGGTGTCTTCCCTGGCAACACGGGGCTCCGGCTTCTCACCGGAGCTTCTGTTTAGCTTGTCTCCCCTGATACTCGCTCTGTGTGTGCCCGAGGGTTGCTATAAGCCATTGCTCTGGAATTACCCACAGCTACCTTTGTTTCTGAGAGCACCCACCCCGGCTTACTTCTCTCTTTTCCCTCGTCACCCTGGGTCCCCACTTCGCTGCCCTTCCATCAGCACTGCTGGTTTCTCTCCTGATTTGGAAAAACAAGTGAGAATTCTTGAAACACTGGTGACAGGCACAGAAGTTGGGAAGCGGGGATGGTGTGAGGCCAGAGCCACCTGCGCTGTCTGCAGCCGACCCGTGGGTCTGCACTTGGCCTTCGGTTTTGGAACTTTCCGCCTTAGTTACCCCTTTTCCCTTTTTATTTGCCATAAATAATCTTTTTGGCCTTACAAAAAAATGTCACTGTCTATGATCACTGTTAGTTTTATCTGCACAAAAACCCCCACACAGGTGTTTATAGCAGCTTGACCCACAATTGCCAAAAGCTGGAAGCAGCCCAGACGTCCTTTAGAAGGCGAGTGGAGGCCGGGCGCGGTGGCTCAAGCCTGTAATCCCAGCACTTTGGGAGGCCGAGACGGGTGGATCACGAGGTCAGGAGATCGAGACCATCCTGGCTAACACGGTGAAACCCCGTCTCTACTAAAAATACAAAAACTAGCCGGGCGAGGTGGCGGGCGCCTGTAATCCCAGCTACTGGGGAGGCTAGAGGCAGGAGAATGGCGTAAACCCGGGAGGCGGAGCTTGCAGTGAGCTGAGATCCGGCCACTGCACTCCAGTCCGGGCGACAGAGCGAGACTCCACCTCAAAAAAAAAGAAGGCGAGTGGATAAGCAAACCGGGGTATGTCGGAAAATGGAACATTGTCCAGCGCAAATAGGAAACGTGCCTCCAAGCTGTGAAAGGCCTGGAGGCACCTTCCACACGTGCTGCCAAGTGAAAGAAGCCGATCTGAAGCACACTGTGCGATGATAAGATTCCAGCTCTAGAACATTCTGGAAAAGGAGAACGTGAAAGGGTCAGCGAGGCTGGGTGTGGTGGCTCATGCCTGCAATCCCAGCACTCTGGGAGGCCGAGGTGCGCAGATCACCTGAGGTCAGGAATGTGAGCCCAGCCTGGCCAACATAGTGAAACCCTATCTATACTAAAAATTAAAAAAATTAGTTGAGCATGGTAGCACATATCTGTGATCCCAGCTATTGGGAGGCTGAGGCAGGAGAATCGCTTGAACTCGGGAGGCAGAGGTTGCAGTGAGCCAAGACGGTGCCACCGCACTGCAGCCTGGGCGACAGAGACTCAATCTCAGACAAAACAAAACAAAACGGGTCAGCAGCTGCCAGGGACTCAGGGATGAACAGGGGCACAGAGGAGCTCTCAGGCCGTGAAGCTGATCTTTATGATACTGTGACGGTGGATACAGGACATCTGGCAAAACTGACAGAATGTACAACACCAAGCTTGAACCCTCATATAAGCTCTGGACTTTAGGATCACTCGTGGGTACAACTCCAGGCATAAATCCTCGTGTAAGCTCTGACTTTAGGAGCACTATTGGGTGCAATACCAAGCACGAACCGTCGTGTAAGCTCTGACTTTAGGATCACTCTTGGGTGCAACTCCAGGCATGAACCCTTGTGTAAGCTTGGATTTTAGGATCACCATTGGTTCACTGATTGTAACACATGTCCCACACTAAAGCAAGATATTACTAACACGGGAAACTGGGGGAGGGGCCAATATGGGAACTCACAGTACTTCCATTCAATTTTCTGTCAGCCTAAAACTGCTCTAAAAAATCAGCTCTGGGCCGGGCGCGGTGGCTCAAGCCTGTAATCCCAGCACTTTGGGAGGCCGAGATGGGCGGATCACGAGGTCAGGAGATCGAGACCATCCTGGCTAACATGGTGAAACCCCGTCTCTACTAAAAATACAAAAAATTAGCTGGGCGAGGTGGCCGGCGCCTGTGGTCCCAGCTACTCGGGAGGCTGAGGCAGGAGAATGGCGTGAACCCGGGAGGCGGAGGTTGCAGTGAGCTGAGATCCAGCCACTGCACTCCAGCCTGGGCGACAGAGCAAGACTCCGTCTCAAAAAAAAAAAAAAAAAAAATCAGCTCTGCTCATTTCACAAAAGGGAGGCAGGGGAAGAGGAAGTTCTGCTTTATAGAGAAATATCAGCCACTACAAGAAGAAAAACTGATTCATAAAATTGCCGTTTGGCAACAACCAGGGGAGAACTGATTCCATAATTCTGCTTTAAATTTTAAAATTGAAAATAAGAGCCTGGGCTCAGTGGCTCACGCCTGTAATCCAAACACTTCAGGAGGCCGAGGCAGGAGGACCGCTTGAGCCCAGGAGGTTTAAGACCAGCTTGGGTCACATAGGGGGACCCTCATCTCTACAAAAAATAAAAAATTAGCCCAGAGGCTTGTCATCGTGAGAATATTTCAGAACATTCATAAGGTAACTCCGTGCTACTGTCTCCACGGATCAGGCTCCCAAGCCGTTTCTACTCAGTTCTGGGGAACACGGTCAGGTCTTTCTCCTTTAATTATGCTGCTTCACAGTGGTTCATGACAACTATGGACTTTCTGCATTGACACCGGCCTAATCCAGAATTCCAGTGGCAGAATTTCGAGTATGGTGGCACATACCGGTAGTCCCAGGTATTCAAGAGGCTGAGGCAGGAGGATCAACTGAGTTCAGGAGGTCAAGGCTGCAGTGAGCTGTGATCGTGCCAGCCTGGGTGACAGACTGAGACCCTGTCTCAAGAAGAAGGAACGGGGGGGAAGAGGAGGGGGGAGGCCAGGTGCGGTGGCTCACACCTGTAATCCCAGCACTTTGGGAGGCCGAGGCCGGTGATCATTTGAGCTCAGGAGTTTGAGACCAGCCTGGGTAACATGGCAAAACCCTGTCTCTAAAAAGAATAGCTTGGCGTGGTGGCACATGCCTGCAGTCCCAGCTGCTTGGGAGGCTGAGGTGGGAGAATCACCTGAACCTGGGAGGTCAAGGCTGCAGTGAGCTGAGATTGCGCCACTACACTCCAGCCTGGGTAACAGAGGGAGACCCTGTCTCAAAAAGAAAAAGGAAAGAGAAGGGGAGGGTAATGATTTCTGTCGAGGCCAAAACCAAAACAAAATAAACCCCCAACCTCTGTGTGCTCATCGTCTCCCTGGGTGATGCAGGGAAGTGTCCCGTAAGGAAGCATGCACGCATTCTGTCCTTGAGCACCAGACCCACCGGGGCCCCGTCCCAGGCCCTGGCCCCGCGGGTCTCTGCCTTTGCTGGAGACCCTAGAACGCCTGTCCTTAACCGAGTGATCTTTCCCCGGAGCCACTTGTCGGGGACCTGATGACAGCAGGGATTCCTGTGTCTTCTCTGGGTTTGGTCTTTGTCATCAGTAAACCAGCCCGGAGGCTTGTCATCATGAGAATATTTCAGAACATTCAAAAGGTAACCCCATGCTACTGTCTCCACGGAACAAGCTCCCGACCCGTCTCTACTGAGTTCTGGGGAACGTGGTCAGGTCTTTCTCCCTCTTTAATTACGCAGCTCCACCATGGCTCTAACAACTATGAACTTGACGTTTGGCACCGGCCTAATCCAGGATTCGAGTGGCAGCAGCTTTAACTCCAGGCAGGGCCCAGAGAAATCGCTGCTTACCTGTTTCAGAGTCTGCACTGATGCGTTTTTAGCAGCAAATGGAGGGTTTATTCTGGAATAACAGTCATTTCAGAACTCTGAAAGTCGAGACACCAACCGTCTGGTGAAGGAAGCCAGGGGGAGGCCTGGCTTGGGACGGGGGCCAATTACAGGGGGCACATCAGGAAGAGAGGAGCAGAGCAGCTCAGAAGGGACCCCCAGCCTCCTTCTACTGCTGGCCAGGCCAAGGCGAGACAGAGGGCCACGCTGCCTGGTTCCCCACAGCAGCATCAGAAACAGCCCTAGACGAGGCCAGGATGAAGACGTAAGTGACTCGGCCAGGGTGGTGGGAGCCACGGCCAAAGTCTGTCTCCAGGGAGAATCAGGGTCAGCAGCTCAGGATGAAGCCTGCCCGTGGAGGTGCTCCAAGGCTCAAGGCCAAGCTCAGGAGCCCCTGGGTCCATTTACTTTCGCAGCCTCAGATGGAAAGGGCTCACGCCCTCATGGAGCCAGGAGCTGGCACAGAGGCCATCGCCAGACAGAAACTGCCACGTCAGCGCAGCACAAAACGCGTCCACATCAGGGAAGGCCGACTGGCCAGGGCTCTCCCGAGCTGCCTGCAGACCTGCATGCTCTCCGTCACACCACCATGTCCCGGTCAGGCCTCTCTGCTTCCCACCTCAGCTCCTCTCCTCCTCCCACTGCCGGCCCCACGGCTGAGGGCCACCACTCACACAAGATGAAGCCCTGCAGCTGCCCACCCACCCTCCAGATGCCCCGCAGGCCTACAGACTCTACTACTCCTGCCCGCCACATGCCCTTGTCCCCGTCACTGCCTTTCCGCTCTCCTCCTCTCCAGATGTCCCCAGCAACACAAGCCCAACTCAGCCTCCTGCTTCATGCCATCAGCTGGGACTGCCCAGACCTCCAGCGAAAGCTCGGCCTTGTCCACGTCACTGCCCCGCACGCAGACCCCCAGGCTTCCCTGACTCACGGAGGATCGGCGCAGGGCCTGGGGCCTGCTCAGCTGTAGACAGGCACTCGCCTTCCTACCCTTTCCCTACCCGCTGGGTGCACTCTGCCCCTCCGAGCCACGCTCATGCAGTCCTGCCTCCTGATGTCACAGGCATCAAAGCTCCTGTGCCGGCTCCTCCTGCTATTCACAGTGAAGCCTAAGAGACACACACAATGGCAAAGAGGCAAGGACAGTCCTCCAGCTGTGCTCAGGCAGAGCTGTGAAGGCTGGATCCACACCCAGCAGGGTCTCCCCCAGCGTTCAGAGGTCTGAGGGGTTTCCACAAATGATGAGAAAGTGGTATCCTTCAGTTGACAAACACATTTGTTGTGTATTTTATATTTTTGAGGTGTGATACCAGTACGTGATGACGGCACACCATGCAGGGGCCAGAAGCAGGGTTGGCATACTCAAGAGGGGAGGGAGGTGCCCACTGCCCTGAGTCCAGGAGGAGTGTTCCCAGCCCAGGACAGCCCACCTGAGGGGGCATACTCTGAGTTGCTATGGAGACCCTGACCTCCGCCACTCTTGGTTCTCCATAAGGACCTAACCTCTGCCTGCCAACTCCAGCTGGTGCCCTGCTGGCAAGGGACTGTCACCTGGGGTGACCGTGCTCACACCCAGGGACAGCGGGTGATGTCTGGAGACACTGTTGGTTGTCACAACTAGGTGTTGCTATTGACGCTGAGTGGAGGCAGGGGCTGGCACTGAACCCTTTGGTGCACAGGACGGTCACGCTGCGAAGACTCACACACTCGTGGAACCACCAAGGGCCTGGGCCGTCTTTCCTGACCGACGCTTAGAGGCCCACACTCGTGAGGAATGTGGTTTCCAGCAGGGGAATAAGAAGATGCGTGTGTGCAGATGCCTGTCTGCTGGGCTGCCTGTGCCCAGTGGGAGGCAGAAGCACACATCCTCCGCCTTTACAAACATGTGTGTCTCCAAAGATCCATGTGCCCAAGGCTGGCACACAGTGGCACAACACATGCGTGTCATCTGCTCATTCATTCACTCATTCACCTCCCCAACAATTCTGCACCGAGCACCTGCCGTGCTCCAGGCCCCGTGCAAGACGTTGGGGATGCCCCATGGATAAGACGGACTCAGCTCCTTCTGACTGAGAAGCCAGAGAGTGAGAATGCACCTGTAAACACCAAGCAAAACCAAGTACAATGTCATGGCCGCGTCATTCACGGGTAGCCTGAGCAGCGGGCTGGCCTTTTCTATGCTTCTGTAAAGCCTGGTAAGGTCCCCTCTAGCGAGTGCCCACCTCCGGTCTCCAGGTCGTGGAAATTGGGATCCAGGCCTCGGTCCAGCATCTTGGTGATCTTCTCCACCGAGCGATGCTGAATGTGATCCATGCATTTCTTCAGATTGGTCTAGAAGGAAAAACAATACAATTCAAACATCTTTATAAGAAATGTCCCGGCCGGGCGCAGTGGCTCAAGCCTGTAATCCCAGCACTTTGGGAGGCCGAGACGGGCGGATCACAAGGTCAGGAGATCGAGACCATCCTGGCTAACACGGTGAAACCCCGTCTCTACTAAAAAATACAAAAAACTAGCCGGGCGAGGTGGCGGGTGCCTGTAGTCCCAGCTACTCCGGAGGCTGAGGCAGGAGAATGGCGCAAACCCGGGAGGCGGAGCTTGCAGTGAGCTGAGATCCGGCCACTGCACTCCAGCCTGGGCGACAGAGCGAGACTCCCTCTCAAAAAAAAAAAAAAAGAAAGAAATGTCCCAACCTGAGCAACGAAGTAAGACCCCGTCTCTACAAAAAATCGAAAAATTAGCCAGATGTGGTGGCACATGTGATTCCAGTTACTCAGCAGGCTGAGGCAAGAGGATCACCTGAGCCAAGGCTGCAGTGAGCTGTATTCATGCCACTGCACTCCAGCCTGGGCAACAGAGCAAGACCTGTCTCAAAAAAGAAAAACAAATGTCTTTCCAGGGTCTGGGAAAGTTCCTGACTGGTACACTCGGGAGACCCACTCTCGCCAGGGCGCACTGCAAGCCCTGAGGCTCCTGGAGCTGAGGCTTTTGGAACCACAGGCTGAGCACAGTGTCTGGCACGAGGCAAGGACAATCGGCCTGTCCTGGATGAATGTTTAAAATCCCCTCACTCTTCACCATCCTGGTGCTACGGACTTACTGTGTACGTCCCCCAAAAATTCCTAAGTTGAATAATCTCCAATGTAATAGTATTGAGAGGTAAGGCCTTTGGGAGGTGACAAAGTCAGGAGAGTGAAGCCCTCGTGATTGGGAGTAGTGTCACTACAGAAGAGGTCCCAGAAAGCTCCCTCGCCCCTCCCTCCGCGTGAAGGCACAGCAAGACGATGGCCATCCCAACCAGGAACCAGGCCTTCACCAGATGCTGAACCTGCCGATGCCACGATCTCAGACTTCCAGCCTCCAGAATGGTGAGAGACACACTTTTGTGGTTTATAAGCTACCCAAAATATTTCGTAAAAGCAGCGCAAATGGCCTTAGAGACTTTGCTGAGAGCTACGGATGCTCCTCTGCTTTCGGAAGAGACAGCCGGGCTGCTGGGGCACTTTTCAAATCTTCAGTTTCCAGGGCCAGCCTCCTGCCTCCATCGCCACGGAGTGAGGCCCGCAGATTGGTACTTAACCCACTTTGCGGTGAACCCCGTGGCCAGAAAACAGCGAAGCCTGGTCCCCGAGTGGCTCAAGGTGAAGGGCGGGGCTCATTTGCTGTGAGGTCATGACGGTCCGCAGCTCAACCTGACGGGCTGGGAACTTTTCTAGCCTCTGCCAGCCTCGTTGTAAGAAAAGTCATGATCCTCTGCCCATCCAGAGCCAGCCTGGGCTGTCTGAGCAGGACTGTGGGACTTGGCACCCCTCTGCCTGCTGCGTCTAACACTCCTCATCAGCCTAATTCTTTGTCCCTACTCTGTATGTCTCTCAAAATAAAGAAGGAGAACAAAGGTGGCTTCTGACACAGCAGGTTCCTGGGACTCTCATCCTCCTGGCACAGGCGGGATTTCCACCTGACCGTTTTCTTTCTTTTTTTTTTTTTTGAGATGGAGTCTCGCTGTGTCACCCAGGCTGGAGTGCAGTGGCCGGATCTCAGCTCACTGCAAGCTCTGCCTCCCAGGTTTTACGCCATTCTCCTGCCTCAGCCTCTCGAGTAGCTGGGACTACAGGCACCCGCCACCTCGCCCAGCTAGTTTTTTTGTATTTTTTAGTAGAGACGGGGTTTCACCGTGTTAGCCAGGATGGTCTTGATCTCCTGACCTCGTGATCCACCCGTCTCGGCCTCCCAAAGTGCTGGGATCCATTTTCTGTATAGTCCAGAACCAGACCTGATCAAATGCCCCAAAACGCACGACCTACATGTGATGTCACTGAAAACCTGCATTATTTACAAATCAGCATTTTTAAAATTCACAAATACATTTTTATCTGTACATTAGAGGGTGATAAAAACAAAAACAAAAACTAAAACCCAGAAGCACCAGACCTTGCTGTCTGAATACCGCTTTCCAGGCAAATTCCAGGGCAGAGGCAGGGGAAGGATAGGAAGAGCCCAGAGCATCTTGTGCCAGAAAGTGGCCGGTGCGTCAAGGATGGTTGGGACGCGCCACAGGGCAGAGCACCAGAGGAAGGGCAACTGCCGGCCACATCTGGACAACCTGAGCACAAAAATCAATAATGATAATGACAGATTAGAACCCAGTGAGTATCCCGCCGGGCACAGTGGCTCACACCTGTAATCCCAGCACTTTGGGAGGCCGAGGCGGATGGATCACCTGAGGTCAGGAGTTTGAGACCAACCTGGCCAACACGGCAAAACTCCATCACTACTAAAAATACAAAGTCAACAGGCATGGTGGTGCGTGCCTGTAATCCCAGCCATTCGGGAGGCTGAGGCAGAAGGATCGCTGGAACCCAGGAGGCAGAGGTTGCAGTGAGCCAAGATTATGCCACTGCACTGAAGCCTGGGCAACACAGCAAAACTCTGTCTCAAACAAACCAACCAAACAGAATCCTTGCATCCATCTGATATAAGAAGGGGGGGCAGCCAAACAAAACCCGAGAGGATCCTGCTGGCTGAGAAAACCATTAGTGAGCTCGCAGCTGCAGGGAAGCTCACCTGGAGAGCACCAGGGCCCTTGAAGGGAAGCGCTTCAGGCAGCTGCCCCAACTCTCCACCCCATGCTCTGCAGGGAATGCTATTGGGCTCTCCTTAGGAACAGCACCAGGGGCTGGGACAAAAGCCTCCTGGGTATTACACTCCTCCTCCTGTCAGTTAAGCAAACTGCTCGGCCCACACACCCTATGCCTCAGACCCCTCTCCATGCCTCCTCCTCAACTCGCATAGCACCCTGAGAAACAGCAGGGTGTCCGTGGTGTGGATGTCTTATCTGGGAGTCTGAGCTCAAGGCATAGTGCATTCTGCCAGGTTGCAAACACCGCGTGCAATGCCCCTGATGCTCACCTGCAGTCTAACTTCAGTGCAGTTTATGTCAACAGCACTTTAACAAGGCTTTTCCTGAAGCAACAACAGCAGAACACTAATACGGGACTCGGCATGGACCCTCTTCCCTCCACCACGCTGTGCGTCTAGATCCCACTCTCTTCAGAGCCACCGCTTTTGAACCTCCCTTGAGCAGCCAGTGGGATCTGCCCCCCTTCCCCGAGCCCCCAGGGCCACACCAAGCAGCCCCTGCTGCTTCCCGGGTGGGTCTCTGCAGTGTGCACCGTGACGGCCGGTCTGCCTGTACATCCCAGACTGGCCACATGCCACGCCAGGTACACAGCAGGTGCTCCTGGAAGCGGAGCGTCTAAAGATAGCACAGCAAGATAACAAGGAGGATGCCATACGTGTAAATAACAGCCCGTTCCCTGCATACCTTTGTGTGGAGCTTGGCCAACTGTTTCTCATCGAGATTGGCTTGTTTATACACCCGCTTCTTGTATCGAAACTGGCACAGAAAACAAAAAAAAAAAACAAAGAGAGAGAAAACAAGTCAATACTTCACACAGCTGTTCAGAGGAAAAATGGGCCTGTTCCTTGGCTATGTCATAGAAGACGGGGAACCCCACAGCAAACTCTTCCGGTTTTAAATAAATGACTGGTATTTGCACCCCAGAGCCTACAACATCCTAAGCATCACGTTTGCCAAGATTCTGCAGCAGTTTATCTAAAAAACCATAAAAAGAAACAGGAGCAAGGGAAAGGGAAGACCCTGCAGATGAGAAGCTGGGAGGTCTCCCACCCGGTGATGGCTCCCCAGCTAACTGGATGGTGACGGTTCCTCCCGGGGGAATCGATCAGCCCTTGGCAAAGCATTTTTGGTAAACAAGGATGCTGCTCCAAACACCAGGTTTTTCTCCTACATCGTCCACCTTAGTTAAAACACACCTTAGAAGCCCCACCTGGGAAAGGCCCCACTTCCTGTACTCCCGCAACCTCCGCCCAGAACGCTGGAGCTGGGAAAGGCCCCACTTCCTGTACTCCCACAACCTCCACCCAGAACGCTGGAGCTACTGTTTTTCCCTGCAAACAGCAGCGCCTCCTTTGAACTGGAAATTACATCATTGCATGGACCAAGGGGCACGTCTTCCTGGGATGTAGGGAGTAAGCAACATTGTCAGAGCAGGCTTGGTGGGTCTCTAAAACGCCTCCTCCCTCCCCCAGCGCCCCGCTGGGCTGGAGATGCTGCAGAAGGTCTGGGAAGGACACTGAGCATTTAGGAGTCACTGCAGTTTGGCGTCGGGACCTCTGTTCCAATCTCAGCCCTAACGCTCTCAACTCACAGGGTAACTCAGGGCTGGGCACTTTCCTGTCTCACCTCAGTTTCCTCATCTGCCCCATGGGGATAACAGCACCCACCTCCCAGAGTGGCCTGAGCAGTGAATGTGAGCTTCCTGGCACAGACCTGCCACTAGACAAGTCCACTTTCTCCCTCCTTACTGCCCTTGATGCCGTCAACCTGCACGGTTACACGTGTGCTCAGGGCCAGCAAAAACTGCCCTTGGGTAAAATGACAGTGCGGAGTAGTGGGTGGGTGAGCTCATCCTGAAACTGAAAGTTGCATCTCATAGAAAGCTTCCAAATAAACAAACCTATTCTCCTTTTTCCAGCATGCCAGACAAAATGGCTATTTGACAAAAGACAAAATTCTTGTGCACAGACTGATACTTGTAGGATTTTGTTCTCAAGTGCCAAAATAAACCAGCTGTGAAATCAGAAAGTTCTGTGAAATGCAGGCTGCACAGAGTTTGGGAAGACAGTGTGCTGGTCAGAAGGGCACCCATTCATTTCCCAGAACAGAGCAGGTAGGAAGAGCTACAGGCCAGTTTTAGAATTTCCACCTCTGATTCTAGATTCCAGGACAGCAGGTTGTGTGTGTCCATGCCCTGGAACCAATCACACCTCTGGTCCAGATTTCAGAAGCCACTGAGAATGATGCCAGGTGCCTTCTCAGGCTCACGATCACGTGGCGAAGCCTAAACGTCTCAGGGAATTCAATTCCACGGGTCCCTTTTCCAGATATAAAATAATCAGCTCGGGCCTATAGCATCTCGGCAGGAGGGTAAAGTACTCGAGCGGGGAGTGCTTATTCCAGAGTCATAAACATGTATAGCCCGTGACTACAGAGGACACCGGCTCAGGACCACAAATCCTTTTTCTTGCTATTTCTCCAACGTTTCATAAGCAGCCCACCATATTATGCTGAAATTATCTGAAGCAAAGAGCCCAGACTGATGCCTGCCCCTAATGTGTCAATTCCTGGGCCAATCTCAGCCTTTGCAGCAGGTCACCTGGTGGGACAGTGGCCTGGGGAGATGAATAAACCTAAGTACCAGCAACAATTGTGGCCGGGTGTGGCGGCTCATACCTGTAATCCCAGCACTTTGGGAGGCCAAGGCAGGTGGATCACCTGAGTCCAGGAGTTTAAGACCAGCCTGGCCAACATGGTGAAACCCATCTCTACTAAAAATACAAAAATTAGCTGGGCGTGGTATGGTGGTGGGCACCTGTAAGCCCAGCTACTCAGGAGGCTGAGGCATGAGAATCACTTGAACCCAGCAGGCGGAGGCTGCAGTGAGCCGAGATCACACCACTGCAATCCAGCCTGGGTGACAGAGCGAGACTCGGTCTCAAAAGCAAAACAAAACAAAAACCAAACAGAAAGTATCAGCAACAATTTCATGACAACGAAATCAGAGCAGCAGCTGCAACGTCAGTTTGGGGATTTGTGGATGGCCAGGCTCACAATGCACACACTGTTCCATGAATACTTCCTCTGGCCTTTACCACCACTCCTGGACGTCACTACTAACATTCACTCGATGACCGGGAGTCTGGGGCTCAGAGGGCGGGGGTGGCTGGCTCGAGGCTGCACAGCTACAGGTACTGGGGCCAGATGCAGAGGAGGCTCCCAAATTGTCTGGTCTTCTCGCCCAGTTTTCCTGCCGTTATGGATGATCAGCCCCTGAAATGAACTGCGTGAATTTACTCTTCCTGGTCCCTCACCTCCCACCGGAGTGTAAGGTCCGTGGGATCAGAACCTTGACTCTTCTGTGCCTGAAAAGTGTCTGATCCTTAGTTGGCCCTCAATGACAATTTTTTTCCCGATGGATACCCATTTTACAGATAAGCAAACTGAGGTCAGGACCCCTGAGTGATTTGCTCTAAACCACACAACTTCCAAGTGGCATCTCATCTTTTTCTCCACCGAAACCCCTCCCTGAATCTGACACATGGTCCACACTGAGGATCCCAACAACCTCAGCCTCAACATCACAACGGAACTGAGCAACATGCAGATGCAGCATCGCCTTAGTCCTGGGTGGGCGTCCATGACATCTTGGGCTTCGGAGGAATCTCTAGTCACTGAGTGGAGAACCCACTGAGGTTGCTCAAAAGCCAGCTGCAATTACACACATGCAGCCTCTCACTGTTGACTAAGCTAAAGTGAGTGCAGTCACTGAATGATGCCAACATGTTGTGCAGGAGTAGAAATGACCCGTTTCCGGCTTCTCTTAACTGACATAACCCAACACGTATACACTACAGGAAACACTGCCTGTAAACTTGGGGCTCAGCAAGCCTGGGTCAGAAAGGCAGAGACAAGGGTCGTACATCGCGTGGAAATGTGTAGGGCTGCCCCGTCTTATGGATCAGCTACTTCTGAAGGGAGGCCCAGGCGCTTGTGGCTGCTGATGGCAGCACAAAAGAGTCCTGGTCACCCGGGCAGGAAGTAGAGGCAAAGTTGTGCTGCTGAGAACAGCTGGATGGCCACAGCCACCCTGTTACCCAAGGACTCAGAGATGAATTGGGGAAATGGCATAGTTTGAATGTATGCCCCCTCCAAACCTCATGTTCAAATGTGATCCCTGGTGTTGGAGGTGGGGCCAGGTGAGAGGCCCTGCACGGACCCTCCTGAAGGGCCCAGTGCACTCCGCAAGGTAGTAAATCAGTTCTCACTCTGTTAGTTCATGGGGGAGCCAGGAACTACTCCTCCCCTGCTCACTCCTGCACCCGCTCTTGCCACCTAACGCCTGCTCCTGCTTCACCTTCTGTCACGAGAACAAGCTCCCTGAGGCCTCGACACCGAGCCGATGCCAGCACCACATTTTCTGTACAGCCTGCAGAACCGTGGGCCAATTAAACCTCTTTTCTCTCAGCCAGTCTCAGGTTTTTTTGCTGTTGTTGTTTGTTTGTTTGTTTTTGTTTTTCAGACAGAGTTTTACTCTTGTTGTCCAGGTTGGAGTGCAATGGCGCCATCTTGGCTCACTGCAACCTCCACCTCCAGGATTCCAGAGATTCTCCTGCCTCAGCCTCCCGAGTAGCTGGGACTACAGGTGCACATGACCCCACACCCAGCTAATTTTTGTATTTTTAGTAGAGACGGGGTTTCACTGTGTTGGCCAGGCTAATCTTGAACTCCTGACCTCAGGTGATCCACTCACCTTGGCTTCCCAAAGTACTGGGATTACAGGCGTGAGCCACCTCACCCAGTTATTTCTTTATAGCAATGAAAGAAGACTACCGCAAGGAACATGATATAATTTAAAAATTCCTTCTGTGTCCCCGATTCCTGGCAGAGTTCCTAAAACCCTTGGCATGTCCTCGGTGATAAGAGTATCTACGAAGCACTAACGAGATGACTCTCAACTCCCAGGCAGTTTCCAGGATGGGGGCTGGTGGCCGGAAGGATCAGACCATGACTTGAGGGTCAGGACTCCCAGCCTCCCTGCTGACCAGCAGGATGGAATCGGATCACCATGGTCAGTGATTTCATCCTATGTAATGAAACTTCCATAAAAATCCCTCAACAACGCGGCCTGGGGACTTCCGATCTGACAAGCACATCCACGTGCTGGGAGGGTGGTGCACCCCCAACTCCACAGGGACGGAAGCTCCCGCAGGCTGGGCCCTCCCGACCTCGCCCAGTGCACCTCTTCATCAGCTGTGCATTTGTACACTTTGTAATAAGCCGGGGGTAGTAGTTAAAATGCCTTCTTAGGTTCTCTGAGCTACTCTAGCAAGTGATCGAACCCGAAAAGGGGATGCTGGGAACCCCTAGTTCACAGCCAAATGGGACAGAAGTGTGGGTGGCCTGGGTACTTGACGTTTACGGAGGGCCGTCTGGTGGGACTGAGACCTTAAACTTGTAGTTAGTGTCAGAATTGAATTAATTCTTGACATCCAGCTGGCGTCTGGATAGGTGGAGAAGGAAAACCATTAGGTGCTGGGAGGGAAAAACGTAAAACCCCTCAGAGAAGCATGGGGAGCCCCGTTCTGCATGCTCAGGACCCACGGTCCTGGTTATGAAAGCCTGAATCAGACCCATGGTTTATTATTCCCAGCAAGATTTCTCTCCAGGGATTCTTTGAATCTGCAGTGAAAAAAATTTTATAAAACTTGTTCAACAGTGTGAGATTCACGGCAAAATCAGATGCAACCTTTTATTAGTCCATTTTCACACTGCTATAAAGAAATACCTGAGACTGGGTAATTTATGAAGCAAAGAGGTTTAATTGACTCACAGTTCCATATGGCTGCGGAGGCCTCAGGAACATTAGTCATGGCAGAAGGTGAAGGGAAAGCAAGCGCCTTCTTCACAAGGCAGCAGGAGAGAGACGAGCAAAGGAGGAACTTCCAGACACTTAGAATAAAACCATCAGATCTCGTGAGAACTCACACTCACCACCATGAGAACAGCATGGGAAGCCGCTATGATCCAACCACCTCCCTCCCTCAATACATGGGGATTACAGGTTCCTCCCTCGACACGTGGGGATGACAATTAGAGGTGAGATTTCGGTGGGGAACACAGAGCCAAACCATATCAAACCTCAAGACCCCAGACTGATTTTTAAATGTGGGGATAATTTCCCAGTGCAAATGGAATTGATCTCCCCCCACCACCGTGTCTCCCCCACCCACCACGGCATCCAGGCTGTGACACAAACACGGTCCATGCACCGTGGGCTGAAACCTACCTCCAGGGAAGGAACGCCCTCGCCCACGGGCTGTGGGTACTCCCGCAGGAGCCGCTCCTCATCCAGGAACTTGCCGTCGCGCCCGTTGCTGGCCGGCTGGAAAAGGCCGTAGTTCAGGACATCTTTCAAGCTCTGGGTTAATGTACACAGGATCCGCTGCTTTGCAACCCACACCGTGGCGTCCGGGTTAAATCGAATGCATTTCTGCCAGGAAGGACAAAGACAGCTGGTGAGTGACGGAGGACGCTACCTGAGTCACCCACGTGGGGCACATGGTCAGAGACGACAAAGCTGCTTCAACCCCTTCCCAACACTTCCTCTGAACAGTGAACCCTGGGCTTTTCACACTGAAAAATAAAGCCTACTGGCTGCTGGGACAGAGACATTTGGTAAATATAGAAGGGAAAAAGGAAGGAACGAGACATTGGTCTCTTTGGCCTTGATCTCACCACGGACTTAAATCTCCAGCACTGGCCGGGTGCAGTGGCTCACGCCTGTCATCCCAGCACTTTGGGAGGCCGAGGTGAGCAGATCACAAGGTCAGAAGTTCGAGACCACCCTGGCCAACATGGTGAAACCCCATCTCTGCTAAAAATACAAAAATTTGCTGGGTATGGTGGCAGGTGCCTGTAGTCCCAGCTACTCGGGAGGCTGAGGCAGGAGAATCGCTTGAACCAGGGAGTCGGAGGTTACCACGAGCCAGTAGCTGGAACTACAGGTGCCTGCCACCATGCTCGGCTAATTTTTTGTATTTTTAGTAGAGACGGGGTTTCACCGTGTTAGCCAGGATGGTCTCGATCTCCTGATCTTGTGATCTGCCTGCCTGGGCCTCCCAGAGTGCTGGGATTACAGGCGTGAGCCACCGCGCCCGGCCCTCACAGTGTCTTTTTGGTCATCGATGACCACCTGTCGCCTCAGGGCACTCTCTCACTTGCATGGCACTTCTCAAACTCCAGCAGTCTGAAAAACACAGGTCACAGACCCCACTTACGTCTCCCTAACAGAATGTCTAATTCAGCAGGTCTGGGTGGGCCCGAGAACCTACATCTCAGACAAATCCCAAGGCACTACTGCTGCTGCCGTCCTGGGGAACGCACATTCAGAACCACAGCCCGCGCATATTACAACGTGACTTAATTTTGACACGGATTGTTCTTTAGCATTTCAGACTCGGTGGGAGCCTTGTCTTATAACCGCGCTGACAAGAAAGTTTTCATACTACCCACGCTGACTCTGAACAGAAAAGCTTTAAAAACACCGTCATCACCTCTCCCAAAGGACACAGGAAAGCAATTACAGAAAAACGATTTGACGGAAAATCAAATCAGTTGCCACGAGAGTTCATTTTTGCAAAGTTAAATAGTGTCAACAGGGCCTGCAAACCAATCACAACACTTCAAACACATAATGGCACCGCTGAGAACTGAAATAACAGCAACTCGGTCACGTTCCCAGGTCCCCTCTGTGAGACTCACCAGTGAGCCAGGAAAGGCAAAGGCCAGGCAAATCCACTTCTAACCATGACTTCTAATTTCTGTTGAATTAAGATTATATTCTACTGAATAGCTGTCAGCAGGAGCTCAATAATTCCCTTTGTCACTGTCAATGTGTTCAGAACGAAAGGAGGTTCGATTGAATATAAGGCTCCAACCAATTCTCTATCTGGGAATTTGTGAGTTTGTGCTCAAGAAAGCAAAAGGCCCTACCATCTTCCCAAGACAGCCCGAGGGTAAATTCCTCATTGCTGGGAAAATGATCCTGGGACTGCCAACGGGAGCCTGGGTTCAGTGGGTGGCCAGAGTCCTCCCTGCCAGGAAACCTGACACCCTGTACACAAAAGCTCCTGTTTCTCCCTTCCAAGGTCAAAGGCTGAGCTCACATGTGGCTCTCAAAGCCCGCCCCCCCAGGGCTGTGAGGCTGGATGGCGGCAGTTGTTTATTCCAGAAAGATTTCCAGACCTGCACCCTCCCCCATCCTTGGCTGAGCAAGGACTCTCTGGAAACTCCTGGCACGAGAAACAAGCTGTACCAGGTGTGACCAGGCGGGGCCGCTCACTACTCACCCTTCAGTCTCAGGAATCCTTCTGGGCCCCTCTAATTCAAGCTCCAACATCCACAGAGCCCATGGCTCCCTCTCTGACACCTGCAGAGAAGATTCAGCCAAGGGGCAACTCCTTGGAGGAGCACAGGGCTCCAAATTGCCTCTCAGGGGACTTCTGTGCCACTGCAGGTGATTGCAAAGATAGGTATCCACCATCATTTGTGGACAGGGCAGGGACGCTGTGTCTGTGCAGCACGGGGGCCAACCCCACAAAACAAGAACCATCTGCTCCAGAAAATGCTAAGAGCACCGCCTTGAGAATCATCTAGAAGGAGCAAGAGCTCAAAGGTCGGAAAGCCTGGGTTTGCAACCCAGTGGTGCACACTAACCTTGATTCCTAGGGAAACCCACCCACCCAGCAGTCCTCCAATTCCTCCATGAAAATCAAAGCCACTACTTAACTTCAGGGCTGCTGTCAGGATCAAACGGAATATAAATAAGACATGTTGTTATGGGCTGAACTGTGCCCCTCTAAATAAATGTTGAAGTCCTAACAGCCACACCCTGTGGATGTGATTTATTTGGGAATAGGATCTTTGCAGATGTAATCAAGTTAAGATGAGGTCATACAGGAGCAGGGTGGGCCCTACTGCAATAACTGTGTCCTTAAAAAGCAAGAAAATCTGGATATTAGCCCTCTGTCTGATGGGTAGATTGCAAAAATTTTCTCCCATTCTGTAGGTTGCTTGTTCACTCCGACGGTAGTTTCTTTTGCTGTGCAGAAGCTCTTTAATTAGATCCCATTTGTCTATTTTAGCTTTCATTGCCATTGCTTTTGGTGTTTTAGTCATGAAGTTCTTGCCCATGCCTATGTCCTGAATAGTATTGTCTAGGTTTTTTTCTAGGGTTTTTATGGTTTTAGGTCTAACATTTAAGTCTTTAATCCATCTTGAATTAATTTTTGTATAAGGTGTAAGGAAGGGATCCAGTTTCTTCTACAAAGAACTTAAACAAATTTACAAGAAAAAATCAAACAACACCATCAAAAAGTAGGCAAAGGATATGAACAGACACTTTTCAAAAGAAGACATTTATGCAACCAACAGACACATGAAAAAATGCTCATCATCACTGGTCATCAGAGAAATACAAATCAAAACTACAATGTGATACCATTTCAACCAGTGAGAATGGTGATCATTAAAAAGACAGGAAACAACAGGTGCTGGAGAGGATGTGGAGAAATAGGAACACTTTTACACATTGGTGGGAGTGTAAACTAGTTCAACCATTGTGGAAGACAGTGTGGCGATTCCTCAAGGATCTAGAACTAGAAATACCATTTGACCCAGCCATCCCATTACTGGGGATATACCCAAAGGATTATAAATCATGCCACTATAAAGACATAGGCACACGTATGTTTATTGCGGCACTATTCACAATAGCAAAGACTTGGAACCAACCCAAATGTCCATCAATGATAGACTGGATTAAGAAAATGTGGCACATATACACCGTGGAATACTATGCAGCCATAAAAAAGATGAGTTCATGTCCTTTGCAGGGACATGGATGAAGCTGGAAACCATCATTCTGAGCAAACTATTTCAAGGACAGAAAACCAAACACTACATGTTCTCACTCATAGGTGGGAACTGAACAATGAAATCACTTGGACACAGGACGGGGAACATCACACACCAGGGCCTGTCACGGGGTGGGAGACTGGGGGAGGGATAGCATTAAGAGAAATACCTAACGTAAATGATGAGTTAACGGGTGCAGCAAACCAACAGGGCACATGTATACATATGTAACAAACCCGCACATTGTACACATGTACCCTAGAACTTAAAGTGAAATAAAAAGAAAAGTGAGAAAATCTGGACACAGCATCATGTACACAGGGAGATGACCATGTGAATGGGAAGGCAGAGACCGGTGTGTTACATCTGCAAACCCAGCAATGCTGATTGCTGGTAAGTCCCTAGCAGCCGGGGTAGAGGTAGAGAATCTGGGACAGATTCTCCCTCAAGCCTCAGAAGGAACCAACCCTGACTATCCCTTAACCTTGGCCTTCCAGCCTCCAGAATGTAAGACAACACGTGTCTGTTATTTAAGCCACCAGTCTGTGGTTGGTTATGGAAGGCATGGGAACTCGTAAACGTGTGAATCACCTGCCACTAATTGTGGCAGCAAAAAAACAAAACAAAACAAAACAAAGCAAAACAAAAAAATAGCAGCACCATCATCTCTGAGAGCGGAATTCAGCAGGTCAAGCCTTCCCAGCTCCCAGGGAGCTCTCCTCCCTCCATATGTGACGGGAGCCGCCCGCATGTTCACACCAGCTCCAGGCAAGCCCACAAGGTCAGAATACACTTTGGATGAATCCTGCTTCAACTCTTCACTTACCCGTCATTGATTCACTACCTAATCAGGCAAACCCCAGGTCCGAGAGCAGGCCTGACACAGTACAGGTGACTGACACTGGCTGAATGGATGATGTGGGAGCCACGAAGACAATAAATAAGAAGCAAACCAGCCTGAGGCCACCATCTGTAGCAGGGAAAGACACCCACTCAACTGTCATACAATATGGAAAAGGTAAAAATTCATGCTAACACAAGCTCCCTTGAGGACCCAGAGGAAGGAGTAAGTGACGCTGCTTGGTAAGGAGTGCACATCCTAGGCTGCTGCCCAGGAACACAGAGGCGTATGCGAGTCTGGGGTAGCACTTCCAGGTTGAGGGCCCAGCATAAGAGGGAGGGAAGCAAAGGTGGAACAGTGATGTGTCTGGCAGGCGGATGGCATAAGACAGTTTCTGCCTTAAGTGACCCTTCCTGGTCCCACTGTTACCAATGTGAGCCTTAGTCATGTCAAGTTCTCCTTGAGGAGAACAGTATCTGATTCCAGTCTCCCACAGCCCTGTGAGGTGGCTATTCCTTTATAATTTGTTAGAGACAAACTGCCATCACCAACATTGATGACTCACAGATAGTACAGAAAGGATGGCAAAGACAACAGTGTGTAAGGAGTCCCAACCCTGGCCAACGCCTCTAAAGGATTGCTGGAGGAAACACCTCTCTTCTCCTTGAGTTTCCATCTTCTGTGCGCAGGGTCCTATACCAATACCAGGACAGCAGTGGGTGAGAGAACATGAAGACGACCAAGATGGGCTCTTGTTTCTTAAAGGGTTCAGTGTCCACAGGGAGGGAATGATGATGATGGTGATGATGGTGATGATGAGGGGGGTTGTGATGGTGATGATGGTGGTGGTGATAATGATGGTGGTGGTGGTGGTGGTAGTGGTGACGGTGATGGTGATGAGGGTGATGGGGATGATGATGATAGTGGTGATAATGGTGATGACAGAGATAATGTTGGTGATGGCAATAGTGATCATCATGGTGATGATGGTGATGGTGATAATGGTGATAATGATGGTATTATGATAGTGATGATGGTGATGGTGACACTGATGATGGTGGTGATGATGATAGTGATGGTGATAATAGTGATAATGATGATATGATGATAGTGATAATGGTGATGATGTTGGTGATGGGGATGGTAGTGGTGATG
>NC_045446.1:3417174-3443459 GCF_002776525.5 Piliocolobus tephrosceles | reverse complement strand
TGATGATGGTGATAATGGTGATAACGATGGTGGTGATAATGGTGATGGTGGTGATGATGAGGATGGTGGTGATGGTGATAATAATGGTGATAATAATGGTGATAATGATGGTATTATGATAGTGATGATGGTGATGGAGGTGATGGTAATGATGGTGGTGATGATGATGGGGATGATGGTGATGGTGATAATGATGGTATGATGATAGTGATCATGGTGATTATGTTGGTTATGGGGATGGTAGTGATGATGATGGTGATGGTGACGATGATGACAGTGGTGATCATGATGATGATGGTAGTAGTGGTGATAATGAAGATGATGGTGATAACAGTGATGAATGATGATAACCACGACACAGTGATGATTACCATGTATTGACTCCTAATAAGCCAGAAATTCTGCTAACTGTATTCACCTTCACCACAACCCTAAGTGGATATTATCATTACTGTTTGTATATTATTATTACTGTTTATATAATAATAATAATAATATTCTCACTGTTTATATAATAATATTATTATTCCCATTCTCTAGATAAAGAAGCTGAGCCTCAGAGACTTTATGTAACTATACCAAGGTCATACTCCTAGAAAGCAGTAGAGGTTTGATTTAAACCCAAGTCAAATCTCCCCATCTCCCAAGTGCTTACTGTTCAAGTGATAGATTATGTTCCTCTCTATACACACCCACTGCCAATCTTAGTGCAGGCAAAACATAAATTAGAGCCATATCCTGTTCTATTTCACTTTGCTTTATTGAGCTTCACAGAGAACGTGCTTTGGCAAATTGGAGGTTTGTGGCAACTCTGCAACGAGAAAATCTATCGGCGTGATTTCTCCAATAGCACGTGCTCCCTTCACATCTCTGTGTCACATTTGGGTAATTCTTGCACTAGGTCAAGTTTTTCATAATTATTATATCTGTTAGGATGATCTGTGGTCAGTGATCTTTGATGTTACTAGTGTCATTGTTCTGGGGTTTCATGAACCACACCCACATAAGAGAGGAAACTTAATAAAAGTTCTGTGTGTTCTGACAGTTCCAATGACCAGCTATTTTCTCACCTCTCTCCCTCTCCTTGGGCCTCCCTATGCCCTGAGACACAATAATATTGAAATTAGGTCAAGTAATAACCCTACAGTGGCCCCTACGTGTCCAAGTGAAAGGAAGAGTCACACATCTCTCATTTTAAATCAAAAGCGAGAAATGATTAAGCTTCACAATGAAGGCATGTTGAAAGCTGAGTCAGGCCAAAAGTGAGGCCTCCTGCACCAAACAGTAAGCCAACATGTGAATGCAAACAAAATGTTCCTGAAGGAAATGAGGAGGACCACTCCAGTGAACACGCAAATGGTAAGTGAAACAGGCCTTAGTGCTGAAAGGGAGAAGGTTGGTGTCATCAAACTTTGATGATCAAGCCAGTCGCGACATTCATTTAAACCAAAGCCTAATCCAGAGCAAGGCCCTGACTCTCTTCAATTCTATGAAGGCTGAGAGAGGTGAGGAAGCTGCAGGAGAAAGGCTGGAAACCAGCAGAGATTTATTCATGAGGTTTAAGGAAAGACGCCATCTCCATAACAGAAAGTGCAAGGTGAAGCAGCAAGTGCTGATGGAGAAGCTGCAGCAAGTTCTCCAGAAGATCTCGCTGAGATCATTGATGAAGGTAACTACACTAAAAAGCAGATTTTCTATGTAGACAGGACAGTCTTCTGGCGAAAGAAGATGGCATCTAGGACTTTCATAGCTAGAGACAAGAAGTCAATGTCTGGCTTAAAAGCTTCAAAGGACAGGCTGTCTTGTTAGAGGCTAATGCAGCTGGTGACTTTAAGTTGAAGCCTATGCTCATATATCGTTCAAAAAAACCTAGGGCCCTTAAGAATGATGCTAAATCAATCGATCGAGAGTGGTGGCTCACGTCTGTAATCCCAGCACTTTGGGAGGCTGAGGTGGGCAGCCTCCCATGAGGTCAAGAGATAGAGACCAGCCTGGCCAACATGGTGGAACCCCGTCTCTACTAAAAATACAAAAATTAGCTGGGTATAGTGGCAGGCACCTGTAGCCCCAGCTACTCAGGAGGCTGAGACAGGAGAATCGCTTGAACCCAGGAGCCAGAGGTTCCAGTGAGCTGAGATCACGCCACTGCGCTCCAGCCTGGTGACAAAGAGAGACTCCATCTCAAAGAAAAGAAAAAAAAAAAAAAAAAGAATTATGCTAAATCAACTCTATCTGTGCTCTATAAATGGAACAACAAAGCCTAGATGACAGCATATCTGTTTACAGCATGTTACTGAATGTTGTAAGCCCACTGTTGGGACCTAATGCTCAGAAAAAGAGATTGTTTTCCAAATATTACCGCTCCTTGACAATGCACCTTGTCACTCAAGAGCTCTGATGGAGATGCACAAGGAGATAAACGTTTTCATGCCTGCATACACAGTATCAACTCTGCAGTCCATGGATTAAGGAGTAATTTCGACTTTCAAGTCTTATTATTTAACAATATGTCTTGTAAGACTATAGCTGCCATAGATTCCTCAGATGGAGCATTCCAGATGCCATTAAGAATATTCATGTGTCATAAGAGGAGGTGAAAATGTCAACATTAAGCTGGGGAGAAGTTGATTCCAACTCTCACAAACGGTTTTGTTTTTGTTTTTGTTTTTTTGTTTTTTTTTTTTGAGATGGAGTCTCACTCTGTCACCCAGGCTGGAGTGCAGTGGCGTGATCTTGGCTCACCACAACCTCTGCCTCCCAGGTTCAACTGATTCTCCTGCCTCAGCCTCCTGAGTAGCCAGCTGGGACTATAGGTGCCCGCCACCACACCCGACCAATTCTTTGTATTTTTAGTAGAGACAGGGTTTCACTGTTAGCCAGGATGGTCTCGATCTCCTGACCTCATGATCCACCCACCTCAGCCTCCTGAAGTGCTGGGATTACAGGCGTGAGCCACCACTCTCAGCAAAGAATATTCATGATTCATAAAAGGAGGTGAAAATAACGACATTAAGTTTGGAAGAAGTTGATTCCAATCCTCATGAATGACTTTGAGGGGTTCAAGCCTTCAGTAGAGGAAGGAACTGCAGGTGTGGTGGAAATAGCAAGAGAACTGGAATTAGAAATCGGGCTGAAGATGAGACTGAATTGCTGCAATCTCATGATAAAACTTGAATGGATGAGGAGCTGCCTCTTTGGGATGAGCAGAGGAAGTGGTTTCTCGAGATGGAATCTACTCCTGGTGAAGATGCTGTGAACACTGTTGAAATGACCACACATGATCTAGAATATTCCATAAATTCAGTGGACAAAGCAGTGCAGGATTTGAGAAGATTTCATTCAATTTTGAAATAAGTTTTACTGTGGGTAAAATGCTATCAAACAGCATTGTATGCTACAGAGAAATCTTTCGTGAGTCAATTAATGCAGCAAACTTCTTTGCTATCTTATTTTACGGAATTGCCACAGTCACCCCAACCTTTAGCAACCACCATTCTGATCAGTCAGCAGCCATCAACATGAGGCAAGACACTCCACCAGCAAAAAGATTACAGGCCACTGAAGACGCAGGTGACTCAAGTATTTTTAACAACAAAGTATTTTTTAATTAAGGTATATACATTACTTTTTCAGACATGATGCTATTACACACTTAATAAACTAGAGTGTAGATATAACTTTTACACGCACTGGGAAACCAAAAAATGTGTGTGCCTCATTTTATTGCAAGATTCATTTTATTGCAGTGGTCCAGAACCAGACTCATTATCTCTAAGATACGCCTGTTACGTGAGTCATTGAGAATACTGAAGAGGATGTTGATGTTCAGGTCATTTCTGGATCCGAAGAAATACTCCCTTTGTTCAGACTTACCAGGCTGCATACAACCCCACGCCCCAGCCTCTGGTCGACCAGTCATCCTCTCTGCGTCTGCCAGCTGGAGCCGCACTCATCTTTCCACCGGGGCCGAGGTCTCACGGTGCCATCCCCCCGGCCTCCTGCAGGCTGAGTTGACCACTGGGCATCCTGGGCGGGAACACAGGGAGCTGCTCCAACTGCCTGTGGCCCTCAGGCCAGCTGACCGATCCTGCTCCCTTTCCTGTCCAGCCCGTGAGTCTCAGCCTCTTCACCCTGCATTTCCTGCCTCCTAGGAAGGGGGGAGCAGTGCTGAGTTTCATATTTTGCCTTAGGATGTTTCTCCTCGCTCTCTCCTAACTGGCAGGCAGAAGTCGGTCCCTCTGTCACTCAATCTCCTGAAGGCTGTGATGTCCAGATCCTTCTGAAATCTGCCGCGTGCCTGGCCCAAGTGGCTCAAGGCACAGAAAGCCTGCAAGTGGATGGAACGAGATCTCCGAGACCCAAATCAGGCTTCTCCTTTATCTCCAGAGAGGCAGTGCTTACAGCATGAGACCTGGGCAGTGATGGAGTGGAACAGGGCTGACACGGTCAGGAGCTGTAGAGGAGGAGTCTGTGGCTGACACCAGTCTTGCGATGATGCACACACCGATCCTCAGAAGTTCTCGGGACTTCTTCGAGCCAGCCTGTTCTCCCTAAGTTCCCTTCATACCACAAAGGCCCTCAGCCACAAAAGGGAGCTATGTCCTAGCACAGATGAACCATCCACGTCTTCCTGTCCCTCCTACTCCTCCCCATCTCTCTCTCCCCCTACATCTGTCTCAGCACCACTCCAACATCCAGTTAAGTGCTCCTCCCTGCCCTCGCCCAAGCTGCCTGAGGACAGGAGTTTCTGTTTTTTTTTTTTTTTTTTTTTTTTTTTTTGAGATGGAGTCTCACTCTTTCGCCAGGCTGAAGTGCAGTGGCACAATCTCAGCTCACTGCAACCTCCGCCTCCTGGGTTCAAGCAATTCTCCTGCCTCAGCTTCCCGAGTAGCTGGGACTACGGGCACCTGCCACCACACCCAGCTAATTTTTGTATTTTTAGTAGAGACAGGGTTTCACCAAGTTGGTCAAGATGGTCTCGATCTCTTGACCTCATGATCCGTCTGCCTCAGCCTCCCAAAGTGCTGGGATTATAGGCATGAGCCACCGTGCCCGGCCATTTCTGTCTTTTTCTTTGCATAACCAAAACACAGCTTGTAAACGTGGATGGCATTGAATGGCATTGGATCAACATTCCAGACATGTAACACTTCTGGGTGATACCATCCAACAGTCAAGAAAGGTCTGGACTTCACATCGGGACTGATGGGAGTTTCTGCCTACTGAGCCTTGCTTGTACTCAGTGGACTGTGCAGACTGTTAACTACAGCCATGACCCTGCGAGTGGAGGCTACAGCCCCGAGGTCTGCAGAACTGTATGACGCACAGCTAGGGTTGGCCATGCTGTTGAACAGAATGATACGCCTACACCCCTCTTAGTACACTTCATGGTCAAGCTCCAATCAAAACCAAAGAGCAGGCTACACAACATAGGGAAACAGTCTCTACCAAAAAATAAAGAGTTTAAAAAATGAGCCAGGCATGGTGGTACGTGTCTGTAGCCCCAGCTACTCTGGAGGCTGAGATAGAAAGGTCCCTTGAGCTGGGAGGTTGAGTCTGCAGTGAACTATGATTGCATCACTGCATTCCAGCCTGGGTGACAGAGCAAGACCTTGACTCAAAACAAAAGAAAAAAATGGAGAGAGTGAGGGAAAGCCACTCGCACTTGGTTCACATGAGTTACAAGTATTCTGCAAGGTGAGAGACTAAGAACTGAGACTACACAACTATGGGCAGAATGCGGTCACTGGAGACAGGCAGAGGCAGCTGTGTTTGGCCTGAGTCTGCCACTTATGCTGAGTTATGAGTCACTCGGGCTGCCATGGCAAAAAGCACCACAGACCAGGCTGCTTAAACCACAGACATTTGTTGTCTCCCATTCTGGAAGCCATAAGTCTGAGATCAAGACGTCTGCAGGGCTGATTCCTCCGGAGGCCTCTCTTCCTGGCTTGCAGACGGCCGCCTTCTCTCTGTGTCCTCAGGTGGTTGTCTCTCTGTGCGTGTCTGTGGCCTCACCTCCTCTTAAGGACTCCACTCCGATGGGACCAGGACCCACTCTTAACAACTTCATTTAACTTGATTGCCTCTGTCAAGACCCAATCTCCAAACAAAGTCTCATTCTGAGGTCCTAGGTGACGACTTCATTCGATATAGGAATTTTGGTGGGGAACAGACTTAGCCCACAGCACTGAACGACCACAGGCGAGTCTCTGCAACCCACCAAGGGCCACCACCTGCCTATGGGGGGACACGTCTGCACTGATGAGTAAGACACGTAAACCATGGTGGATCAGCAAACCCGCACCGAAAAGTGTCTGGCCTGCGGGGGTCACAGGAGCTTCCTGGGCCAGGCTGTTTTGATTTACAGCAACGTAGCAAGAAGAGTTTCCTGTGAGAGACTACATTGCTTTCCAAATCTGTTTTGGGTCCTGTAAAATGGTGACGATGACAGCTGATTTTGGAAGATAGTAGTGAGGGCGAGAGAGTGTCTAGACAAAGCTTGAGAAAATGGTAAATATTATACCATATAAAATAGGTCTTATTGCCGTGGGTTATCTGAAGGCTGTGGAAAGGGCCATCCACAACACGAGGCTCGGATTACACAGATGGATTCAGGGGCCTCCACCTCTACGGCATCTGCTAATTCACCTTTCTCAGGTGAGACTTACATCCACCATCCTCTTGACTTCTACGCAACCAGCCCAGGAAAAGCCAAGAGAACAAGAGGGAGGAAATGCCAGGGCAACGCAGGTCGTGGCCCCATGGGGACATTCCCTATTCAGGATCTGGAGCCAGAAACGTAGACATCTGGAACAGTCAAGATGCCAGCTCTGCAAACGCATATAAGCAGCGTTCGGCAAGAACTCACGAAAGCCAGAAAGAAATCCAAGTTTCTGAGCACATCATTCATTACGAAGAAGCGCATTTCACATTCAGAAGTTCCTCTGCCGTGATGCTTTCTGTCATCATCAATTTCTGCATGATGCATTTTCAAGGGCCCATGATAAACACAAGCTTGGCAGGGGCCATGGAAAGGTGCACGCAAGTGTCTTCGGGCCTTTGATAGCTGTTCATGTGCAGTCTGTGTACCTGCACGCCTCTGACGAACAACCAACGTCAGGGTCACCCCAAACATCAATTGGTTTATTCCCAAATGCAATTATCCAAATGAAATAATACTTCTTACTGTAGACAGAGGCCCACTGGGCTGGTACGCGTGGTGGCAAACACTAAGACCCTCGCACGGGTAACACACAAAGCTGAAATCAGAGATGTCAATGAAACAGAGAAATACGGGGTGACCTTGACTCAGAAGGACAGCCTGGTCAGGGGGTGCTGAGGTCCAAGGGTCAGGCTTAGTGCTTCTGCATGTTTAAATGCCAATAAAGGGTAACGTAGCTGTGGATTCGTTTTTCCAATTAGAACACTTTTCACACAGTGAAAGCTTCATGGCAGCCGCTGGATGCTGTGGCGAAGGGGTGGGCACACTGTAACTCCGGGCGATTAGTAAAGAGGCTGCCTGTCTGTCTGTGCTATCGTCGAGGGGATGCTAAACTGGGAGACACTGCTTGGTGCTGCCAGCGGTCCATGGACTCCTTGGGGATGACTTAATCTTCCTCTTTCCATAGCCATGATTTCAGGCAGAGCCATCGTAAAGCAGAGACCAGATGCTGGCCAGAGAAATCCCTTTAGGAGCAGTAAATTGAAGTGAAGTAACCGGCAGCCATGGAGGGGAGTTATAATTAAAAAGTCCTGACTGCAGACACAAAACACTTACTATGCACCCACAGCCTGGCTCGTAAGTGCGCTAAACACATCATCTCTTCCTTACGTTCTCCAGGAGGCGGCATTAGCACCCCCACGCCCAAAGAGGAATGCTCCAAAATGCCAGATAGTTCCCAGAACCACACAGCTGCAAGAGGAGGAGCAGGGATTAAGGGGGTCCCTGAGGCCGAGCTAATGAGTTCAACTCGATCCCGGCAGCACACAGAGCTGTGAGTCAGGAAGATTAAGCCAGCAGGAGGTCAGAAAGTGGATTAAAGACGAGGCCACAGAGGCTGGTGAGGCTGCTGCTGGGACGCAGATGCTGCTCGGAAGCTGTGATGCAGAAGGCCTCGTCCGTCCAGAAGGGAGGGCAGCGAGGGAAGGGTGGAGGCTGGCGGGGAGGCAGAGTCGGAGCCAGGCTGGAGAAATCGCCCAGGTCCAACCTCAGAGCAAAGATGCTAGAAAAAAGCCCCACCCTTGGATTTAACACAGAAAAGTAAAAACTGATGATCTGTGGCCCTGGTATTGCCACCCTCTGGATAAGCCTTACCAGACTGGGATGGCAGCAAAGAGGGGACGGCTACTCCTCACCAGCATGGCCTGAAACTATAATACTCCCCCCCCAGTGTGGGATTTACAGAGCTTTGCTACAGAATGTGTAGTAATTCCAGACCAAAGCCACTTTTCCCATACATTATTTTCTCCATGAGATTTAAGATATTAACTCTAAGCCGAGGCAGAAGAGCACCTCAAGTCAGCCGTTTCCCGTGCAGGCTACGGAGACCCCTGCAAACTGGGGCAATCTCTCCCACGTACAAAGCTCGATCCCGATACGTAACGGAGGAAGGGTCCACATACAGTCCTTACAATATTTGTTTTAAATGATGTGTAAGAAAATAAAGTTCGGCCGGGCGCGGTGGCTCAAGCCTGTAATCCCAGCACTTTGGGAGGCCAAGACGGGCGGATCACGAGGTCAGGAGATCGAGACCATCCTGGCTAACACGGTGAAACCCCGTCTCTACTAAAAAATACAAAAAACTAGCCGGGCGAGGTGGCGGGCGCCTGTAGTCCCAGCTACTCGGGAGGCTGAGGCAGGAGAATGGCGTAAAGCCGGGAGGCGAGGCTTGCAGTGAGCTGAGATCCGGCCACTGCACTCCAGCCTGGGCGACAGAGCGAGACTCTGTCTCAAAAAAAAAAAAAAAAAAAGAAAATAAAGTTCTTCTCTGCCTTTATGGAGGGCGCCCTGTGACATGAATGATAACCAATATGATCAAGGCTCGACTTTCCATGGTAACTTCCACTGGAGAGCCCCAGGGCCTTCCCTTTTGTTTTAAACAATTTGTAACTCACCAATTTCTTGATTAAAACAGTCAAGTGTAAACCACTCCTCTTAAGGACAGGAAGGCTAGTTTTCATTGCTGTATTACAGAGACAGTGGAGGCAGAGGGAAGGCTGAGGGGCTGGGGAGCAGCACTCTCTTTGGTCTTAGCAACCAGTTAATGAAACCACAAAGGAAATCAGATTCCATGCCTTCCACCTCCCCAAGAGGTAATTCAAATGCATACTACAAAGGACATGGCAGGGCTACTCAAAGTGGAGACCAAAGATCCTAACCATTTATTTCTATAATCAAGAGAATGGATAGATGGGTGAATGAGTGGATGGAGGGAGTGAGGGAGGGGTGAGGTGGGTAGGAGGATGAGTGGATGGGTGGCTGGGTAGGTGGGTGGCTGGGTGGATGGATGGATGGATGGATGGATGGATGGATGGATGGATGGACGGCTGGGTAGGTGGGTCGGTGGGTCGATGGATGGATGGATGGATGGGTGGGTGGGTGGGTCGGTGGGTCGATGGATGGATGGATGGATGGATGGATGGATGGACGGACGGACAGATGGACGGACGGATGGACGGCTGGGTAGGTGGGTCGGTGGGTCGATGGATGGATGGATGGATGGATGGATGGATGGATGGATGGATGGATGGGTGGGTGGATGGATGGATGGATGGATGGGTGGGTGGGTAGGTGGGTAGGTGGGTGGGTGGAGGCCAAGGAGCCCTCCTGCCACCTACTCCCCAGCAGGCCCAGGTGTTGAAGAGAACACAGCAGAAGGTAAATCTGACCAGAACCGGCTTTCTACCTCGAAAAATCCACCTGAAGGAGTCAAGAACAAACCTTCCTGAAGTGGAATTAAGAGGCTACCATTCAGGATCACGGCCACCCAAGCCGCCAATCTCCCAGACACACAAACTCCATCAACTCCTGGTAGACGACACCCAGCTCTCACCTCGCAGGGGCCAGGAACAAGGAGTCAGACACACACACAGCAAAGCATCCAAACACAGCTTCTGATGGTAACAAACCACACCCCTGCACCAGCCGTCCAGAGCCCCCTCTCACAATGGGGCGGGGGGAGGGGCACTCACACAGCAAAGCTTCCAAACGCAGCTTCTGATGGTAACAAACCACACTCCCGCACCAGCTGTCCAGAGCCCCCTCTCACAATGGGGTGGCGGGGCACACTCACACAGCAAAGCTTCCAAACGCAGCTTCTAACGGTAACAAACCAGCCCTGCACCGGCCGTCCTGAGCCCCCTCTCACAATGGGCGGGCACCTCATGGTCTCTGAGGATGAGGAGCCAGCCCCAGGTACAGGAGGGGAAGATATGCTCAGATGCTGCCAGGACAGGCAGAGTCCTCCCAATATTCAAAAGCAGAGGAATCCTCAAATACAAAATGCAAATACAGTAATTATATGCTTGTGACCAAAAAGAGGGGATTAAATCCTGAAGGAGGAGGAGGTGAAACCTCCTTGTTCCTGGGGTTCTATTTTAATCCACAATAATAAGCAGGCAGGCCAAGGTCACTTTGGAATGAAGCATATCCGCCTGGGTGTGGTGGTTCATGCCTGTAATCCCAGCACTTTGGGAGGCTGAGATGGGAGGATCACTTGAGCCCAGGAGTTCGAAACCTCTCTGGACAATATAGTGAGACCCTGTCTCTACTAAAAAGAAAAAACAAATTCCCAGTGTGGTGGTGTGCACTTGAGAAGCTGAGGCAGGAGGACCCCTTGAGCCAAGGGTGCAATGAGTCGTGACTGCATCACTGAACTCCAGCCTGAGTGACAGAGCAAGACCCTATCTCAAAAAAAAAAAAAAAAAAAGAAAAAAAAAAAGAAAAGAAAGAAAGAAAAAGAAAAATCTGAGAGTCCATTTGGAAGCAGCAGTCAGACGAGAGGACATCCCCGTCAGCAGGTGTGTGCCACAGGGTGAGGCAGCCCAGGGGGAATGAGAGGGCAGGGGCCTCCCAGCATGGCAAAGGTATTAATGAGCATTGAGTGACTGCATGGGTGGGGAGAGAGGGAGGACAGGTGAGTGACAATGTGTGGTCTTTGAGGGGTCAGGATGGCAGTGCAAACGCTTTTTCCTAAATGAAGTACCCCACTTGAAGATGCACCTGCTTTATAAATGGAAGCACTGACTTAAGCACAGAACGAGACACTCGTTTTCCCAAAGCGTCTGCCAGGAGGTGGACCAGGTCGCAGAGCTCGCCCCTCAGAATGACAGCTGAGCTACTCGGTGCCAGTCCTTGGGGAGAGGCAGACGTGGGGCCGACGTACACACCCCAGGAGAGCCCGAGAAAGGCCACTGCAGTCCCATTCTATTTTCTTCTCTGCTCTCCTTGCAACATGGCATTAAAAAGAGAAACCGCTTCAGGCCATGGGGCCAGTTTTCTTCCCTCTTCCTCATTCACGCTCCCCCAGAAATAACAGAGCTCACCGTAGTTTGTATTGATTTTGGCACGTGCCACTTGTGTAAAAGGCCACACTGAATATCCGGTGCCACCACTCCACCACAGCGCATTTCAGAGGACGCAGAGATGCTGCCCTCCCTGTGCCCAGAGCCCACCCCACCACTCCCTGCGTGGCCTGGGAAGCCCGCCCACACAAGACTATTCAAGTGAGGGTTCTGGTTGTGCCTGAAGGGTCACAGGCACTGCTAGAGGCTCTCACTCAATGACTTAAAGCTTCAGTCCCACTGGAGGGTGAGGCTCAGAAACAGCACTCACTCGGCCAACAGCAGTGGGCCCGGACAGCAGGGGAGGAGGGGCAGCATCTGGGGAGAAGAGGGGCCGCCCAGGTGCTTCTCCAGTACCAACTCCCAGCTGGCGGGCACTGGGGCCTCGGTGCAGACTCACTCGGCAGCTCCTGGCTGGCTCCTCCAGGCACGGTTCCAGGAACTGTCTCGTGTCCCTGGCTACACAGAGGACTCAGCCCCACAAGGGATTTCACACAGGAACAATGTCTGCTTTGTTGCTGAGAGCTCACACCCAGAGGATTCCTGGTTTTGGCCTCCAGGGGCTTTGTTTGCCTTGAACAGAGTGAAGCAAAGTGGTCTTCAGAAGGTTCCAGAAACAACCAGGCTCCCATGAGTGGAGACTAAACCCTGAAGAGGCCCTGGCTTTCAGGAGGAGGTGCTACAGATTAAATCTGGGCTGGAGCAGAGCTGTGGCTCCATCCGTCACTCCAACAGGTCTCTAGTGCCTCTAGCAAAGTGGGCAGAACACCTGCTGGGGAAACAACCCCAGCCCTGCAAGGGGAAGATGACCCTGTCAAGGACAGCGTCAAACAGGCGGGGAGGCCGGATCCGGCCGGGTGTAGGAGGCCCCTGATCTCCCGACACCCTTGCCCCACTGCCAATGGAGTACCTCGATGGCTGTGACGACCAGGGCCTCCCTCCTGTGTGGCTGACGAGAGCCTCCGAGTGTGGGCGGCACCTCCAGGAGGGTGGACTCAGGAGAACAGAAACAGTAATGGGCCCCTTGTGGGTGCTCCTCGGGCTGGACGCCAACCCGCAATGGCTCACTTCACAAGTGGTGTTTGTGTCCCGACAGGTGGAACCCCGAGGCTCAGACCTTCAGACCCTCACCCAAAAGCAGAGTGAATGGCGAGGGGGATGTGAGTCTGACTCACGCTGGGACGACTGGGGCCGGGGCTGCTTCGAACACAGCGCTGCCTGCTGGCCGCCTTCCTGCCAGGAATTCGACTTGCAGGTGCAAATCAGCCCAGTACCAAGCAGTTGGTGGCGCAGCCAATGCCAGTATCCCAGGGCGGCCACCCAGCAGGTTTCAAGGCCCAAGCCTGGGAACCCCCGGGACACTGGCTCTGCCCCTCACTAGCTCTGGAGTCTGACCCTCCTATTCCCATCTGTAAACTGGGATTAAACATAAACCCTCCCCATGACTAGGAGGGGGCAGTGGGGCTCCCGGGGCTGGCTGGTGTCCTGCGCCTTCTTCCGCCTGCAGGTTACACGCTGTGCTCCGTCTGAGCGCATGGGACACACGCCCTCTGGACAGGTGTGTTACCCTTCAACAAAGATGCTCACAGTGCTGCCTACCTCAAGGCTGACAGCACTTTGGGAGGCTGAGGTGGGCAAATCACTTGAGGTCAGGAGTTCGAGACCAGCCTGGCCAACATGGTGAAACCCCCTCTCTACTAAAAATTAAAAAACAAAAAAAATTATCCGGGTGTGGTGGTGGGTGGCTGTAATCCCAGCTACTCAGGAGGCTGAGGCAGGAGAATCGCTTGAATCTGGGAGGCAGGAGACAGAGGTTGCTGTGAGCTGAGATTGCGCCACTGCACTCCCGGCTGGGCAACAGAGCGAGAGACTCCTCAGACAAACAAACCACAACAAAAAGACGTGACTTTGCTCCTCCTCCACCTTCCACCATAATTGTGAGGCCTCCCCAGCCATGTGGAACTGTGAGTCCATTAAACCTGTTTTTCATTATAAATTACTCTGTCTCGGGTAGTTAGCAGCCTCGTTATTAGCAGCATGAGAATGGGCTAATACAGCGTTTCAGGAAAGACGGGGATTCCAGGCCCTGCACGTGGACGCCACCCTCCCAGCCCTGGGCCTGCTCATCTGCAAAGGCAAACAGTCAGCCAAATCTAACTTCGTAATGGAGCCGAAAGAAACTCACTCATGCACTATGTGAACCAACAGAAAGCCTGAGCTGCCCACAGCCAACCGGGATGAGACGGGGAGAAACGTCAGGGAAGCCGCAGGGACCTCGCACAGACACAAAATGAACCAGACCAAGAAAGGCGGCACGCAAACCTCCGACGGCCTCCGAGCTGCATGAAAACTCAGCACAGTCAGAAGACGAAAAGCCCCCAAGAATGCTTTCTGCCAGGGAGGACAAAAATAAAGACAGAAAACCTACCAAACAAATAACTCAAGAGAGTACTCTCAAAAAGAGAGAGTGCAGGGCTATGGAAACAAACAAAAAGTCAAAAGAGCATGACTACAATAAATCAGAAATTACAAAAAATAGAACGGGTCTAACTTAGAACACAACAATTAAAGGCTCAAGAAAATCACAGCAGGCCGGGCACAGGGGCTCAGGCCTGTAATACCAGCACTGTGGGAGGCCGAGACGGGCAGGTCACCTGAGGTCAGGAGTTGGAGGTCAGTCTGACCAACATGGCAAAACCCTGTCTCTACTAAAAATACAAAAATTAGCCAGGCTTGGTGGTGGGTGCCTGTAATCCCAGCTACTCGGGAGGCTGAGGCAGGAGAATCGCTTGAACCTGGGAGGCGGAGGTTGTAGTGAGCCGAGATCGCGCCACTGCACTCCAGCCTGGACGACAGAACAAGACTCTCTTTCAATTTAAAAAAAAAAAGAACGGCAAACAAACAGAAAAATGCCAAGCAATTAAAGCAATTAGAGAAAAAGATAACAGATATGAACAAGGAAAATCCAATACAGGGATAATTACTATCCCTGAAATAAAGGATCCAACCGATAACACAGAAAAAGTAACAAAACACAGAAAAAAATCACTAAAATGAAAACGTCCTCAAACAGAATCTGCAGAGAGAAAGTTTTTCTAGGAAAAACCAAGAATGCCCAACACCAAACACTTCCTGGTCCAGCAATGGAACTACTTCTTTAGGAATTTAGTCCAAAACAAAAAGTCACCTATGAGATGGAAAAAATAAATCTGTTGGCCTCAGATGTATTCAAAGCAATGTTCAGGGCAAGAAAACAATCAAACAACATCCCCACAGACGGGAAATTGTGACTCAAAAATACAGAGGAGGTCAGGTATGGTGGCTCATGCCTGCAATCCCAGCACTTTGGGAGACTGAGGCAGGTGGATCACCTGAGGTCAGGAGTTCAAGACCAGCCTGGGCAACATGGTGAAATCCCGTCTCTACTAAAAAATACAAAAAATTAGCCGGGCGTGGTGTTTACTTGGGAGGCTGAGGCAGGAGAATCGCTTGATCCCGGGAGGTGGAGGTTGCAGTGAGTGGAGATCGCGCCACTGCACACCAGCCTGGGTGACAGAGTGAGACTCTGTCTCAAAAAAACAAACAAAAAACCCACAGAAGAAAAGAGTTTTCAAGCCGGAGGGAACAAGTTGACATTTTCAAAACACAGCCAATCCTCACTATGTATGAATTTTGGATTGGGGGTGTGCCTACTCGCTAAAACTTATTTGTAACCCCAAAAGCAATGCTTTTTGCACAAAACAGCCAAAGGTTTCAGTTGCCCAATGCACGGGTTCCCACGGGAGGGTGAACAACGTGGTGGTCCGTCTTCCTGTCTCAGCTCTCACCTTGCAAACAGGCATCTGACTGCAGCCCACAGAGTGTCATGATTCTCACACTGTTTGTGCTTTTTCTTGGTGATTTTGCCATTTAAGAGGGGCCCTAGCGAAGGGCTGAAGTACTGTCTACTTGTCCCTAAGGCAAGAAGGCTGTCATGAGCTTCACACAGAAAACATGCCAGAGAAGCTTCACTGAGGCCTGCGGGAAAGCACTGTTGGCTGTGAGTTCCATGTTAATGAATCACCATTACATATTAAATAAGGCATCTTTAAACAGCAACGCACATAAAGCAAGATTGCGTACTGACCTATGGTCAAACATGCGACCAGGGGCTTGTAGGAATCAAACCCTACACTTCTCCTGGGAGCAATGGCCAAGGCGTCACTCATTCAGCATCTGTGGCAGCTTTTTAGAACACAAGTACCACAGCTAATGAGCATCGACCGTCCATTCGCTGAGAAAGCACTGCTCTCAGGAACTCTTCCTAAAAAATCCCACTGAACAATGAATTCCCTCCGATTAAAGACAAAACAACAACCAGAAAAGGATCCGGCAAAAGTAAAGGCCATTGCAAAGGCAACTGACGGCAGTGACCCCCTCGAGAGAGAGAGTGGCTGCGCGCCCTGCAGACATGGCGGATAGTAAGTGGGAGGGAGAGTAACAATGTGCGAAAAGTCACTGTCCACACCCAGCAAGGCTCAGGAGGTGGGGGAGGGGAAGTGTGTGTGCGCGCACGTGGGTGCACCCTTGCACACATAACTAGCTACTCATTCACCAAACTGATGCCCTTTTCTTCCTGGGTTCAGACCTCCACTGCGTTTCCCAGCCTACTCTGCAGTCAGGTGCAACCTCCTCATGAAACCAGGGAAGATGATGCACTTTACAAGTTCTGTCTCTTCCTCTCTTATCTTCTGGGCAGACACAGAGGACCCTGTGGAAGATTCCAGAGCTCCAGGGAATGGTCCAGCTATCGAATGGAAAGAGTCTGGGTCCCCGAATGTCTGTATGGACCAGAACTTCCCACCTGTCCATCCTGCCAAACCAGGTGGACTGAGAAAAGAGAAAAAAGTAAAGCATTGATATGTTAAGTGCCTGACATTTGGAGACCTTTTATTACAGCAATGAGCTTAGTATACCCCTAAACCATATAGGAAGAGGACACAGTGAGCAGGGGAAAAAACTGTAATAAAAAACAAAACAAATTCCAGCCTTCCAGTGTTTCATAATCACTTCTTTTAACTTCACAGATTTAGCTGGAAAAAAGTCTCTTGTGACAAAAAAAATAAAAGAAGCATTTCCTTCACCATCTTTTTCTCCTCTTATACTCAAATAAAATAACATTGATGATGTTCATTTCTCAAGAGCGTGTGTGGTTTGAGCCCACATTTACCAAGGTATTTCTATCCATATACACATCCACCCATTGCCTGTAATCCTGCAGAGGGGCATGTCGGAACGGGGATCCACAAGTGTTGATGTGACCTCCACTGCTGAGTCTGGCATTTGTGCTTTCCTGCATTACTTGATCTTTAAGTAACAATCATTTATAGCTTTTATAAGAGGCATTAAATAACACAGAAGAAGGAACTCCAAAAGACCACGCCTATCCTCCTGAACAGCCTTTGTACTACCAGGGCAGCCCCTGGGCCCCGTGGCATGGCCGGATTAGCTCTGGGCCATCAGGCCACCCTAAGCTTCCCCCACCATGGGTGTCTAATCTTTTGGCTTCCCTGGGCCACATGGAAAGAAGAATTGTCTTAGGCTACACATAAAATCCACTAACACTAGAGAGAGCTGATAAGCTAAAAAGAAGAAAAAAGTTGCAAAAAAAAAAAAAAAAAAAAAAACCCTCTCAGAATATTTTGAGGGAGTTTATGCATTTGTGTTGAGTCACTTTCAAAGCCGTCCTGGGCTGCATGTGGCCCACGGGCCTTGGTTTGGACAAGCTTGTCCTAGACGGTGAAGCCACTTGGTTGAGGGCATCCCTAGAGGGCATGTGTTAGCCCCCTCAGCCCAGTTAGCGTCTCTCCCAGAAGGAGCAGGGCTGGGGGTAGGCTGAGCAGAGGGTCCCTGCTGGACCGCAAGCTGCTGGCACTGGGGGAAGAGGAGACACATTTAGCCCTCGCTGGGGACCAAGCCCTGAGAGGTGCTAACCCCAGGGCATCTCTTAGCCCCTCCACAGCACCAGGAGCTAGGACCCTGGATGGGCACCAAGTGAGGCACCAGCAACACAGCCAGTGGGCAGCACAATGCTTCCCCGATCTCCAGCACCTGGGCCTCCCTTCCCCATCGTGGCTGGGGACAGGAGACTGTACTCAGAGGTCAGGGTGGATGCGGAGCACTGGGCTCGCCTCCTCAAGCACCTGCAGCAGCCTACACCGCCAGCCCACCTCTCCCCATTCCTTTCACCCAAAGCTAAAACGAGAAGGGTCCTCTCAGCCCACTGAGGCCCCAGGAGACCCTTCTAGAAAGCACAGATGGAGACTGTCAGGAGCCTCACCCAGATGCCCCTCTGAGTCCTAACTCTTAGATGCCCACCATGTTCTACTCCACAGCAAAAGGGCTTCGTACCAACTGCCCCTACTACTGTCATCCCCACCCGCCTTCCCCAGGTGGACAGACGGCGTGTGAAATGCTCACAGGCCAACCCTACTAGGCGCCTGTCCGCAACCATGATGTTTGCTCCATGCTTCCAGCTCTGTCCCACACCTCCGATTTGAGACCGCGTGGGGCACAGTCCCTGCTGTGAGGAAGAGGGAACGCGGCTGGGCGACTGGCCCCCAGCTTGCTCAGGTGGATTCAGGCAGAAGATGAAGCCACACCCCTTCCTCTGCACACGAAGGTCCCCTTTACCGACAGCCCCAGTTCCCAGGGGCCATCGTCCTCCTCGGGGAGGCAAATCCAACAATGGGGACCCCCAGGCATAAGGACAGACGTCCAGGGCCCAGCCAGCGTGGGCCAGGGCAGCCTGAGGGCTCTGGGGGGCACAGGAATGACACTGGGCCCAGGGCTGGAGGGACAGGAGGAGGCAGACAGTAGCCACGTGGGGAGGAGTGCTCAGAGCTGTACGCCCTGGAAGTGGGGGAGCATGGGACGCTGCCCCTCGGGCACGGTGGAGTCCGGCACCAGGAAGAGGCAGGGCCAGGCCTGAGAGCCTCCTGCATTTGGTGCTAGAAGCCAGTGGCAGGTGCGCCTGCTGTCCGGGTTTCCTCTGCAAGGCTGTGAAATGCTCCTCTCCATCTTTGGGCCCCTTGCCTCAGGTCTGGTACAAAGCAGATGCTCGGAGAATGTTTGTGGATGAGGCGGGGACAGTGACCACGACAGCATGATGTGAAGCCAGTGGTAGCAGGGAGGGGAGGTGGGCACGGGAGGGAGCCTGCGGGGAGGCGGGCAGAAGTATGGAGCAAGGAAGGAGCACGGTGTGCCTGGAACAGTCGGGACCACGGGTCCGGGGATGACCAGAGCAGCCCTCTGGTGTTCAAGCCACAGGTGACATCGTCCAGATGGGAACCAAAGGGCAGACCACAAGGCTCACCGTCTGCTGCAGGTCATGGATGACGACGCGGATCACCAGCGTGTTGCCCTGGCTCTCCTCCGTCCTGGCACCGCCTGGCTTCTCCGCAGTGGCCCGGATCGTGTCGTAGATGGTCTCTTCTTTGGAGCTGTCTGACTCCGACCCCACGGAGTAGTCGGAGAAGCTCTGGGCCATCTCGTCCTCACTGGATGTTGGGCTGCGCGGCATGGCTGCCTGTGTCTTCAAAGTGGGAAGAAGGAAGACAAAGAACAGGAAATGTGAAAATAAAAGAAAACCCAGGGGCAAGGTGAACGCTGGCACTAGAACACATGTGGTGGACTTGCTTTCACAGTCGTGTTTGCTGGTGTGACCGCCAGCCGAGGGCCCCGTGTGTGCACACGTACAAATCCCAAAGGGTGGACACGAGTCAGCACTGCCTGCTCTCCCTGGAGCCTGAGCAAGAGGCAGCAGCCAGGATCCAGAAAAACCCTGCAAACTCTGGTACCAGAGCCATGAAATCCCAGCACTCAAAAGGAGCCTGAGTTAGCCCGGGATGACCACAGCTTACAAAGATGAAGCAGAGGGCCACCAAGGCCATCTGAGCTGCCCAAGGTAAGAAAAAAGGCTGCCTTTTGTTTTCCTTGGAGGACAGAGCTGCAGGAGAGGAAGAAACACAGGTCGGAATGGCGGCAAGTTCATGCTGTAATAACCCCCTCCGCTTTAAACACAGGGCAATGATAGGTACCACGTAAAAACAGAACAAAAAGCCAGGGCCAGGCTCACAGATGAGAGAACCTCCCAGACCAGGACTGGAGAGGAACCCGAGTCATGAGCAGACTGCAGCCATCAGACTCGGGGGTCCCCAAGAGGCAGGGGCAGCTGAGAGTGCAACCTCCTCAAGGTCAAGTGCAATAAAAATTACCCCACAAAGAGTCAGGTCAGGTTGCCAAGGGCCGCCTTACACCAAGGCTTTATTTTTTGAGATGGGGTTTCACTCTTGTCACCCAGGCTGGAGTGCAATGGCGCGATCTCGGCTCACCGCAACCTCCGCCTCCCGGGTTCAAACGATTCACCTGCCTCAGCCTCCCAAGTAGCTGGGATTACAGGCATGCACCACCACACCCAGTTAATTTTGTATCTTTAGTAGAGACAGGGTTTCTCCATGTTGGTCAGGCTGGTCTCGAACTCCCGACCTCAGGTGACCCACCTGCCTTGGCCTCCCAAAGTGCTGGGATTACAGGTGTGAGTCACAGCGCCCGGCCAGACCAAGGCTTTCAAGAAGGACACAGACTGAACTCTGGGGACAGCCATCCACTATTTGGTGGCTGTAGCTATGGCATCCTCCACCTCTGCAGGGCAGGAGTGCAGAAAGGGTTGGATAAAAGTTGGCTTGACCCCGGCGATGGTGGGGACTGGTGGAGGAGGGGCTGTGCTGAACCAGCAATTCCACTTCTGGGTGTATTCTGTAGGGAAGGATGAGGCCACGTGCATGCGGAAAGGCATCTAAGATTGTTCCCTGCCAAAGCAGCACATGGAAATGCATGGTCACCCTGACTGTTTAGGGACCGCTTGATCAGGCTGTGGTCTCTTCATTCCCATGAACTCCACAGCCGTGACAATGAATGAACCCAAGCTGCATGCGGATGATCCCCAAAACGTAACACTGTGCAAAAGGAAGGCAATTTGCGGAAGGATTCAAACCATATACAGTCATTTCCAGATAAAGGCTGGAAAGACGTCACACAGTCCCGCAGATGGTACATGGGCATTTCCACCCTGCGTAATGGCGCAGAAGCAGTCAACTGCAAGGGCACAGGCCCAACGCAGGAGAGCAGTTCCCTCTCAGAGGAAGTCAGGGTGGGCTGCGCTGGCCACGTTGCTTTGAGCCAGGCAGTCCCAGCAACTACGGCACAAGGTCAAACTTGATACAGTGAGGACACAGATGTTTGCCGTATTATTCGCTCTGTTAGAAATCATTCACTAGGAGCAAGGAAGGAGGGCCGGAGTGCCGGGGGCAGAAGAGGCCACCCCAAAATATGCCGCCTGGGCATAAGGCCCGTCCTGAGCCGAAGACGATGGAGGAGAAACAGGTGGGAGAACAGCTCGCTGCCTTACCCCGCCGCCAGTGTGCCTCAAAGCAAGATGTAAATTCAGACGGCGCGCCCACCCCCACCACACCAGGAAGGACAGAAGTTCATCACTGGAGACAGCTTTAGACCCTTGTCAGCTCTGCCCTGGAGGAACCTATGGAGCCAGCTTCACCAACAGACTAGCCTTCGGCTGCTGTTCCTTTCCTGCAGCTCAGCCACCTCCTAATTGACCCGTCCAGGAATTCACAGTCCTTTCCCTTTGTCTTGTCTCTTCTCTACAAATGTGCTGTTCCTGCACTGAGGCACTATCCAAAGCCCAAGCTCTAGCCACATTTTGAGACACTCTTCACGGACAGATGCTCCACGTGTCCACAAACTGTTTTTCTCTTGTGACTCTGTCTTATGTCAGCTCAATTTCAGGGCCTCAGGTAGAGAGGAGGGTAGCAGGAAAATACATTTCTCCTTTGCAGGGGGAGGGATTAGAAGAAAGGAAGGAGGGGAGGGAGGTGGATACATGAATGGATGGATGGATGGATGGCTGGATGGATGGATGGATGGATGGATGGATGGATGGATGGATGGATGGCTGGCTGTGTGCATAGGTAAGAAGGAGGGAAGGAAGGAAAAAAGGAAGGAGGGAGGGAAGGAGGAAAGGAGGGAGGGAGGGAAAGAAGGAAGGAGAGAAGGAAAGAAGGAAGGAAAAAGGGAGGGAGGAAAGGAGGGAGGGAGGGAGAGGGAGGGAGAGGAAGAAAATGATGAGAAGGAAAGCTGAGAAGATTTCCTAATGCAGGACCTAAGTCTGTTGCCAATTATTCACATTAGTGGATAACCACGACATTGATAATCCCAAATCAATAGTTTAATCTTCTATTTAACCTCTGGCTATAAACCAAAATATATTTACTGTGCACCAAGTATACATGAGGAACCCCCCAGGGTGCGGCTTCATGTCCAGCCCACGTTCTTTCTTTGTAAGAAAGGCGCCATGCCGTGGTCCACAGTCTTCGGAGCACACTGTGTCCAACCACCTAACACAGTCCCTGCATGGCTCTCCTGGGGACTCCCGGCTGCGTGGAGTGGGGTGGGGGCAGGAGCTTCCCAATCTGTGTGTAGACACTTCACAAGGCACAGATGATGGCACAAGCCGAGAAAAGGGGGTGCCTGTTTTTTGCCATCGAGTCCCTAAAATGGGATTGGGCTTTATAGGAATCCTGAACTTAAGAGTTTTCACAGAACATATGGATTTCAGTCGTCTCTAGAAAAATCACAGGCTCCTGCCTCCTGGGCCCACTCCACCCACCTGGCAGCCATGTGCACACTGGGCCGTGTGGCCCTCTCGATGGGGCAGGAGCAACATGATTCACCCAGCCCCACCTCGCCATGCCCTCTGCACAATGGGAGCTGCCGACCCTTCCCATCGAGGTACAGTGAGGCTCACCCTGCACCCAGCTCACCCGCCCCATCAGCCCTGGACCCTGGCAGCAGAAGTGTAGGTTCACAGACCCTGTGCTAGCGTTTTATAACTGGGGGACCCTGTGAGTGTTCAGGGATGTCCCAGGGAGGCCACGGGCAGTTCACCAGGAACCAACGCTCTATGTCCAATTAGGAGAAAGCTGATACCCGCTGCTGGCTCCCAGCACTCCTCCAGCGTGGAAAGAGCCTGCCAGGTAGCGGAGTGCGCTGGAACTATGTCCTGAGCAGGCACTCCGGCCTTGCCCTCAGCTTTGCTGCCCAGAAACCTGACAGCAGCCACTCCCCATCAGGTATCAGCCTCCATCTGTGGGTGCGATGCCACCCCATTCCACCCATTTTTATTCTGCGTCCTCATTCTCCTGGGCCCTGCTGGGTTAGAAAGCAGTGCAGGCATGAGGGTGAAGGAAAGGAGCCCTTCTTAAGTGGAGTCAAAGCTACTCAGAGCTCGTGTCACCCATTAATGCAGAAAGAAGCCAAGTGTGGTAGCGGGGCCAGCCTCAGTGTCAACGTCTGAAAAATGGCAGGGTGGGAGCCCCGAGCTCAGAGCCTGGCACAGAGCAGACACGGCCCACATTGGTTCTGTCCCTGCTCAGGTCAGATAATGTCCGGCTGGCAGGAGCAGGCGAAAGACTGTCCAAGCTCCAAGCTGCTTCCAGGGGGGCATGTGTAGGAAGCCTCCCTCAGTGGAGAGTGGGCACCCAGTGAACACACACTGGGTGGGAGGCCAGGGCTCCGGATCGCAGATGCCCACGAGAGCAGTCAGGGGGCACAAAGGGGGTGACGCTGGCAGAACGTGGTCCCCAGATCAGCCAAGCAGCAGCATTCCTACTCTGGCCACAGCTGGTAGGTAGGAACGCAGGTCTGGTGTTGCCAGGCCTGCAGGTATCTTTTAGATATGGCAGATTTGATGCAAGAATGTGGAATGTATAAACGTTGGAAATTCACTTTGTTTTTTACTGAGACAGAGTCTCACTCTGTCACCCAGGCTAGAGTGTAGTGGTGCAATCCCAGCCCACTGCAACCTCCGCCTCCCAGGTTCAAGCCATTCTCCTGCCTCAGCCTCCCAAGTAGCTGGGATTACAAATACCTGCCACCACGCCTTGCTAATTCTTTGTATTTTTAGTACAGATGGGATTTCACTATGTTGGCCAGGCTGGTCTCGAACTCCTGACCTCAAGTGATCCACCTGCCTCTACCTCCCACGGTGCTAGAATTACAGGCGTGAGTCACCGTGCCTGGCCGGAAATTCACTGTTTTTAACAGATTACTTTGCAGGCCACATAGTATACATCTATAGCGGGACCTGAGTCCAGGAACAAAAACAACGGCCCACAGCAGGAAAGAGCAAAAACGGGCTCCTGGGGCTGCGGCCCCCGCTGCTGCCGGCAGACATCGTCGCCCACTAGGACCGTGTCCCCCAGCGCCGGCTCTAGGGGTGATGGTCACAAACAAGCACATCTGCTCCCAAACCACGGTGCAGAAGGACCCCAGTGCTGGGTCCGAAGAGGAACCAGGATTTCGTGCAGCAGCCGAGGAGCAGACAGGAGAAGGCTGGGTCACACCACCCAGGCTCTTCGCAGAACCGTCCTGGGAGCGCATGGCCAGAGCTCTCACCGAGAGGGTCTTGACCTTCGTAAGGGGCTTGAGTAACCTGATTAGCAGCTCCCTGGGAACAGCAGACACCTGATCACTGCCTGGGAAAACATTTAATTATTAACTCCCGGGGAGAACCACCGGGCAAGGCAGACAGCGCAAGTCCCATCTATATTTCAGACAAACAACAAAGACACTTTACTGCACGTCCCAAATAATTGCACGGGACATACTTATACTAAAAAACTCTCTGTTGTTCATCTGAAATTCAGGCAGAACTGGGTGCGCTGTATTTTATCTGGCAACACCGTGGGAGAGCCAGGGTGGGCTGTGCTGAGTTCTCTAACCCCGTGAAGACCAGCATGCCGGAAGGCTCCGCAGAGAGAATGAAAGCAAAGACCAAGACACAATCTGAAATCCTGGCTTCCCCAGGAAAAGCCAGTCCCAGCTCAGGGGAGGGGAAGATTACTCACCACCCCGGGCACCCGTTCTCTGTGTAACTAATCTCTCGGGGCGGGTCAGGAGACAGGCTATAAAACCCCAGGTCAGGCCGGGCATGGTGGCTCAAGCCTGTAATCCCAACACTTTGGGAGGCCGAGACGGGCGGATCACGAGGTCAGGAGATCGAGACCATCCTGGCAAACACAGTGAAACCCCATCTCTACTAAAAAACACAAAAAACTAGCCGGGCGAGGTGGTGGGCGCCTGTAGTCCAAGCTACTCGGGAGGCTGAGGCAGGAGAATGACGTGAATCCGGGGAGGCGGAGCTTGCAGTGAGCTGAGCTCCGGCCACTGCACTCCAGCCTGGGCGACAAAGCGAGACTCCGTCTCAAAAAAAAAAAAAAAAACCCAGGTCAGTGAACTTCCATGACTCTTAGTGTGTGTTTCTCTCATTGGCCCTGCTAGGGTGGACTAACGAGGAGAAAACAAAATCATCACAGTCAAAGCAAGTTCAACAAAGACTCGGCATTTTGCTGCTAACTTGCTCCAAGAACACCTGAAATCCTCATCAGGTTCATGCACCTTCCAATACCTCTGATGAAAAGGTAGACAGACTTTTCCACTAATTATTTCAGCCACTGTGAAAATATGAAAGCTGACCTGGAAGAGAAGATACGTAATAAAAACAAACAAAAAACCTCACGGCCAGAGCTGACGTTGTCAAGGTTAGGGTTGCAAAACCACCATAAACACCTGTAAAAGTGCAAGAGTTCAGCTGGGCGCAGTGGCTGACACCTGTAATCCTAGCACTTTGAGAGGCCAAGGAGGGTGGATCACCTGAGGTCAGTCAGGGGTTCAAGACCAGCCTGGTCAACATGGTAAAACCCCATCTCTACTAAAAATAGAAAAATTAGCCGGGTGCGGTGGTGGGCAGCCTGTAATCCCAGCTACTCAGGAGGCTGAGGCAGGAGAATCGCTTGAACCTGTGAGGCAGAGTTTGTAGTGAGCTGAGATGGCGCCACTACACTCCAGCCTGGGCAACAGAGTGAGACTCTGTCTCAAAAAATAAACAACGACAACAACACAAAAAAAGTGCAAGAGTTTCCTCTGCTGAACTCTGATTTAAGATACTTTTTCACCAAAAGAAAAGAGTATTTTTATTTATATGGAATTTGAGACACACCCTGTATGTGAAACACATGGAAACCGAGATTTTGTGACTGCTCATTGATTTTGTGCATTCATGTGTGTAAAAAGCGCTTGTCCTCAAGGCAGTGAGAACCCCGAGGCTTCCCTGGTGCCTTCTACAGACATGTAAACTCGGGGTCAAACGGCTGCAGGACTGACAGCACTCCCTGGGAATCTGTGGAACTAGAATAGACTATTCAAGGGATCCAGGTTCCATTGCAATGTTAGAAAACTGCCGTTCTAAGAGCTGACATAAACATAGAGCTGACAGCAAGTGCTAGGGGGTGCACTTCAGGGAAGGGTGGGCCGCCAGCCAGTCCAGAGTTGGCCGGGTGTGAGGGAAGGGGAGGCTGGCGGGGCAGAGGAGAGAAAGGCATGCCGGCTTCCTTCTGTTCATTTAACCCACTGTTCTCCTCCCCGCACTTGCAAAATATATCAGCTGAGAAGGAGCTAGAAAACAACACATGGGGACCCTGGAGAGAGGGTGGACTGCTCTGAAGTTTCTGCGAAAGCAGACCTTCTGACACAGTGCCCCAAATAGTGAAGGGGTGAACCTACCCCGCCCACGCTCCCAGAGGAGGGATGGACCTACCCCGCCCACACTC
>NC_045446.1:3391442-3417164 GCF_002776525.5 Piliocolobus tephrosceles | reverse complement strand
CAGAGGAGGGATGGACCTACCCCGCCCACGCTCCCAGAGGAGGGATGACCTACCCCGCCCACACTCTCAGAGGGGGGATGGACCTACCCCGCCCACGCTCCCAGAGGGATGGACCTACCCTGCCCACGCGCCCAGAGGAGGGGCGAACCTGCCCTTCCATGCCCCCAGCCACACCCTCAACATGGAGAAGCCACCAGCCCCCAGTAACTGAAGCAGAACCTGGCTGGGGAGGTCTGGGTATCCAACCACATCAATGCCGGGATTCAGTCTAGCACCACTTCTTCCTTGGGTCTTGCCTAGAAGCTGTCCCCCAAACCCACCCTGCCCCATTACCCCTCAAAGCACCCCAGAGAGGTGGCCTGTCCCACCCACCCCAAGTAGAGTGATATGGCCGTAGCCACACAAAACCGCGTGGCAGCCCCATGTCAGGGCCGTGCCCTCTGCCACATAGCCCCCAGGCACCAGCATGGCATGAGACCCACTATGAGCTGAGCTGTGTCCCCTGCTCAAAGCCATATATGGAAGCCCGAGTCCCCGGGGCCTAGGAAAGTGACCGCATTGAAGGCAGGGCCTTTAAAAAGGGAGTTAAGATTCCACAAGGTCTTACAGGTGGGCCCTAATGCAAGGACGGGGTCCTTATCAGAAGAGGAACTCTGGACACACAAGGAGCACCCGGGGTGCATGTACACAGGGGGATGATCACGGGAAGACACAGCAAGAAGGCAGCCACGTGCACGCCAGGGAGTGAGGCCTCAGGTGGACCCAGCCCTGCAACACCTTGATCTCTGACAAACAGCCTCCAGGACTGTGAGACCATCAAGGTCTGTCGTTCAGGCTGCCGGGTCTGTAGTCCTCTGTGATGGCAGCCTGAGCTGACTCCTCCAGTCCCCAAGACCCTCCTGATGGGCTTGTGAAAAAGATGCACAGAACAAACAGATTTCTGAAAAGAATCTCCATCTATCCAGGTTTCCTGGGATTTCCCTAATCACCAACAAACAAAAACTCTGTTACCAGCCCTGCTGGCATCTCTGGATGAACTCAGGAAACAGGATCCTGCCTCTGGGTTTCCTCCCTCCACTGGTGTCACCGTCTTCTGCCCTGAGTTTCTCTCCCCATTCAGCCAAGCCCTTCCCTTTCAGCCTGGCTTGCTCTACCCCAGGTGAGAACCAACTGCTACGGTATACAAGCTCCCCTTCCTCTCACCTCGGAGGGCCTGCAGTCCATGTCTAATTCCACATCTAACTCCTTCCTAAGCTGCGCCTCCTGACTACAGCTCTGAGAACTAATTCCACGACACACACACCCTCCAATCCTCCTCTGGATTTGGGAAACGTAACTGGATAGAACAAAAATACACAGGTCACTTTGCTGCTGAATTTTTAAGAGGGCTTTATGTGGCAGTGTCCTAGAGAGAGGGGTAAAGGCAGCATTTCCCAAGTGCACCTGCCCCAGACATGCTTTTCCCCTGGGACTGATAAGCAATCTCCCACAACAGGAAGAGAAGCTGTGGTCTGAATTGCCAATGGGCCCTTCCTTGCTAGACTAAAGATCTTAGAAGCAAAAGCCAATCACACACCTACAAGGCGTGGCCCACTGAGGCCGGCAACCTGCCAAGCATTATTGCCTGAAAGAGACTGACAGTAGGAACTCTGCAACGGTTCTCTATCTAAAAGGAAGGGGCTCTAGGGATGTAACAGCCACTCCACACCTTCCTCTTAATGCCCAAACCGGTATCCCCAAATCAGAAAACAAGCTACTAATAAATCAGATGCCTAAATCAAAAATGATACGTCACTTAACAGCACTCCCTTAGATGAACTGCAATGCCTCACTGGTGTGTTAAGATATTGGGGTGTCCAGGTCTTGAGAAGGACTGGTGAGATGGCACATTCATTAGGTAAGTCTATTTCTCTTCCACGCCTCAGCATTCATGTGGGAGTGTGCCGTTTTCTCGGTGGCACCGGTAATCACACCACAAATGCGGGTCTGCACCATCTTTCTCTGGCCAGACTCAACACAGACTCCAACAGTCTCTCGGTTTCTGCTAGAAAAGCCAGAGAGAATAGTCTGTCTGCTTTCTAATTGGGCCTCAGTGGGTTTCTGTCCAGGCTGCTGTAAAGAGCACATGATTTCTAAAGAAGTCTTCATTGTATGACAGGTTTCCATTTCAGTTTTCTTAGAGCAGAATTCAAGGGGTTCTGGCCAGCCAGCATGAACCCACTCTTAGCCTGTGTGTGATACGCTGGCCTACCCATCTCACAATTCTGCAGAAACCACTCACCGTGACCAAGAAGGGAACGACTTGCCCAAGGTAAAAGGCTTCCTGGGAGACAACCTACACAGAAGGAAACCAATCAAGACAACAGGTCAACAAGTCCCTCCTGGGACACTGCCCCTGTGTGCAGCTCTTAAGCATGGGTCCAACAAGGCCCTGTGTCCAGCAGGAACAAGAGGCCCAGCCACGGACAGCCTGAGGGGGGACACAAACCACCCCCAGTCATGATCAAACTCTTGGAAAACTGGGAATAGAAGATAATTTCCCGAACTCGAACAGAGCATCTACTTAAATACTGTAGCAAACATCAAAAATAAGCAAACAGATAAGTGAATACATTGTTTATGGATTAAAAGGAGGGAAATTGTTATTCTCAGATAATATGCTTCTGTGAATAGAAAATCCAAGAAAATCTAGGGACAAATTAAATAATGTGTAACTGTAAAACTAGTTAAAAAAAAAAAAAAAAAAAGTCCAGCAAAATGCCAGATAAGAAGTTAATATACAAAAGTTAACTGAATTGTTACATTATCAATAAACAATTGAAAAACATTCAAAAACACTATAATACCACTAACAATAACCAAAGTTAACTTTAAAAAAAAAAAACACACAATATGTGTGAGGCCTTTATGGAGAAAAGTAATACTATATAGCATTATCTTTTAAATGAAGGAAGACCCAAATCAATGAAGAGCTATACCATAATCATGGACACTAGGCTTTAACATCTTCAAGATGAAAATTCTCCACAAAATATAAACTTGACGTCACTTCGAGTAAAAACCTGATAGGACTGTTCGTAAAACTTAACACTCTGATCTTAAAGCTCAAAGGAGAGAGGGAGCCAGCTAAAACCAAGATAACTCTGGAGACTAAGCGGAGACTCATTCTACCAGATGCTGAGGCTTGCCAGAAAATGTTGCCGTATGAAAACAGTATGGTATTAGACAAAGACAAATAGATGGATTTAAAAAGCACAGAACCTTAGTCTGGGCTTGTAAATATCAGACTCCCATATGTGTTGGGGGAAAGGGATGAATTAATAAACCTATGAGGTTGACACTTGCAGGTATTCATATGGAAAAGATGAGAAATAGAGCCCCACGCCACTCCAGACACACAAATCCATTCCAGATGCACTGACTACTGTAACATGAAGAGCAACACAACAAACCTCTAGAAGAAAAAGAAAGAGGCAATGCCTTCACATAAGGTCCCTTAGACAGGGGATTCTGGCTGCTCAATAAATGCTGCTTTGTTGCTGTGTAAGACGATAGCACGGACTTAGTGCGTTAGAGCAACAGAAATGTGCGGCAGTGTACCCTCATCATGCTGAGGTCAGAAGTCCTAAATGAGTTTCACTGAGCTAAAGCCAAGGTGTTGTCAGAGCTGGTTCCTCCTTAAGATTCTGGGGAACAATCCACTTCCTTGCCTTCCTCGGATATTGGTGGTGACCTGTATTCCACCACTCATGGCCCCTTCCTCCAATTTCAAAGTGGGTCACTCTCATCTCGGCTTCCATCTTCACATCACCATCTCCTCTTCTGCAGTCAAATCTCCCTCTTAAAATAATGACCCTTGTGATGACATTCAGGACCTACCTGGATAACCCAAGATAATTCCTCCCATCTCATCCTTAACTTCATCATCTCTGCAAAGCTCCTTTTGCCGTATGAGGTCACATAGTCAGAGGTGTCAGAGACTAGGACCTGCATATCTCTGGGGGCCATTAATTAGTCAGCCTCAAATATGTTCAGTTGTTATTTGCTGAATAAATCAAGGGGAGAAAAAAGCGTTTCTTTCTATAAGGCATTGGGTACAAAGCATGAAGGGACAGACAAATTAGACAATGTAAAAGTTAAGACTTCATCAGACACAACAGCAAGAAGATACCTCAGGCTGGGCATGGTGGTTCACACCTGTAATCCCGACACTTTGGGAGGCTGAGGCGGGTGGATCACTTGAGGTCAGGAGTTCAAGACCAGCCTGGCCAACATGGCAAAACTGTCTCTACTGAAAATACAAAAAAATTAGCTGGGCGTGGTGGTGCACACCTGTAGTCCCAGTGACTTGGGAGGCTGAGGCAGGAGAATCGCATGAACCCAGGAGGCGAAGGTTGCAGTGAGCCTAGATTGCGCCACTGTACTCCAGCCTGGGTGACAGGAAAAAAAAGAAGACACCCAAAAGGGACCTTCACAACATAGGACCGAGTGCTGTGGAAAATCTGGGAAGAATTCCTACAGGGCAAAAAAAAGAAACAACTCCAGATGCAAACGGGTACAATCCATCACAGGGGACACCCGAAGGGCTAGTTGGCATGGGAGAACATATCCCAAAGGTACCAGGAAAACAAGCAATGCCAAGGCCCACAGTGAAAATGCAGTCCCAGGATGGGGAAGGGAATGCAAAATGGGACTGTTCCAGAGGCTCCTGGGGACTCTGTCATCCCCACTTAAAGCAGCCCTGAAATTCTCGCTACTATGAACTGAACTGTCTCCCTCTAAAATTCATATGCTAAGGCCCTAACCCCCCAGTGTGATGGTATTTGGAGGTAGCACCTTTAAGAGGTAGTTGAGGTTATGAGATTATAAGGGTGGGGTCCTGAACCCATAGAACTAGCATCCCTATAAGGAAAGGAAGAAATATCAGCTAGCATGGGTGCCCACGTGTGGTCACGCATTCCTATCTCCCTGAAACCAACCATGCAAGGACACAGTCAGAACGTAACCCTCTGCAAGCCAGGTAGCAGTCCCTCACCAGGAGCTGAATCAGCCAGCTCCTTCATCTCAGATGTCCAGCCTCCAGAAAGGTGAGAAAATAAATTTCTGCTAAGTCACTCATCTATTCTGTTATAGCCTAAGCTGCCCAAGACACCCACCTTCTACAAAATCATGTGTAAAACATAACAGAGTTGATGGGGAAAACAGTTGAGGAGGCCACTCCAACATATGCCTTTTTGTCCCCAGAGCCCTGCAGAAGCCAGGAAAATCCCTGCTGTGTTATTTCGGCTCCAGCAATGACACCTTAAATCATGGTCCATGTTGGCAGCCTTCAACCCTGGGCTGCTGAGCCTCCCAAGAGATGTCTGTCTCCAAAGAAGATGGCTTCCAATAGAAACCAGTTGCTTCAAAACTGAAACTAAGTTTGCAGACAGCCTTCTTTAAGAAGTTTACTTTTGCTAACCAGAAATAAAACTCTAAGTCCACCACCAATTGAATGGATGCCCCAGCTACTCTTGGCCAAGGGCATTCCAAAGTAAAACCAAAAAACGAGTTCAAAGCATGATGGGAAGCGGGAATCGAACATGCCTCATTATATCTGCCTCCCTTTGGAATTCAGGCACAACAGACCAGCATTAACATTAAAACAAGAGATCTCGGACGGGCACGGTGGCTCAAGCCTGTAATCCCAGCACTTTGGGAGGCCGAGACGGGCAGATCACGAGGTCAGGAGATCGAGACCATCCTGGCTAACACGGTGAAATCCCGTCTCTACTAAAAAAATACAAAAATTAGCCGGGCACGGTGGCGGGCACCTGTAGTCCCAGCTACACGGGAGGCTGAGGCAGGAGAATGGCGTGAACCTGGGAGGCAGAGCTTGCAGTGAGTGGAGATCACGCCACAGCACTCCAGCCTGGGCAACAGAGCGAGACTCCGTCTCAAAAAAAAAAAAAAAAAAAAGAGAGATCTCAAGATGGACAAAAGGGACTCTTTGTAGCGATAAGATACCAAATTCCAACCTGACTCTAGTATAGCATCACATGATAGATAGCAGGTCCTGAAAGAAAACAAAGTATTTTTTACCAAACTATATTTCTTTGACATATTTTGAAATGACCCTGCAAAGCTGTCTCTTGTGGGGAAAATTTACACTCTATAGAGAATCCCCTTCCGCTTCCAGGTCTCTTCCTGATCCAGGACAGATTAACTAAGAGCCTGGCATCTTTTTAGGTAAGTTAAGAGACATTTACCCTCCGTTCTCCCTGAAGTCTGCTATCTGGAAGCTTCTTGCACATAATAAGAACCTTGGTCTCCACAACCCCTGATCTTAACCCAGACATTCCTTTCTGTTGATTCCAGGTCTTTATATAATAACAACTCTTTCAACCAATTGCCAATCAGAAAATCTCTGAATCTACCTATGACCTGGAAACCCTCCCCTGACTCCACTTAAAGCTGTCCCACCTTTTTGGACTGAACTAATGTACACCTTACATGTACGCACTGTTGGCTGCCTGTAACTTCTCCCTCCTAAAATGTATAAAACCAAGCTGTAACCCAACTACCTTGGGCACATGTTCTCAGACCTCTTGGGGCTATAAAATGGGCCTTGGTCACTCCTATTTGGCTCAGAATAAACCTCTTTAAATGTTTTACAGAGTTGACTATTTTTCATTGGCATTTTCTTAGATACAGGAGGAAATATCTTCATAGTCTGTCCACAGGCAGGGCAGCATCCTCAAATCTGGTGGACAGTGTGGAGCCTCCCTAAGCCATTGCAGCAGCCTCTCCTTACACTGAATGAGACACCCCTGTAGCATTTTCTGCTTTTTGTTCTGAAGCATCACGTGATCTCAGTGTACACTTGGTGAATTAACCAATGAACTGGAAACAGCTTAAATGCCAGTCTTATTCCACTTTTTGTTGCTGTAACAAGATACCATAGGCTGGGTAATTTATAAAGAAAAGAAGTGTATTTCTTAGGGCTCTGGATGCTGAGAAGTCCAAGAGCATGGTGTGGCATCTGGTGAGGATCTTCTTGCTGCATCATGACGTGGCAGAGGGCATCACACGGTGAGAGGGTGAGATCATGCACGTCAGCTCTGCTCTCTCTTCCTCTTCCATCAAAGCCGTAAGTCCCATCATGGGGACTCCACGCTGATGACCTTATTTAATCTCAATGACCTCCCAAAGGCCCCAACTCCAATCAACATACAAATTTGGGGATGAAGCTTCCAACATAAGAAATTTGAGGAACATGTTGAAACCATAGCAGCCACCAACAGGAAACTAAGTAAATGATTGTGTAGTAATATCAGGTAAAATTATAGAACAGTGAAGATAAGTCAAGTAACATACACTGACATGCCACAGTGAAATGGGGGAAATGTCAACTTGCAAAAGAATAGATACATTTATCTAAACATTTTCATACACAAATTAAAAATATAGATGAATATAGATGGTGATAACTATCTTCACCTATCTATAGCCCTGCTTCAAAACAGGGAAAACTGATGAGAACAAGTGGGAGCTATCTCAAAATAAATACAAAAATAAATAAATAAATAAATAAATAAATAAATAAATAAATAAATGCAAATAGGGCAAAATCTTAAAATGTTTAGTTCTGATGGTGGGTATAGAGTCATTATTGTGTTTTTCTACTTTTCTATGTTTATCATGTCTTTCATTAAAAATAAAAACTTTAGAAATTACATGACTGTGGCACAGGGTCTGCCTCAAATGGTTTTTCAAATGCAAGCCCTTGATAAATCAAATTAATTCATTTTGGAAGCCGGACAGATGTGCTTGTGGGGGATCCCAGTGGATGAGAACACAGAAGGCCATGCTGTTGCAGGAAGGCAGAGCTGATGCTTCTTCAGGGCTTCCAGCAAGTCGGCCTACCAGCTAGGCCTGTATTTTAGTATCTCTTGTCAGTCCTTGGAGCATGTGATAGGAGGGCTTCGTGACTTCCCCTTATCTGATAGCTAAGGTGCCTTAGAAGATAAGCTCCTGGTGCGTCACAGCCAGGAAGGGAGGCAGCTCACCCTCAATCCAAATTCAAGATTCTCCGGACAATTTCCAAAAGACAGTCTGCTTGTGCAAAAAGGAGTTCAGTGGAAACTGCCCCAAAAGATTGCAGCGTGAGGTCTGAGAGAAGTGAAATTCGGATCAATTCACTCCCCATCCTTTCACGCAAATCACACACCCTCTGCAACAGGGAGGCTGGAGGAGGACAGAAGGCAGAATGCAAAATATTTATACATCCATGCTTTTTATTGTGCTCTTCTAAATTAATAGGCTTTATTCTTCTAGAGCAGGTTTAGGTGTATATGAAACTGAGCTGATACAGAGAGTTCCCACTGATCTAGTTCCTAGTTTGCAGTCTGTCTGCTCTAAAAAACCTGTTGCACTTAGAATCTAAAAGGAACTGTAAAATCAAAATACAACCCTCGCAGATGACAGTGGTCTCTAAATTTTCAGGTGCCCTCCGTTTGTTCCTCAGCCTCCCTGCAGCTGGCTTGGGCCCATCTGGACAGTTCTGGATCCTGGGTTGTGAGTGCAAGGCAGGGGTGTGGCAGTCAAGACTAGCCACCAAAATCATCCCCAGGTACAAGGCAAGTTCTTAAGATCCCAGTACCTGGCAGTGGAGGGCTGGGGGATTAACCTTCCTTTGAAGATTAAATATCACGGTACATTGCATCTCAGCAGTGTCTGTCTGGGCAGAAGGGCTTTGGCATTAAACAGACTCAGCAACCTAGGCCACTGCAGAGAAGATAGAAGCATGACCAGGTTCTATTCCAGCTCCAGACTCAACACCAGAGCAGACACAGAATAACCCAGTGGTACCCAGTGTCCCCAGTGAGGGGCTGACCGCAGGGTGACCCACCTAAGGCATCTCCGATTCACAGAGGGGCCTCGCAACAGCTGCCACACCTTCTAAACTATGGGTTACCAGAAACTAAGTTAAATTAGCATGTCTGGAAACTAGGAACATCACACAACAAAATCACACGCTCTGAGACCTCTATGGAGAGGAAATGTCACTGGTAAACTAAGATGTGCCTGTTACTAAACATATTTAGTGTACAGATGTGCTTTCAAATCAAGGGTAAGACTCTCAACAGTTTTCTGTGCCGTACCCAATTCCATCAAAAGCCGGCCTCAGGCATCTGTTGGGAGCCTAGGAGAGACGCGAAGTGCTTGAGTCTGAAGGGAGCTTTCCAGGCACCTGCTTGGGGATGCCCTTGACTCCACCATGAGTAGAGCTGTGGCTACTCCACCCTACCATCATCTGTAATGACAGTATTTAAGCTGGGGATGGGTTCCCTTAATTCCTATTATTCCAATGTTTGTGGGAACCCAGATGTCCTTTGCTATCTTAACTTTAATTTTCTTGTCTTCTGTTTTTTTTTGAGATGGAGTCTCACTGTGTCGCCTAGGCTGGAGTACAGTGGCACGATCTCGGTTCACTGCAACCTCCGCCTCCTGGGTTCAAGTGATTCTCTTGCCTCAGCCTCCCAAGTAGCTGGGATTACAGGCATGTGCCACCACACCCAGCTAGTTTTGTAATTTTAGTAGAGACGGGTTGGTCAGGCTGGTCTCAACCTCCTCATCTCAAGCCATCCACCTGTCTTGGCCTCCCAAAGTGCTGGGATTACAGGCGTGAGCCACCACTCCCAGCCTCATCTTGTTTTCTTAAGAAGAAATATTGTTTCCGTCTGGGGCGTTTTAAACTATTGCGCTAACCCAGTGGTTGAGAGAACCTCATGGCGAGAGAACCTCTTGCAGGCCTCCGTGGGAGGTGACCCCCAGGTGTGTGTGCTGGTCCCCAGCGTATGCTGCTCCTAGGATGTTATGCTGTGCAGCAGCCTCACAGTCTTAATGCCCCCACAGCATGAAGAATGAAGCCCAAACACCAGGCGGGAAGGCTGTTCTCGCTTTTCTCTGCGAAGCCTGGACAAACCCTACAGCGAGATCATTCATCCCAGAAATCTTCCTCCTCGCAACTTCTCAGCCCTTGAGATTCGGATGCCAGAGGCTGCCTGGGGACCTGAGAATCATTCACCTTGAAATGCCCCGAAGTGAAACGGGCCCAGCCAAGGCTGAAACTGGCGACATCTTTTACATTGCGTTGTCAGGTAACTTTTTCTCAGGAGCAGAGACACGTCTCATTCTCGGGCGTCCCTCCTGGAATGCTTCCCGGCTGATCTCACAGTCCAGCCCCACCCACTTGTCAGGACCCAGTGCAGAGCACCCACTGTGAGCACTGCTGGGAAGCCGTCTCCTCCGTCCTCTGCTGAGCATGAGTGGAAGACAACTCCCAGCCTCCCGCGTGCTGCACGGATGGACGAATGTGAGTTTCCACGTGCCCCCCGGCCTGGACCAACACTGACAAGCATACACGACAGCTCGCCTGGTGTCAGCCCTTCCCCTGAAGGAGGCTCCTGCCAAAAAGCCAGGGATGATAGGACAGACTGGGGGGTTCCACAAATCAAAACTGCACAGGCCACGCACCAAAGCAGGTGCCGCCCAGGCACTGGGTCACCTCGTTTCACCTTCACAGACGTCCTGAAACAAAAGGTCTGCACCAGACAGTCCGGGGGCTGTATCACAAAGACGCTAGAGACGGGCAGATAGGACATCTGAATGTGAAGAGAATTTGAGCATTGGAAGGATCTAGGTAAGGACAAACCAAGGAATTAACTGGACAGCTACTTCTTTCCAGACAGCAAAACTTAGCCAGGTGTGGTGGTGGGCGCCTGTAGTCCCAGCTACTCAGGAGGCTGAGGCAGGAGAATGGCGTGCACCTGGGAGGCGGAGGTTGCAGTGAGCTGAGATCGCGCCACTGCACTCCAGCCTGGGCGACGGAACGAGACTCCATCTCAAAAAAAAAAAAAAAAAAAAAAAAGAATTCTTGCACGCCCATGCAGCACTCCCCAGTATTACAAAACATGACTTTTCTTGGTTTACCTTCCAATCCACACTTTTTTTTTTTTTTTTGAGACGGAGTTTCACCCTTATCACCCAGGCTGGAGTGCAATGGCATGATCTTGGCTCACTGCAACCTCCGCCTCCCAGCTTCAAGTGATTCTCCTGCGTCAGCCTTCCGAGTAACTGGGATTATAGGCGCCCCCCACCTCACCCGGCTAATTTTTGTATTTTTTAGTAGAGGCGGGATTTCACCATGTTGGCCAGGCTGGTTACGAACTCCTGACCTCAAGTGATTCGCCCTCCTCGGTCTCCCAAAGTGCTGGAATTACAGGTGTGAGCCACCACACTTGGCCCACACTTCTAAAAGTAATCAGTATTCACAACAGTGGCAGGTAGCATCTAGGGACCATTTGACAACACTGATAAAAGGTCAACTGAGGCACAATAAGATGCATAAAGAGTTAGTTTGAGCAAACAGTGATTTATGAAATCAGGAAGCACCAAACTGAAGGTATTTGGTTGCTGCAAAAGGAACTGTTGGTTTTGCCATTTCTTTTAAATGGCACAAACTGCAATTATTTTTGCAGCAACCTAATAGTTTTAGGCTCCATCACAGGGATGGAAGGGGAAAGCTTTATGGGGTGAACGCAGACGCAAGGCAAAGGAGACACTCGGTTGGTTACAATGATGTGGTCACCTTACTGGCTTATCTTGTCGGAAAGTCCCTAGCTGAAGTTAATTGATGGCTTCTGATCAGCTAAGCTTGAGCTTCATTTTTCTTTGATGTAGGCATTTATAAGAAATAGCTCAGTTAGGTTTCACTCAGGTGTCGTACATCAAGCAAGGCTGAGGTCACTTATGAGGTCTGACGGGCTTTGCTTAGGATTCTTTAGGCCTGATCTCCTTTTAAATCTGAGAATATAAAACAATTCATGTGACTCCAAAATATGTATGTACATAAGTCTACACAGAATGTGTGCAAAACCAGGCTCATGCCTGTCATCCTAGCACTTTGGGAGGCCAAGGTGGGTGAATCACCTGAAGTCAGGAGTTCAAGATCAGCCTGGCCAGCGTGGTGAAATCCCATCTCTACTAAAGATACAAAAATTAGCTGGGCATGGTGGTGCGTGCCTATCATACCAGCTACTCAGGAGGCTGAGGCAGGAGAATCGCTTCAACCCAGGGGGCAGAGGCTGCAGTGAGCCTAGATGGCGCCACTGCACTCCAGCCTGCGCGACAGAGGGAGACTCCATCTCAAAAAAAAAAAAAAAAAAAAAAAAAGAAGAAGAATGTGTGTAAAACCAGATACTGATTTTTGCATATCTCAGCAGTATAACTGTGATTTGTTTTATGTTCATAAAAATATTTAGTGAGAGTAAATTTTCAGAAAACTAAATTGTTTCCATTTCATAGAAATCATTCTGATTAAAATTTTGAGGCCAGGAGATCGAGGCTGCAGTGCTCTGTGACCCCACCTGTGACTGCATTCCAGCCTGGGCACAATAGCAAGACCCCATCTCTTTTTAAAAAATATATAATACTCATTGATTTTAACTTGTATTTTGCCCTTGAGCAGTTAATTTGGAATATTTTAGTAGATATTTTTGGAATCATGAAAAATGTTTAATGCTAAATTTAATTTATACCTTTATCAAAATACATTCCATTTTCTTTTCTGTATCAGCCCATTTTCATAGACACCCAAATTTTGTATACACGGAATATATTAAATTTCTAATCATTTAGCATGAGTCTCAATGGAACACAGATTGTGCAAAATGCTAGGACCAGAACAACATAGTGGTAATTCTGCTGAACAGAAGGCAAGACAAATATATTTTCTGGCATATATAATAATGAATGAATGGCATTTATATTTATTACTTATCCAAATGTCATTGTGCATCAGTGAGATGCCCAAGTGTGCAACAGAACAATTAAACTCAGCCGTGTTTGGTGTATCAGCAGCTTTCAATCGCATGCAATAGCCAATTCCCACATGGTTTACATTTTGCCATCACAAAGGGATGTCTGTGAAAGCAGAAGAAACTATGATCTAACTGCGTGCTAGCTGGGTGTGTACCTAACTTTCAAATAGGAAATACGTCACGTGGGCTTCTGCTGGTGCTCCCTGCCCGGACCCCAAATAGTAGGGGCTGGCTGGCGAGAGGTGGCACTGAGGCACGTGTTGCCTGTTCCCGACCTCCAAGACCACAGCAGAGCCCATGCTCAAAGGGGTCTCCAAAGAGGCAAGGAGCTGGGACGCTCTCAGGTGCCAGGAGGAAGCAGCTATTTCTCCCAGGACAAGGGTCAGACCTTCACGCCTATCAGATCGCAAGAGCTTTAGGAAATATGATGGCCCTAGTCCTCCTGGGTTCCTGCTGTCGCTGGCAAGGGGTGCAATAGTCAGTTTGCTGCCACCACAGAATACCACAGCTGGGGCTATGACAGCAGAGATGTATGTGCTCACATACATTTCTCCCAGTGAGGGTTCTTCCTGGCTTGCAGACTGCCAAATTCTGGCTGTTTTCAGCACGGCCTCCTCTTTTGGCACCCGCGGGGAGAGAGTGAGCCTTCTGTTTTCTCTTCTTCTAGGTGCACCGTATTGGTCCGGGTTCTCCCGGGAGACAGCATCAACAGGAAATGTATACAGACACATGCGGGTGGGCTTGTCAGGGGGCTGACAGAGTCTCCACGATGACAGAGGCTGAAAAGTCCTGTGACAAGCCATCTGCAGGTTGGAGTCCCTGGGGGCTGGGAGCAAGACTCAGTCCAGGTCCGAAGGCTCGGAACCGGGGAAGGCGATGGTGTAACTCAGTCCGAGGTCTGAAGATAGAGAACCCGAGGGGAAGGGAGTGGCCGCTGGTGCAAGTCCTGAAGTCCAAAGGCTTTCGGGTTGTCCAAAGACAGGAGAGGACGAGTGTCCAGCCCAGCGGCTCTATGCCCTTGCCCCTTCTCTGCAGTTGTTCTCTCTGGACCCCGAGCAGGTTGGACGGTGCCCACTCACACCCAGGGCAAATCCCTGCCTCCAGTCCCCTCAGACTTATGTGCTAATCCCCTCCAGAAACCCCACACAGACACGCCCACAATCACACTTTGCCGGGTTCCCAGGTGTTCCTTAGTGCAGTCGAAAGGAACTGAAGATCACCCCTCAGGCCACTAATCCCATCAGATTAATCAGATTAATCCCTCTGACCTCGTTTAACCAGGGTCACTGCCTGAGAGGCCCCATCCTCAAAGTCACGACGGGGGTTACGGTTTCCACAGAGGAATCTTGAGGGGACACAATCTAGTCCTCAACACCTGGGAAGGCCAAGCTCTGATCCTGAGACCCTGGGCGGCCTCCTTGGGGCAGCAGCAGTGGGGTGATGGGACTGTCCCCCATGGCTGCCCAAGGGTTGAACAATGTGGCAGACCTCACCACTCTACTCAGCCCCATCCGTGGCACACTGACCACGTAACCAAAAGGAGCAAACAACCGCTAGGATTTCCAACACAATGATTCCCATCTGGCGCAAGGGAAGCCCTCAAAATATGCCACCGTCCTGCCAGCTCAATCCCTGACCTCACACAAGGAGAAGGAGCGCCCAAGGAAGGCATCCACCTCAAGAATGCAGGGCCACGGTGGCCCACGTGCTTTCTCTTGTTACTTTATTTACTTAAAACAAACAGCTGCCAGGCGCGCTGGCTCACGCCTGTAATCCCAGCACTTTGGGAGGCCGAGGTGGGCAGATCACAAGGTCAGGAGTTCGAGACCAGACTGGCCAATATGGTGAAACCCCATCTCTCCTAAAAATATAAAAATTAGCCAGGCACAGTGGTGGGCACCTGTAGTCCTAGCTACCCTGGAGGCTGAAGCAGAAGAATTGCTTGAACCCAGGAGGCAGAGGTTGCAGTGAGCCAAGATCACACCACTGCACTTCAAGCCTGGGCGACAGAGGGAGACTCTGCCTCAAAAAAAAAGGAAGGGAGGGAGGGAGGGAGGACCTGAGCAGCATCTTCCCATAGTTCCAATGGCCTCTTGGGAAATGCTCCTGAGAGGGGAATAACCCTCAGGGCACATGCACCCCTTAAAGGCACTCCCCCACCAGGGAATGGTCAGACTGCCACCCAGAAAGCCTGCACAGTTAACGCCAGGGCAATGCCTGCTTCCCGCAGGCGCACGGTCTAGCCCGGCACGCCAGAGCAGGCAACAGCAGGTACACACACAGTGACCGAGTCCCGTGTGAGAACACGATCAAAAATGCACAAGCACAGCAAATTCGCGCTCCTTCAAAGACACTCCCGAAGGCTGCATTTCAAAGTGCTTTGGCCTTCGGGGCCATCAGGCTGGTGGAGGCTGAGAAGCGGGCATCCCAGCCAGCACCCAACCCTGTCACTGTGCCCTGTCGTCTCTGAGCAGGGAGAGGCAGAATGCCTTGTTTGATGAAGTGTCTTAAAATCTATTACATGTATTTTTTCAAGCTACTGGTCTTTTGTAGACTATAAAATACTGGACTATTGGAGTCAATAACCATAAAAGGAAAATCTGTCTCACCCTTCATGGAGGACAAGATGAAATGGAAGAGAGAAACTGATTCCAGTACAGGTTTCTCTTTCTGGCTGGGATCACTGCTGGAAGGCATCTGCTGTTACCCTGCCTGCTTTTGGAGCAGATGTAAAGGATGAAGCTCCTGGGTGCCTCCAGGCAGGGTGGCTGCTGGGCTGGCCTCAGGATTGGCACCACTGCATGTGGTCCGGGTGTGAGTTCACCCTGCTGGAAATACTCCGACTGTCCAGCATACAAAGCTAATACTGTTTTCAACCCTCTTCTTTGATGAACCAGGCAAATGTCCCCCTAGGAAACATTCTCTCACATCCACAAGCTAGGGGGACTTCCACTACAACAATTTTAACTTCTACCCAAAGAGTCGACTACTCCAGAACACGCTGAAACCTACCCGAGTGCACTGGCGTGAAGAGTGTCCTCTCAAAATTCATCCTCGCCCAAACCTCAGCATGAGATCTTCTTTGGGAACAGGAGGGTCTTTGCAGATGTAATTAGTCAAGATGAGATCATATAAGGAGGAGTGTGGGCCCTACATCCAATGCCAGGTGCCTTTATAAGGAGGGGAAATGATACAGAGGCAAAGACAGGGAAGTGACCAGGTGAAGACTGAGGCAGAGACTGCAGTGATGTGGTCACAAGCCAAGGAACATCTGAGGCTTCAAGAGGGGGGGGGAAGGATCCTCCTCTAGAGCCTTTGAAGTGAGCATGGCCCTGCCGATGCCTTGATTTCAGACTTCTGGCCTCCAGAACTATGGAAGCTGAGGAGGGCAGATCACGAGGTCAGGAGTTCAAGACCAGCCCAACCAACATAGTGAAACCTCGTCTCTACTAAAAAATACAAAAATTAGCTGGATGTGGTGGTGCATGCCTGTAATCCCAGCTACTCAGGAGGCTGAGCCACGATAATCACCTGAACCCAGGAGGCAGAGGTTGCCATGAGCCAACACTGCACCACTGGACTCCAGCCTGGTGACAGAAAGAGACTCCATCTCAACAACAACAAAAAATCAAAAGTTAGCTGAGTGTGGTGATGCATGCCTGTGGTCCCAGCTATTGGGAGGCTGAGGCAGGAGAACTGCTTGAACCTAGGAGGTCGAGGCTGCGGTGAGCTGTGACTGCACTACTGCACTCAGCTTGGGCAACAGAGGGTGACCCAGTCTCAAAAGAAAAAAAAGAACACAGGCTTTGAGGGGGGCCACACAGGATTAGATTCCAATGCTGGGGCTCCCTGGGGAAGTAGCTTGGACACAGGGAACACACCCAGCTTTGTGCTCACCATTTCTTCTGCCTGGAATTCTCTCCTTGTCTCCCCATCCTCCTCTCCCAGTTTACATGTCATGCTCTCAGATAAGCCTTTCCCAGTTACCTTTCTCCAGCTACAAAACATACACACACAGTCACTTATCTGCATTTACCAGAGCAAGGGATTTTGTTAAATCTGTGTCTTATTTATTTTGTGTGTCGCTCCCAGGAGGGCAAGAGACAAAACCCATCATCTCCGCCAGTGCTTCCTCGGCACCTAGTCCAACTCAGCACAAGTGTGAAGAACAAATAAATGAGCAGCGGCAGGTTCCTGGATGGGCATGGGAACAACACAGCTGAGCATGACAGGCCTCCTCAGGAAATGCAAAGCAGATGATGCCTGAACTACAGAGCTGGCGTCAATGGGAAACCACGGCTGCTGCTGGGTGGTCCTGTGTACACCGAAGCAGGAAAGCAAGTCTGCAAAGAGAGCAGGAGGAAGGGAAGAAAAAGAGAGGGAGAGGAGGGGGAGAAACAGACCAAAGCTGGAGAATGTGGGGACAAAAATGGCAGAGGGACAGAAACAGAGACAGCAAGAGAGAGAGAAACGTTGCTTCCAGCCAAGATGGAGGAAGGGGTGCTGGTAAATTTAGCCTCCTACCTGAAACCACCCCCAAAATATTCAAAATATGAAAAAAAACATGTATTTTCAAAGTACAGGAAGGATGCATGGGAGACAAGAAATAACGAGGTGAGCCCTATGATGACTCCCAGCTTTCTGCCTCTCCAGAGTTTCCAGGCCATGCTGCAAGCAAGGACCACCAAGGTGAACTCCCAGAGTGGAGGCGATGGGGCTGAGAACACAGGAAGGTCAAGGTAGCTCCAGTTTGCAGGACAAAAAACAGGAGGGGAGAGAATGAAACACAGCCTAGTAGAGACGTGTTCCCTTATTCAGAATATGATGGATGCAAGCATGTAACAAACCACTTTAGGCTGAAGAAAGAACCACCCAAAAGAATTGGCAGAAACAATTCATATCAATCACACAGGCCAGGAATGGTGTCTGTTTCCATCTCACCACTCACGGGGCAGTGTACATACAGAAGGGTTTTGCCTCACTTAGTGGGAAATAATCAGACATCAGCTGAACACTGCAATCATCCCGCCAAATGAATATTTAAATCAAGACCCAAAAGGATTAAGCTGTTTCTAAGTAACTTAACTAAATCCCAGAAACAAAAGCTCAAAAATATGTACAGAAATCCAAAACGCACAGGTCCAACAAGATTAAATTCATATTTTACAATGCTTAGCAGTAGAAAATTCAATTAATAAAACAATGAAAAATTATCACACATGCAAAGCAAGAACATATGACCCATAATGAGGAAAATAATCAACCAAAACTAAGCAAAAATATCAATGTTAGAATTAGCAGACAAAGCATTCAAATCATATTAACGGTATTCTGTATGTTTAAAAAGATAACTAGCAATATGGAAAAAAATTAAACTTCCAAAGATAAAAACAACAATATCTGAAGTGAAAAATACCCTGAAAAGAATTAATGGCAAATTACACATCACACAAAAAGATTTGTGAACTTGAAGCTAGAGCAGTAGAAACTGTCTAAAATGAAACACACAAAGAAAATAATAACACCAACAAATTATAACAACAGAACAGAGTATCAGTGAGCCATGAAACAATGTCAAGCAGCCTCCTATGTACATAGTTGGAGTTTCTAAAAAGAAGAAGTGGAGGGGGGAAGGAACAAATATTTCTATTTTTGGCTAAAAGTTATTCACATTTGATGAAAACTATAAACTCACAGCTTCATGAAACTCAGTGTAACCTAAGCACAAGAATTGTTAAGAAAATTACACCAAGACACAACATAACAAAATGGCTCAAAACCAAAGATAAAGAAAAAAGCTTAAAAGCAGAGTAGGGAAAGGAGACATGTTACATTCAGAAAACAAACTTAAGAATGACAGCAGATTTCTTGATGGAAATGATTCAAGTGAACCGACAGTGGACTGGCATCTTTAAATGAAAAAAGTCAAACTAGAATTATACAAGCAGTGAATGTATCTTTCAGAAATGAAGACTTTTCTGACATACAGTAGCTGAAAGAATTCATGAACAGGAGATCTGTCCTACAAGCAATGTCAATGGAAAGTCTTGAGGCAGAAGAAAACGATACCAGATAAAAATATGCATTACACAAAAGAGTGAAGACAATCAGAACTGGTAACCCCAAGGCTAAATATACAATTTTTTTCTTAGTTAAACCCCTTTAAGACAACTGACTATTTAAGCAGAATAAAAATGTATCATGGGGTTTACAAGACATATAGAAGAAAAATATATAACAACAACACAAAGGTTGGGATGGGAACATGGAAGCGTATTATTTTAAAGTTCTTATGCTTACATGAACTGGTGTAACACCACTTGATGATTGAATATAGTAAGATAAAGATTTATACAATAAACCCTAAACCAACAATCGAAAGAACAAAACAAAGAGTAATCACAGATAAACCAATAAAGATAAATGGAAAAAAATTCTATTAATCTAAAAGAAGACAGAAAAAAGAAAAGGAGAACAAAGAACAGATGTAACAAAAAGAAAATAGTAAGATGACAGATTTAAATCAAACCATTATCAATTTTCCCATTAAATGTGACCCAACTCTAAGCTTTCTATGAGAAATACACTTTAAACCCATAAGCCAATTCAAAAATAGGCAAAGAATCTAAATAGACATTTCTCCAGATAAAATATGCAAATTGCCAATAAGCACATGAAAAAAAAATCCAACAACATTAGGCATTTGGGGAATGCAGGTCAAAACAACAATGAGATACCACTTTATATCTACTAAGAGGGCAATAACAATAATAAGTGGAAAATGACACATTTGGTGAGGATGTAGAGAAACTGGAATCCTCATGCACTGCGGACAGAAATGTAAATCATGTGGCCACTATGGAAAACAGGATAGCACTTTTCCAGAAGTTTAAATAGAGAGTAACACCTGATCCAGCAATTCCACTCCTAGTCATAAATCCAAAAAATTGAGAGTAGGGACTTAAACAGAGCTTTGTACATGAATGTTCATGGAACAGTATTCACAAGCACCAAAAGATGGAAATAACCCTTGCCTGTCCATCAACTGATGAATGAATGAATACATAGAATGTGGCCTATCCATACAGTGGAATACTACTCAGTCATAAAAAGGAAGGAAATTCTGACACATCCTACAACATGCACAAGCTTTGAAAACACTATGCTAAATAAGCCAGACACAGTAGAAGACATCTTATACGATTCTACTTATATGAGGTACCTAGAATAGCCAAATTCATAAAGCCAGAAAGTAGACTGGTGGTTACCAGAGGCCAGAAAGAGAGGGGAGAGGGAACTATTGTTTAATGGGCACAGAGATTTTGTGAAGGATGACAAAAAAAGGTTTGGTATAGACGGAGTGGTGGTAACACAATGTTGTGAATGTACCTAATACCACTGAATCGTACACTCATGAATGGTTAAGATGATAGATATTATGCTATGCATATTTTATCACAATTTGAAAAGTCTTTAAAAAGAACTGTGCTTTAAAAATAAAGACATACAGGTAAAAAGTAACTGGATAGGAAAAAGCATACTAAGTTAGTATTAATCTGGCCAAGTGTGGTGACTCACACCTGTAATCCCAGCACTTTGGGAGGCCGAGGTGGGTGGATCACTTGAGCCCAGGAGTTCAAGACAAGCCTGGCCAACATGGTGAAACACTGTCTCTACTAAAAGTACAAAAATTGTTGGGAGTGGTGGTGCACCTCTGTAATCCCAGCTACTCAGGAGGCTGAGGCATGAGAGTCACTTGAATCTGGGAGGCAGGGGTTACAGTGAGCTGAGGTTGCACCACTGCACTCCAGCCTGGATGACAGAATGAGACTTCGTCTAAAATAAATGAATGAATGAATGAATGAAATAAAAGACCAAGTTAATATTAATCAAAAGAAAGTTGGAGGATTATATTATTTTTCCAGAAAGCTGGATAAAAGGAAACATCCCAATGCCTTCTGAGGCCAATATTGCCCCGATACGAATAAGAAAACGCAGACCAACATTCTTCACGAACACAGATGCAAAAAGTCAAAATAAAACAGCAAATCAAATCCAACAATATGTAAAAAGGATATTTCATAACCAAGTGTGATTTTGATCAGGAACTGATCAAATTTAACATTTGGTTCAACATTTGAAATTAACAGTTAACATTTGAGAATCAAAGCATACCAATAAACCATGTTAACAAAAGCTAAAAACTCTATGAGCAGCTCAATAGTTGCAAAAAAAGTATTTCATAAAATCTAACACAGACTTGGGATAAAATCCCTCAACAAAGCAGAACTGGAAGGGAATCTCCTTAGCCTGAGAAAAGGCATCTCTGAAAAACCCACAGCGTACACCGTATTTATGTGGAAAGACTGAGAACTTCCTCCCTAAGATCGAGGACAAGACTGAGGCGTCCACTTTCACACGTCTCCTCAGCAAGACAAGAAAAATCCATAAAATGCACCCAGAGTGAGAAGAAAGAAATAAAACCATCCTTGTTTGCAGAAGACATGATTGTCCCTGTAGAAAATCCACTGGAATCCTTGAAAAAGCTACTAGAACAAGTGATTTTTAGCAAGACTGAAGAAGGCAATAGAAATATAAAGCAATCAATTATATTTCTATATAATTCCAATGAATGATTAGAAGTTGAAATGTTAAAACTACTTTATTTACACATACCAACAGAAAATAAGACATGCTTAGGAGAAAATCTTGGCAAAAGACGTGAAAGATTTACACGCTGAGAACAACAAAATCCTGCTGCAAGAAACCAAAGATGACTGGATAACCGAGATGCCACCTTGTGATGTGAGTCTCAAAGTCCACGCTCATGCAAACCTCTGCTGGCCAATTAAGGTTACAGGACTTCCAGGCACAGGACATCCCGGGAGCTGACAACCAGCCTTCACGCTGTAACCTGCCTGCCACTTGGGAATGACGAGCATCTTGCTGAATTTCCCGGGGACAAATGTCATCATCTTCACTTTGCACTTGCAGAAAAACGTGACTCAGAAGCAAATAGCTCTGGGCATCCTTATTCCAGGTGTACCCACGACTACGTCTTACTCCAGATGTGCCCAACACCTTGGTATTTATCAGAACAAACCATGGGGCACAGAATATGTGCTTTTCTTTGTTTGAATGGAGTCGACCTGCTGGCGTTCTTTATCAAGAGTACAGGATAGAAGGAAAGAGAACAGAGGAAGCAGTTTCCAAAGAAAAATGTGGAGAAGGTGACAAGCTTTATTAATTTATGGTCTGGGCAGTTAAAACAGCTTTTCCTACCAGGGTAGGAGCAGAAAGAAAGCAAAGAAAACACAAAGTCCCTTACCCCGTGCCCATCAAACAACGCTTTGTACAAAGAAGTCGACAGTGGAAGTCTAGGTTGCAATAAAAAAAAAAAAAAAAGAAAAGAAAAGAAAACAAGCTCCCCACACGAACTTCAGTTTCTAAAGAAAATAGATACAGTCTTCTGGAAAACATCTACAGATGATTTTTTTTGTGGGGGAGGGGGTGGGGATGGCATGTTTGAACAAACCTGTCAATCCAGGTAAACCACACCACACTAGCCCACACGCCAATGTGGATCAAATGAATGTCAGCTCAGGAACTAAAACTTTTAGGAAGCGCTGAAGCTACAAGCCAAGAAGGATGGTATTGTCACCAGCCAGCACTCTTAAATACACCACTGGAGAGGAAGCAAAAATTCCCAGGGCAAGGTCAGACCATCGGACAGTCCCTCCCTTCCACCAACGCCCATGAGGCACAGCCCCGTCCGGCTGTCTAGTGTATTTCTGGCCATAGAGCAACCTTCCAGTTCCATGTGGCAAATCAGCCTCATCCCTGCTCCCTCTTGAAATCACACACAAAAAATAGCAGCAAAGGGATTTGATGTTTAACGCATATAAACACAAGGACAAACAGGAAAGGGGAAGCTGGGAAAGAAACCAGAGACAGCAGAAGATCCGTGAGTGCAACTGCTGCCAAGGGGAGGCCTGGAGAAGCCGACCAGCTTGCAGCACGGAACTGAGGAAGGCCCAGGAACTGAATTTCAGGTTCCTACAGCTGAGCTGAAGGCAGGAAGCCCGAGTCAGAGTTTGTTAATAAAGTAGCAGCTGAATCCCCTCAATACAGCTTCTCTCCCTCCATTACCTTACTCTCACGTGCAAAGAAGCCACTGGGTAGCAAGTGGCACATGGCTTTAAGAATGGCTATGACAGGCCGGGCGCGGTGGCTCACACCTGTAATCCCAGCACTTTGGGAGGCCGAGGTGGGCGGATCACGAGGTCAGGAGATCGAGATCATCCCGGCTAACACAGTTAAACCCCGTCTCTACTAAAAAATACAAAAAAATTAGCCGGGCGTGGTGGTGGCGCCTGTGGTCCCAGCTACTCGGGAGGCTGAGGCAGGAGAATGGCGTGAACCCGGGAGGCAGAGCTTGCAGTGAGCCGAGACTGCACTCCAGCCTGGGCACCAGAGTAAGACTCCGTCCCCAAAAAAAAAAAAAAAAAAAAAACCAAAAGAATGACAATGACAGCTGGACATGGTGACGTGTGCCTGCAGACCCAGCTGCTTGGGAGGGCAAGACAGGAGAAACGCTGGAGCCCAGGAGTTCAGGGCCAATTTGGGCAACATAATGAGGCTCAAAAAAAAAAAAAAAAAAAAAAGGCAATGGTCATATGACAAGTCAGGATCTCAGAAGCGTGAAGTCAAGGTCAGAGTCTCATCTTGACAACGAGAAGATCTCCCCTTGGCCACATCTTGAGTAATGGCCAGGAAGAGAAGGACGGGGATCATACAGACCAACTGTGAAAACTCAAGGTTCCACCCTGACCATTCCTGGGCATGAAGCTTCTTTCTTCCCTCTAGCAGCGAGCCCAGGCTGGTCTGGTTGGTGCAGCCTCCAGGTGACCACTCAGCCAAACGGAGGCCTGGAGGGTTCAAATCTCATTCCAGTTCAGCCACTGGGATTCTCCTGTTGACTGACATGGTCCTGGGCTGCAAGGACAACACACACTTGGGAGAGTGTACGGCTGACCATGTCCTTCCACAGTGACCCACATGGGACAGAGCAGATACAATGGGTCCTCCAGTTTTATAAAAATGCCTCTTGCACTTGACCCTTCAAGTCTGGGTGCAAGGAGGGGACACTCGAGGAAGAAGGTGAAGTTGCAGCTGTTGTAATGAGACACCAATTTGGGGGGTGGGTGGGGAAAGAACAGCAACCCCAGAGCCTGGGGAGGGAGGGGGACATTAACAGTCTCACCTTTCTGAGTCTCCCATGGCGCATTCTCCACAATGGAAAATACACTGGTATGGTGACACCCCCATAGTGTGGTACAATTCACTGGCTGCTGGGTCTAGCATTCTCTGCCTTTCCGAGTCACCCATGGCTCATTCCCCACAATAAAAAACACATTGGTACAGTGACACCCCAGAAGTGTGATAAATTTCATTGACTTCTGGGTCTAGCACTCTCTGAACCCAATTTGATGCCCATTCGCCTTACTCTTACTGAGAAATCTATCAGAACGTGCATGGGAGAACTTCAGTCCTGCACATCCCAGACAAAACACAAGTCAACATCTGCTGATGTCCCCCACCAGCCCCACCCCCACTCCTGGAACCGCTGGCCAGTCATTCGATGGGGTAGACAAATGCCATCTGGCGTGGACACATTGAACAGGCTGGACCCGCAGACTGAACTGAATTATTCCAACTGACCCAGGTGCCTTAAGGTCTATCAGTCATCCAGAAGGCCCCGTTGGAGACACTGACAACCTCTGGTCCCTCTTGTGGGGGCTCCAGCAATTGTAAGCAACCCTTACTTTCCAGGGCACCATGTACCCACAGCTCTCTACTTCCTGTGTGGAAACCAAGTGTCACCTTGCTTCCCTCCTGAGAACACAGACACTTGTACCTTAGAAGGGTCGTAAGAGACCTTCGGGTATATAAGCAGAAGCACTCCCTGTATGTCACACAGCCCTCCATCACTGAGAAGTTCCCTCCAAAGTGGAGCTACCCTCAGTGACTTGGTAAACTTTTTGGGTTAGTGGCACATTATTTATGTGAATGCTGCAGACAGCTATCCATAGGAGACATCTGACTACAAAAGGTTGTAGGAAACACGTCCCGGGATTTAGGGAAGGTGATCAATGCCACTACCTTGGCCCTTGGCATTCAGTCCAGCCTCAACTCACCATCCAGGAGCGTCACAGATGACAAGATTGCCCTTGACTTCTTCCTTGTGGTTCAAGGCGAAGTCTGTGCAATTGCCGATTCCTCCTGCCGTAGCTGGTTTTTTAACACATGCCGCCAAGTGGAAAGGTCGACAGAAACTTACAGAGAAAGCAGCTTGGTTTCTAAGGGGACCCTGAAGGCTTGTGGGATTTGCTCAGCTGGCTGGATCCAGAACCCTGGAAGTCACAATTGAGGTTAATACAGCAGTCCTGTTGGCTGTTGTCTTAATTAAAGGCTGCATGAGACAAATGGGGTGGATTTGGTCCCAATCTGTCTGTTAGATTAATCAGCATGGCCAACAGAATGGCACACTCAGGAAAATTTGCCAGGATGATGTAGACATGAGGGGTAGATATTGTTCAGGAACAGCTCTTCATGGGTTCTTCATGTTTTATTCAGGACGGTTCCTGGGTTTCTCATGTTTTACTCAGGATGGTTCATGGGTTTCTCATGTGTTATTCAGGACAGCTCTCCATGGGTTTCTCATGTTTTATTTAGAACAGTTCATGGGTTTCTCATGTTTTACTCAGGACAGTTCATGGGTTTCTCATGTTTTATTTAGAACAGTTCATGGATTTCTCATGTTTTATTTAGAACAGTTCATGGGTTTCTCATGTTTTAT
>NC_045446.1:3322927-3391432 GCF_002776525.5 Piliocolobus tephrosceles | reverse complement strand
TTCAGGACAGTTCATGGGTTTCTCATGTTTTATTCAGGACAGTTCATGGGTTTCTCATGTTTTACTCAGGACAGTTCATGGGTTTCTTATGTTTTATTTAGATCAGTTCATGGATTTTTCATGTTTTATTCAGGACAGTTCATGGGTTTCTCATGTTTTATTCAGGACGGTTCATGGGTTTCTCAGGTTTATCTACAACATTTCATGGGTTTCTCATGTTTTATCTAGAACAGTTCATGGGTTCATGGGTTTCTCATGTTTTACGCAGGACAATTCATGGGTTTCTTTTTTTTTTTTTTTTTTTTTTTTTTTTTAGACAGAGTCTCGCTGTGCCGCCCAGGCTGGAGTGCAGTAGCCAGATCTCCGCTCACTGCAAGCTCCGCCTCCCGGGTTTACGCCATTCTCCTGCCTCAGCCTCCCAAGTAGCTGGGACTACAAGTGCCCGCCACCTCGCCCGGCTAATTTTTTTTTGTATTTTCAGTAGAGACGGGGTTTCACCGTGTTAGCCAGGATGGTCTCGATCTCCTGACCTCGTGATCCACCCATCTCGGCCTCCCAAAGTGCTGGGATTACAGGTGTGAGCCACTGCGCCCGTTTCTCATGTTTCAATCAGGACAGCTCTCCATTGGTTTCTCACGTTTTATTTAGGACAGTTCATGGGTTTCTCATGTTTTATTCAGGATAGTTCACAGGTTTCTCATGTTTGCCCAGGAATCGTTCTTCATGGGTTTTCATGTCAGGAATGTATAGACCCAAGCAGAAGCCTCGCTGGGAGGCAGTACTTGGTGGGTTTCTCTTGTTCTGTGTGTTGTGTGGGCAGAGGCGCTGACACGGGCTTTCTCTGGCCCATCCTCTAAGATGTTTGTATAGAGAGCAGCCTTGGAAGTTAGAGATGGTGTCTCCCTCTGGAGCAAAGGGCAGGTGTACTGAGGTCATCCTTTATCAAGGATTCCATTTCCTTAAACTCAGCGATCCCCTCCCACAATGCAATGCACTGTGCTTGTGGTGCCAGGTGGCCTTCCCTGCACTGTCCTTGGAAATGCTCTTCCTACTGGTGTTGCTGTGAGGAACTGACCTTCATCTCTGATCCAGGGACTTCATGTCTTCCACTGGTATCACGAAACTGAGGTAGACTAACCTGGCAGGTCAAACGTCAGACCCCATAAAGTCCTTGCCACCACTCATTTGCTCCCATGAGAAACTGAGATATTACCCAAGACATTTCCCTCTGCCTCTGCCCCATTATCCCAGCCACTCTTGAGACCTGGTGATCTTGCCTCCTCCATCTCTCTCACATCCTGCCACCTCCCCTTAGTATCCCCTGCTGGTGTCATTCCAGTCATGGACCACTGGAGCTGCCCACTCACCATCCTACCCGCATCTGCCCAGCCCCTCCTAGCGTACTCCTGGGAGGATCAGCCCCAAATGTCCTCAGCAGCCCACACCCAGGCCTCAGTACACACCATCCCTCAGCAAGCTGAGCATTCCCAGCCAGGACCTGCTGAAGTCTCTCCAGAAACAGGATCCCCTCCCTCTGGGGAGAAGGACTTCAGGGCAAGGGAACAGGAAAATACAGCGAATATCTACAGCTGATGTATGAAAAGGCACAGGAAGACTGAGTAATTGAAAGGCAGAAATAAACGAGGCCCCATGAATTACCCTGGCAACCAGGTACAGCCTTGAAGACAATGAAATTCACTGTGCCTACAACCCAAAGTCAAGACAAAACTGAGGTATGGGCCCAAGTGCACCGTGCTGGTGCCAGAGTGCCCTGCTCACTCATCTGTCGCCCGCCACACCCCTTCTCATCTGCTGAGGACCTGCCACATCTCTGCACCGTGCTGGGCCTCACTGAGGTGACTACGACCACCTCCAAATGCAGCTCAGGTCTACAAAGTCTCTCAGGGATCCTGACCTTCTCTCTAGCAGGGGTCACCCTTCACCCGGGCAAGTGATGGGTCAAGGTGGGTGGGAGCACACCCTGGGGTTCTCTCAACAGAGCAAGAGTGGGCACCAGCTCCACAGCCCCCCACTCCCTCCTGGATGGAGTCTCAGGAAGCTGCCCCACCACAGAGCAACAACCAGGACGCAGCAACCACAGACAGCCAGGGAGGACGGAGCTCCCAGCTCCCAGTGACGAGGATCTCTGGGTTGGGTTGTGAAATAGTCGCATCTGCCATTCTTGGCTGAAACCCCTGACCACTCATTCCCTCTCCCTCCCCTTGTTCCAGGTTCTCATTCCTGAGCCTCGTCCTGGCCACCCGGCTTCCCGCCATCCACCAGCAGGTGTGTGATTCCCCCAGGGGTTCCCAGGCCACATTCTGTTCCATTTCCCAGCTCAGTGGTGCTATTCCAGGCTTATTCCAGTCGCTGATGCCTCGCTAGTGACCAATCAGTGCCTGTGTAATTCACAAACTCTACCAAACCTCAGAGAGTTTCTCAGTAGAGTCACCCCAACTTTATTCTTTTTTCTTTTGAGATTGAGTCCCACCCTGTTGCCCAGGCTGGAATGCAGTAGCATAATCACAGTTCATTGTAGCCTCAACCTTCCAGGCTCAAGCAATCCTCCCATCTCAGCCTTCTGAATAGCCGGGACTACAGGAGCGCACCCCCACACTGAGCTAAGTATTTTTATTTTTTGTAGACTCAGGGTTTCTCCATGTTGCCCAGGCTGGTCTCAAACTCCTGGGCTCAAGCAATTTGCCCGCGTTGGCCTCCCAAAGTACTGGGCGTGAGCCACTGTGCCTGGACATGGTCCCAACTTGACACATGAGCCCACGGACACTCAGAGAGGACGAGCTCTGTACCCGAGGCCAGCAGGTCTCAGGGACAAACTCCATGTCCAGAGTGTCCCTCCCGAAGCCTGCGCTGCTGCCCTTGGGGGTGAATGAACACGGGAAAGGCCACAGCGGAGGCCTGGGGAAGCTCTTCCGCCAGCCTGGCTTCAAAGCCCCAGCACCTGGGGGAGGGTTCACCCCGATTGCTAGGACAAGAGGGGCATAGTAAGGGAGCTGAGCACTCCAAGCACGAGGGCCCAGTCCACACGTCTAGTAGCACCGCAAAGAGCACAGCCGACTTGCTCCCGTAGCCCAGCCCTTGTCTGCGAGGAAGCTCCAAGTCATCCACGCGTAGGTCGACCAACAGCAGAGACATCCACCTGCAGGGCCCCAAGCCCACGACTGAAAAAGAAACCAGCCAAGCACAGGCACTGCTGCCCGAGCTGCCCAGTGGCTACAGCTGCCATTGTTCCCATCCCCACTCTTATCCAAGCTGGCCTTGGACAAGAAGATGGCCTTGCCCCTTTGGAGCAGAGGGGAAATGCTTCTGCAGCTGCAAAGGTGGGCATTGTTGGCAGCAGCTTCAGAAGGCTTTCGCTTGTGTTCTCCTTCCACATAATCAATAACCAGACCCTAGAGGCAGCAGTGCTAAGTACTTAGCAAGGGGACAGCGTGAGGCTCCATCCAGACCCTTACGCATCTCAGCACCCATCTGCCGCACTCCTGAACTAACCCCTGCAATGCCCGCGGGGAGAAAGGGACGTCTATGCCACTTCTCAGAGAAAGAGACCGTGTGGCTCATCAGTGTCTAGAAAATGAGGCCTCAGAACCAACAGATGGTTGATGGGGAACAAGAGGAAGTGTGTCACCACCCACCAAGGCACGAGGCCTCCGCAGGGAACCAGACTCTTAAGGCCTCTCCCCTTTCTGACAACGTCTGTGCAGAAGTGTGTGACATCCTGCAGGCCGTGACAGAATGTCAAGACATGGGAGCAAGGGCTGCGCAGGCATTGGGAAGGGGCTTCTGCAGGTCAGGCAGAGCCGAGTCCCAATTCCACGGCTCCACCTCGGGCTGCGTGGGCTGCATGAACCCGTCATTTCTGTCTCGGCCTCACTTTCCCCATCTGGAAGGTGGACATCCAGCCCCTGCAGTGCTGGATGAAGGCCACTGTGAAGCTTAAATGAGAAATGGGCCAGGCACAGTGGCTCACGCCTATAATCCCAAGACTTTAGGAGGTTGAGGCAGGAGGATCACTTAAGCTCAGGAGGTCAAGGCTGCAATAAGCCACAACTGCACCTGTGCACTCCAGCCTGGGCAACAGGGCAAGACATTGTCTCAAGAAAAAAGAAGAAAAAAAAAATACAAAAACGCATGCAGCACACTCAGCTCAGCTGTATCCCCATCCACACTGTGTCCTCATTCACAATTTAGTACTGATACAACTGTGTGTTCTGCGGGAGACAGGACAATGCATATCACCTCAGATGTCTTCACTCAGGCTGCCGTGCAAAGCCCCACAGATGGCAGCTTACACGACAGACATTCATTACCTCACATCCTGAGGCTGGAGTCTGCAGAGGGCTGGGTCCTCCTGAGGCCTATCTGCTTGGCTTGTAGACACCATCTTCTCACTGTGTCCTCACAGGGTCATTCCTCCATGCAGATCTGTTTCCTCATCTCTTCTTCTGTTTTTTGTTTTGTTTTAGTTTTGTTTTGTTTGGAGACGGGGTCTCACTCTGTCGCCCAGACTGGAGTGCAGTGGCGTGATCTCGGCTCACTGTAACCTCCGCCTCCCAGGTTCAAGGGATTCTCCTGCCTTAGCCTCCCAGCTGTGATGACAGGCATGCACCACCATGCCTGGCTAGTTTTTGTATTTGTAATAGAGATGGGGTTTCACCATGTTGGCCAGGCTGGTCTTGAACTCCTGGCCTCAAGGGCCCACCTCAGCCTCCCAAAGTGCTGGGATTATAGGTGTGAGCCACTTTGCCCAGCCCTTAGCTTTATTTTTTACTTTTTTTAAGACGGAGTCTCACTCTGTCACCCAGGCTGGAGTGCAGTGACATGATCTCAATTCAGTGTAACCTCCGCCTCTCATGTTCAAGTGATTCTCCTGCCTCAGCCTCCTGAATAGCTGGGACAACAGGTGCACATTACCACACCTGGCTAATTTTTGTACTTTTAGTAGAGACAGGGTTTCACCATGTTGACCAGGCTGGTCTCAAACTCCTGGCCTCAAGTGATCCACCCACCTCAGCCTCCTAAAGTGCTGGGATTACAGGAATGAGCCACCATGCCCTGCCTTCATCTCATCTTCTTATAAGGACACAAGTCCTTTGAATTAGGGTCCATCCATATGACCCCAACTTAACTTGATGACTTGTCTCCAAACATAGTTACATTCTGCGATACTGGGGGTTAGAGGTTCAACTTAGGAATTCAGGGAGGGGACACAGTGCAGCCCATGACAACTCTCCACTCTGCTCTTCATGACCTGTGGTGACAGGGCTCCTTGCAGACTGTTGGGCTGTGACTATGAAAGCCCAATGACCAATACGTCAAACAAAACCACTACTTCATGTCAGAATCCATATTTGTGGTGCTTGTACCTCAGTCACTGCCTGGAACTCTGTTTCCTGAAAGGGGCCGGATGATGCTGGAAGGTCCCCGGCTGTCCCCACCGTAATTAGAAAGACCAGAACCTGAGCCTTTATGAAGATATTTTAAATGAAAAGAAACATGAGGTCCGGGTGAAAGGAACAACGTGCCCTGCTCTGGGTGGAAAAGCCTCGCCTTTACCAGGAAAATGACCTAATCAATCCAGTTTCATACTCTCTGTCTTCGGTCATTACCGGAATATTCACTTACAAATGCAAATTGCAAAGAGATCTATATTCATCAAGGCTTTCTTTTTCCTAGAGATCTTATCAAGCTATCGGAGGCTATCAGCTCATAAAGGTGACAGGAAAAGGCAAGACCCAGAGAATGCAATCATGCCTGCTTAATTACATTGCAGGCAGGGTGCTCGAGGAAAAGATGAAACGCCTCGTATAAAATACCGCATCTTTAACAGGGTAACCTTCCTTGTCAAAGGCAAACATCCAGTTCAAACAAGAGCTGGTACAGCTTACTCTTCCTCCTCTAAAGAAGTCTGCAAAACCAAACCTGGCTGTCTGGAAAGTACTAGAAAAACAGAGAAATTAAAATCCTTCCTCTCTTTATTGCCATGTTAGATACACAGAGACAAATGGCCTCCAGGCAATGCAGAGACACAACTCTGCTAAAGCCCGATTCCTCCACCAAATTATACTAATAAATCAACTCAAACCACAGGCACGGGCCCCAGGTGATGGTCACACTCACCAGAACTAGCTGAGAGGGCTTCTGTGGCCGGTCTGGAATCCCAGCCCATGGGTTCTGGGGCTGTCTCATCAGAGTCTTGCAGCAATTCCAAGAGGAGTGTGTGTGTGTGTGTTCGTGCGCACATGCGTGCATGTATATGTGTGCACAAACACACCAGAGATACCTCATTTCCTGAACTCCCCTATAATTAGCAGAGCTGTTCCATATCCCAGGGCTTGACCTTGAGCTGGATGTCAAACATCTCATGACCCCATCCAGAGCAGGGGTTGAGGTCTCATAACATGAGATAACAGGCTAGAAAGAGCCACAGTTTCTGAGGTCAAAGGGCACCAGCATGACTGTTAGGAACAGAGTCCCCAGCCCACGTGCCTCCGGTCACTGCCTGCTCACCATCCAAAGCTCTCCAGCCTGCTCCGGCCCTGGGCACCCGCACGAGTCAGCCAGCGCTGCTGTGGAAAAGTGTGCAGACCAGGCAGCTGAAACCACAGAAACACACTATCCCACTCCCCCAGAGGCCAGGAGTCCTAGGTCCAGGCAGGGTCGGTTCCCTCAGCAGGTACAGATTGTTCCAGGCCCCTCTCCTTCGCCTGGGCACTGCCATTTTCCCTGCGTCTTTATACAGCTGTCTTCTTTTAAGGACGCCAATCACGATGGATCAGGGCCCACCCTACCGGCCTCATTTAACTTGATTACCTCTTTGAAGACCCTCCCTCCAAATAAGGTCACATTCTGAGTACTGGAGGTCAGAGCTTCAACCTGCGAACTTACAGGGACATAGTTCAGCCCACAGCAGTGCTGCTGGCGGGAAGGGCTGGGCCAAGAGCAAGATCATTCCCATTTTCCATGGAAATCAAGGCACAGAGAGACCCCCAAGCCTTATCAACACCAAACACATCACCACCCACTCCAGGATGGGGTGGACAGCAGGTATTCAGGTAACCCAGGAAAAGTTTTGTGTTCAAAGTGGCTATTGAGGCCACATCTGGATGCTGGTCTGTAAGTGACTGTTGTGATGGGACCACAGTTACTCTCAGGGACAACTAAGCAGTGGGTGCCCGATGGAGCTGACGTCATCAACAGACCCCAGCATCAGTGCCGGGCGTGAGGACTGAGACCTGGGGACCTGGGAGTGGGAGCTGCAGGAAGTCGGGGCAGGCTGCCGCTGCCTCAGCCCTGCTCTCTCTGTGGCCTCAAATCTCAACACTTGGACACAGAGTGGGGAACATCACACACCGGGGCCTGTTGTGGGGTTGGGGGAGGGGGAGCGATAGCATTAGGAGATGTACCTAATGTAAATGACGAGTTAATGGGTGCAGCACACCAACATGGCACATGTATACATATGTAACAAACTTGCACACTGTGCACATGTACCCTAGAACATAAAGTATAACAATAAATAAATAAAGAAATGACATAAAAAAAAATCTCAACACCACTCACACTTCTCTAAATCACCTCACTTTGTGTTAACTGAGAATGAAGCCATGAAGCAGGATGTTAACAGCTGGATCCAAAGCGCAGGTGCCAATGGGAGAGAGGCAGGTCCAGACAGACACAGAGAACAGAGTAGCAGTGAGCAAGGAAGCGGACGCTAAGTGACACACGTGTGTGAAGGGGCTGCTGGAACAGCCACGTGTCTTCAGAGCCAATCTGGAGGTAATTAAAACATCTAAAGACCACAAAGAAACACCAAAGAGAACCAGACCATTAAAGGGAGCTCCAAACTTCCTGGCAAAGTATGCTTGCAGAGAATCATCCAGGCTTCCCTAACTCGAGCAGGGGCTGATGATCAGCAGGACCCGGCCCTCTGCAAATCACAGAAGACCTGCTACAGCTGCAGAGAGCAAGGACCATGAGGAAGAAGCAAATTCTGGGTCCCAGCGCTACACCCACCCCCGTCAAAGGTCAACTCCAGCTACTTAGACAGAAGGTCCAGTCTGCTTCCTTCGTGGGTCAATGGTTTACAATCCCAGGAAGGCTTAAATCTGAGGACAGATATGAAGAAAGAAATCAAAGCCACCTGACACATATGGCATGTACAATCCAGAAATAGGCCTCACTTTTTACGTAGGGCACACCTGTTTATATCTAGTATTAAAAAGTGCCTAACCAATTAATCCTGTCATCACAGCCAAAACATGCAGGTGAATGATTGATGGAGACATGAAATTTTATACTGAAAGCATAATTTTAAGAAAAGTGAAAACATTTCTTAGATGTTTCAGAGAATTTAGGATTCCCCCTATGTTCAGTATATTGAGATTAGTAAGGATTACTTACATACCCAAAACAGAGTTTTTTGATAGAATTTCAGGAATTCAGGTTTGTAAATGAGATCACAGTGTAATCAGAGACCCACTCTTAAAGAATCATAAAATCAACTAGACATAGAGAAATCCTTGTACAATTAAACTCACAAACTTTAAGAAAAACAAGTTTTTGAATGTATCACTCTAATAAGTTAAAAGTTTAATGCTAAAATCACACATAACAAAGATATTCTTTTCTGAGGGGAAATCTGCCCTTGAGGAACAAGAAAGAACGTGCCTGCCATAGAGGAGAGTCAGCCATAAAAATAAATGTGACGGGCCGGGTGCAGTGGCTCACGCCTGAAATCCCAGCACTTTGGGAAGGTGAGGCAGGAGGATGTCTTGGGCCTAGGAGTTCAAGACCAGCCTGGGCAACATAGTGAAACCCTGTCTCTACAAAAATATTTAAAAATTAGCCAAGCGTGTTGGTGCGTGTCTGGGGTTGCAGCTACTTGGGAAGCTGAGGCGGGAGGATTCCTTGAGCCCAGGAGTTTGAGTCTGCAGCTGCAGTGAGCCATGATCACGCCACTGCACTCCAACCTGGGCGATAGGGCAAGACCCTGTCTAAAGAATAAATTAATATGTATGTAAATAAATGGATGGTTCTTAAATTCTAGCTACATGCTTTAATCTACCTAAGGCTCTCAGCCCACCTCTGGTTTTTTGTTTTTGTTTTTGTTTTTTCTTTTTCCCGAGACAGAGTCTTGCCCTGTTGCCCAGGCTGGAGTGCAGTGGCGTGATCTTGGCTCACTGCAACCTCTACCTCCTGGGCTCAAGCAATTCTCCTGCCTCAGACTCCCAAGTAGCTGGGATTACAGGCACACACCACCACGTCCAGCTAATTTTTGTATTTTTGGTAGAGATGAGGTTTCACCATGTTGGCCAAGCTGGTCTCGAATTCCGGACCTCGTGATCTGCCCATCTCGGCCTCCCAAAATGCTGGGATTACCGGTGCGAGCCACTGCACGTGGCCCCGCCTCTGGTTCTTTCTGCTAAAAAGGGAGAGAGACTACCAAGGTCCTAGAAATGTCAAAGGCTCTCTGGCATGGCAAACCAGGGGTCTCCCCACACCCCCTCCCCCCGATGGCTCACAAAGACCCATCCCTGTCCAACACGGTGACTCATGCCTGTAATTCCAGCACTGTGGGAGGCCGAGGCAGGCGGATCACCCAAGGTCAGGAGTTTGAGACTAGCCTAGTCAACATGGTGAAACCCTGTCTCTACTAAAGATACAAAAGTTAGCTGGGCATGGTGGCGGGCGTCTATAATCCCAGCTACTCAGGAGGCTGAGGCACGAGAATCGCTTGAACCCAGGAGGCAGAGGTTGCAGTGAGCCGAGATCACGCCACTGCACTTCAGCCTTGGCAACAGAGTGAGACTCTGTCTCAAAAAAAAAAAAAAAAAAAAGATCCATCCCTGCTCTCAGCATTTATTGGATGAATGCCCTCACATGCCTAGCTCTCTCCCTAAGGGCTTGAGACCTCACATTCAACAAAATCAACAGAAATCCCTGCCCTGGGCGACCGTCTGTTGTACTGGGAGTCACAACAGAACTGCAGGTAGAAGAACTTAGTTCCGTGACTCAGTGTGACCCAACATGTTTGTATCCGCGAAACCACTGCTTCATTTCCTTCCCCACAGTGTCTGGCCTGAGCACATGGCTGGGCCTTCCCGGGTGGGGTGGAGGAGGGTATGGGCAGGTTCAAAGACGCTACCATTCCAAGCACGTGATGCAGCCTGCGCCAACCTCAGCACGCAACCCTGCTCAGACCCATCTCAAAAACAGATTAATAAATAAGCGTGTGTGATGGTTCTTAAGTTCTAGCTCAGTTCTTTCATCTAGGGTTAGGCCTCCCTGTCGCCAGGCAAGCTGAGGCTGCAAACGCCCTGCCCCATGAGGCCATCTTCTTCTCCGTCTCTCCATCTGGGCAAACTCCAGCGGTTCCATCAGATGGTGAATCCTGGGGAGAAGGACCCCATCGGTCTCAGATTTTAGATTTTGTCTGCATTTTCTGAAGAGAACCTGGCAGGCGTTTTATTTTATTTTTGGGGGAACGGAGTCTCGCTTTTTCGCCCAGGCTGGAGTGCAGTGCCGCAATCTCAGCTCGCTAGAAGCTCCACCTCCTGGGTTCATGCCATTCTCCTGCCTCAGCCTCCCAAGTAGCTGGGACTACACTGGGAGGCGTTTTATAAATCACTGTGGATTCACCGAAAGGCCATTTCTGAGCCACATCGCCTACCCATGCTCAGCCCCAAGGAAAGGGTATTTAAAGCAAAGAGTTTTAATCACCAACCCCAGCCAGGGAAGGAGGAGTCGGGCACCCTGGCCACAAACTCCGACGTCAGAGAATTCCAAGTTTAAACACGGGGCAGTCACTGCTAAGGATGGTGAAAAAGCTGCAGCTGCCGAAGCTTCACTCTGTGTGCCGTTTCGGGTCAGCTCCACACCCAGCCTTCAAGGACAGTGGCTTGGGTTTGCATTTTTGCCTTGCTTTTAATTAATTTTTTTTTTTAGAGATGGGGTCTCACTATGTTGCCCAGGTTGGTCTCAAATCCCTGCACTCAAGAGATCCTCTCACCTCTGCCTTCCAAAGTGCTGGGACTGCAGGCATGAGTCACTGCACCCGGCCATTTTTGCCTTTGTATGTTATGAATTTTGTGGCTGGTGCCAGGGCCTCCTGCCCAGCATCTGTCCCAACAGGACCATGACCCCAATTAGGATCTCCCTCTGCGGGGAGTTTGGAGGGGCTGGCAGCTCTCAGGTTTAACAATCCCGTTCTCCCAGCCAGAGACCGGCTGAGGAAGGCTTGTGCCATACGAGGAGAGGTCTCTAGAGGGGCCTCCAAGAGGGCTTTCTGCACCCTTGAGAGACAGCACCACAGGAAACAGGTCTTCTCTTCCCCAGTACCCTGTCAGGAACATCCCACTACCACACTGTGAGTCCACGAGCTGTGAGGGGCGAGTCCACGAGCTGTGAGGGGCGAGTCCATGAGCTGTGAGGGGCGAGACCACGGCTGACCCCGCAGACGCCGTCCCCGCCGACCCCTATCCATGGCTGACTCCACGCCACACTGGGGATGGGCCGAGACCACACTCCCTTCCACGTCAGTCCCACTGGGGCCCCTCCCGTCCAGCAGATATCCTGGAGATTCAAAACCCAGAAGGCAGCAGTGAGCCTCTGAGGTAGATGCCTCGTGTCTGTGGGCAAGTGAGGTCGCGAGGCGGCAAGGTTTTTGAAGGCAGAGTTAGTTCTGAATCCTGCACTGGCAGCTGTGGCTCATGGAGGCCCAAGCACCCTGCAGCAGCTTCCTTAGGCTGCAGCTTTGAGAGTTGCCTGTGATGCTCAGCCCAGCATCGACGGTCATGACCAGGCCCATTTCTCGAATTCCATTCCGTTCTGCTCAGTCGCCTGCCACCATGCCACAATGGACACGGGGTGGAGGCGCATTCAATGATGTGGCCTGGAGCCCACGAGTGAGGCACTCCAGGCCAGGGCGGGGCGTGAGGGGTCCCACAAGAAGGTCCAGAAACCAGAGACGGTCTCAGGAGCTACCAGTCACTTCCCTTACTCACAGGAACTGTTGTCCAGCGTTCTCAGCTCTGCCACTTGCTGTGTGACTTTGAGAAAATCACCAGACCTCTCTGAACCTTAGACCCTCCACCTGTAAAATGGAAGCTTTACTTCCCACCTCACAGGGCAAATCCACAGAAGTCGGCCTCTGCAGATGTGAACAAGCCACATATTAAAATAGAAGACTCAGTCACAAACTGTGTCACCACCTGGAGGCAGCCAGGGTTTGCTCCAGGCAAATGGGCAGGCAGGAGCCATACCCGAATGAAATGTGACCTGCCGTAGAGGCGATACCCACAGCTACAGGTGACCACTCAGTCAAAACGAAGGTTGCAGTCACGCCCCAGGAAAAAGCACTTCATGGATAGGAGGAAGACACAGCAGTAAAGTGCTTTGGTTCTCAAAGGCTTCACTAAAACGTGCACACTCCCCAAGCAGCAGCCCACGCAAAGCAGCTGCAGCCTCGAAGGCAGCATGCAGGAAAGATGTGACAAGCCAGCCACCGCCCCTAGGCCCTGCGCCCAGTGGATGTCCTTGAAGCAGCAGGGTTGCCAGGAACCGTGGAAGGAAAGCTGGCAGCACGGACACCTCTCCCTGCCATGGGGAATCCTGATCCCCTGCGCTGGAACGACGGAGAACGACCTTGGCCAGACGCGCAGATCCTGTAGCTGTGGGCTGCCGGGGACAGAGTCAGGGGTATTAAGAATTCAAGGGAACAGCAAAATGCCAGGCGGGAATCCCCTCTGGCAAAGAGAATGATGCTTCATTTCCAAACAGATTAATCTCTCAAAGGCAGACATGGTTTTGTCTTTTAGGGTATGTTTCCTTAGCAATTTTTTAGACAGATAAAATTCACATAACGTAGAATTTACCACTGTAAAGTATTTAATGGTTTTTAGCCATGTTGTGTGACCATCACCACTATCTAATGCCAGGACATTCTCAGCACCCCACATGGAAACCCCAAACCCATTAGCAGCCACCTCCCAGCCTCTGGCAACTGCTAGTCAATTTTCTGCCTCTATGGATTTGCCCGTTCTGGACACTGTGGATAAATGGAGTCACATCACACATGGCCCTCTACGTCTGGCTCCTTTCACCACGTCATGTCCTCAAGGTGCATCCATGCAGTAGTCCTCATCCGTAATCCATTCCTTTTCAGGCCGAGTCACATCCCGTCACATGGGTACACCACCCGGTTTATTTATTACTCAGCTGACGGACATCTGACTGATTGCAGTTGGGGGCTATTGTAAATAATGCTGCCGGGAGCATGTACGTAAATGTTTTCATGTCCACCTACGATTGCATCTCTCCTGGGGACACACCCAGGAGTGGAATTGCTGGCTTATGTGCTAACTCTACATTTAACGTAACTCTGCATTTGACTTCACTCTACATTTGACTTCACTCTACATTTGACTTCACTCTGCATTTGACTTCACTCTGCATTTGACTTCACTCTACACTTAACATATCTCTACATTTAACGTATCTCTACATTTGACTTCACTCTACATTTAACTTTTTTAGGACTTGCTAGACCGTTTTCCTCAGCGGCAGCCACATGTTAACCGATACCATGGGTGTGACTCAGATAGTAATTCCCTTCCCACTGCTGTCATTTTGTCTTCAAGTCTTTATCTGCGTGCTCAGTCAGGAGCTTCACACTGTGGTCAGATGTCTTTGTCCTCAGTCACCAGACCAGAGAGAGGTATCAAGTCTCAATACACACACACACACACACACTCTCACACACTTCAGATCTTTATTTTAGTGACTATCATATGGGGAAAACCCTACTTGTAAATAAAGGTGTGTGCTCAAAGCTTTGTTCAGTGGTGCATTCAACCAATACTGGGCACCTACAGTGGCAGGGCCCGCCACAGGCCCGGAGGATGCATCAGTGAACAACATAAAGCCTCCCCCATCGACCTCCCCAGAGCCATCAAAGAGACAGATACGATAGTGACAGTTTAAGATAATTAGCAGTGCCCAAAAGTTCCTCCCAAGATGGAAAATTAATCTTCCAATCAGGCCATGTGGAACCCCTGCCGATGACACACATTCATCTCCCTCAACCGTTCCTTCTCCACAGCAACCACGTGTCCTCCCTTGTATTCCAACTTGACAACGCCGTGGAAATCTGAGGCACTACAAAGAGAGAGGCCTCGGCTACGAGAAGCACCTCTGTTCTCATGGATACATGAGATCCTGGATACACAAGATGCATCGTGATCCCGAGGACGAGCATGTCTTTCCACGCCTTGGGGGAGCTGTGCCGCCTGTCGCTGCCCGCCCGGAGACTGCACCAAGCTGGCATGTGCCACAAAGGGTGATCACCACGCTCTGTCCACTGCACTCCAATGCCACGATGGTCAGAGCTGCTGCTGCTGCTACTCACTTGGCCACTGACGGTGGTCACTGACGGCGGTCACCTGCACAGCAGGGGCTCATGAGTGAGGGTCCCTATGAGCCGGTTGTCTTTCAAGCCCAGACACCAATGACCTTGGCTTTAAGATAAATCCAGTGACTGTTCCCATTTTGCAGATAAGAAAAGCGAGACTGAGAAGTATAGGTCACAGGTTCATGGCCACAGAGTGGGTACAAAGCAGAGACTCGTCCACGCCCAGCACACAGACTCTGAGGCTAGTGGGGCTGGCTTTGAAATCCAGAAGGAGCATGTCGTCTCCCGCCGGGGGGCAGGGGCTGAATCTGTGGGAAGGAGGCAGGAACGAGGCACCTACTCCAGTTCCTCCAGTCGCCCCGACCCGAGGAACAAACCTGCCTCCTGGAACCTGCCCAGTGGCTTCTGTCAATGCCAAATTTCAAGGGCACAGCCATGAGCCCTCCAAATGGATTAGGGTTCCCTGTTCTACAGGATGCTGACCAATTATTGTTATTTGTCCAAGTACTGGTTTATCTTATTCTCTGATTCTTCACAGCTGTGTGGAGGAGGGGTGTGCCCATATGGCTCACGGGTACACAGTAGGTGCTTAATCACTGTGTGCCAAGTGAATGAATGGCTGCTTGACGATCAGGGTGCAAGTTGCACAAACAACTCCCTGCCTTTAAGGCATCTGCATGGGCCTGGTGGACACATCCTTCTGCCTGCTGGCAGCCCGGATTAGGATCTCACCCCAGAGGCCAATGGTTCCCCAGCCCCACCCCCTCCTCATTCCTCCCCTCGGGGCCCAGACAGGTCACGGAACCACATCTCAGAATGTGCACAGAAGCACAGAGGGCACACAACCAGCCACTCTCTGCAGCTCAGGTCCTTGTACCTTAAGAACAGCCTACCTGGTGGGTAGGTATGAACTGAACCCATTTCAGAGGTCCATAGACTGAGGTCAGAGAGGGGAGGGTACTCCCAGTCCCTCGGCCAGACAAGGCAGAGCTAGGACTCGGGTCTTCCAACTCCATGCTCGGCATCATACCCACATCTCAGGCTGCCCCTCCTCAGGAGCTGGCTGCCAGGTGGCTCTGCCCAGGTGTCAAAAGGGGCTGATGTTGGCCAGAATGACCCACCGGGAAAGCAGCCGGCACACAGAGTCGCTAAAGGTGACCTTTGGGAAGTCTCTGAGTCACAGGCCAGCCAGAGCACACCATGGACCATCCTCTTGTCCATGTAGGTTTCCTGACCAAGTCCCACCCAAAGGGCACAGCAAGGCTGTCTCCATCCACCTGGCCGGCTCCACTGCCTGCTGTGCCAAAGTCACCTGCCCTGGTTAAGTCAATGGGCACACAAGGGGCAACAATGAGCATGGCACGGACCCAGAGCCAAAGCCGTGGGAAACTGCCTTGGAAGAAATGGAACCAGATGCCACCAGGCTAGTTGGCACTGGGGCTGGGTGACTTCGACCCTTTTTCTCTGTTTTCCAAATTTTCTGTGGGGCAGCAAAATAGGAATTAAATGGAGATCTGGAAAACACCGTGTGTCCACAGGACCACACACACAGGCATGCTCGCAGAGCAGGTGGCCCTGTGGGGTTCCAGTGATCTCAGGTACCACCTGCAAGGGTGGGGTCAGCTTTTAGAATCAAGGGTCACACCAACGTAATGACCATCTGTGAGGAGGCGGCGCAGGGTCTAGGGAGATGTGCCCAAACCATCTGCTGGAGATGGTGAGGAGGCAGCGAACCTTTGCGAAGACCTCAGTGGTCAGCATTTGCCAACAAGTCAATCTCCCACACACCTAAGAGGTAGGTGCTATGATAACCCCTATTTCAACGACAAGAAAACAAAGAGATATAAAAAGTATCTAAATCAGAAAGCTAATAAATGGTCAAACTAAGATTTGATCCTGTGCAGCTTGGACCAGATGCCCGACGTTTAAATACTATAGTGTAATAAAGGGTTAACTCAGCAGGCCTGGGTTGTCCAAACCCCACACATTCCAAAGGAAGACGGGGTCCCCAGGAGAATTGCTTGAACCGGGGAGACGGAGGCTGCAGTGAGCCGAGATCGTGCCACTGCACTGCAGGCGACAGACCAAGACTCCATCTCAAAAGGAAAAACAGAAAGAAAGACGGGGTCTTTACCCAGCTCATGGGAGATCCCCTCTGAGCCCCGGGAATATGCTGTGTGGTAAGAGTGCCCGAGTTCACCTGGGGTCTTGAGCGACATTACCTGGCCTGTGCTGACAACGCGCATTACAGTGGGGACCCCAGGCCACATGGTAGCGGCGTGACCTCTGGGGAGCCTGGGGACTAAGGCCAGTCATATCTATGTGGAAAAACCCCAGGAAAAGCCCTGGCTCTGAGGCTCTGGAGCACGGTGCAGAGGGCTGGACTCCTTGTGTGCTGTCAACATCTTCGCTGGGAACCATCCACATGCTGCCCCGGGAGAAGTCAGGGAACGGGCGCCTGTGGTCTCTCCTGGACTCTGCCCCACCGGCCTTTTGCCTTTGCTGATTCCACCCTTCGCTGTGATGAACGCTGCCTGTCACCAAAACAGTTTCACTAAGGACTCTGTGAGTCCCTCTCGCGAATCAGTGAACCTGGTAGTGGGGGCGACCTTGGGCAGCCCCGAACACAGCTGTCCTGTTCTGAGGAGAACTGAAGGCCAGGGGTGGGGAAACTGAGGTCTGGCTGGATTTATAAGAACATAAGTTACTTTTATAAAAGTCAAAGATGTAAATCCAACAAAAACCCCATAAACTCCACTGAAATGATCTGGAAGGAGTGTCCTCACATGGTAACCGCGGCACCAGGCCCCCGGCTCAGGGTGTGGGCAGAGGGACCCTGCTGGGCTGATGATGCAGCTTGGCAGGAGCGTCCCATGGGCAGGTAACAGGACCTGGCACACCTCCCATCTGCGCTGCCTCTGTAAAGTGAGCCTGTGCCAGGAAGGGACCCCATGGACAAGTTCTCAGGTGACAGGCTCCGACGGGAAGAGGCACCACAGGGTGCTGCTTGCTCACTTCCTCCCCCAGGGTGACGACTGCAGCAAGGGACTCCTGAGACAGGTGTACTTCACCCCGAGACCCTGACGCCTGTTCCCTGCCAGCCACACCCTTGCACTTTAGGGGAAAATAGGGCTTCCGAGAACAGGGTCCCGCTGAGGTTTCAGTTGGGGCCACTGTCACCTTCCAAGACGGCCCCAGTCTAGGCCTAGACCAGAGACACAGAAAACAAGACCGAGAATGCACTTCCCGCTACTACAAACTCATTCTCTTTCTCACGACTGCTAAGTGATGAGGGCCACCCTGGAGCCACACAGAACAAGTCCTGGGAAGGAGGCAGGAGGCAGGGGCTCGGAGCACTCCACCTCCCCAACGGCCCATCCCCAGGATGCTGACCAGGGCCAGGCAGGGAAGGGACACCTCAGTAAACAGTTGATAATTTGTAATATAATAAAAATGTCAAAGCTGGGTGCAGTGGCTCATGTCTGTAACCCCAGCACTTTGCAAGGCCGAGGCAGGAGGGTCACTTGAGGGCAGGCATTCGAGACCACCTGGGCAACATAGCAAGACGCTGCAACTACAAAAAGTAAAAAAACTAGATGGGCATGGTGGCATGCACCTGTAGTCCCAGCCACTCAGAAGGCTGAGGTGGGAGGATCACTTGAGGCCAGGAGTTTGAAACCACCCAGGGCAACACAGCAAGACCCTGGTCTCTACAAAAAGTAAAAGTAAAAAAAAAAAGATTAGCTGGGCATGGTGGCGCATGCCTGTAGTCCCAGCTCCTCAAGAAGCTGAGGAGTGAGGATCGCTTGAGCCCAGGAAGTTGAGGGTGCGGTAAGCTATGACTGAACCACTTTACTCCAGCCTGGGTGACAGAGTGAGGCCCTGCCTCAAGAAAGAAAAAAAAGAAAGAAAAGAAAAGAAAGAATCACGGAAGGAAAGAAAAAAAAAAAAAAAAACAAAACAGGAACATTTGGATTCAACCAACACTATAAATTCTTTTTTTTTTTTTTTTTGAGACCAAGTCTTACTCTGTCACCCAGGCTGGGGTGCAGTGGCGGGATCTTGGCTCACCACAACCTCTGCCTACTGGGTTCAAGTGATTCTCCTACCTCAGCCTCCCGAGTAGCTGGGATCATAGGCTTCTACCACCATGCCCAGCTAATTTTTGTATTTTTAGTAGAGATGAGGTTTCACGATGTTGGCCAGGCTGGTCTTGAACTCCCGACATCAGGTGATCCACCTGCCTTGGCCTCCCAAAGTGCTGGGATTACAGGTGTGAGCCACCACGCCCGGCCCATTTTAAATTTTATTTCCAGCAGTCTCAGGCCAAGCCTCCTACATTAGGTTTGTTTGCTTGTTTTGGTGAACTACATTCTGATTTTTTCCTTCTTTCCAAGAAAAGGGGAAATTAGCAAGTTTCTAACCTATTTTCAGTGCTTTGCTGAGATCCAGGTAAAGTTTAACCAAGAAGTAAAAACAAATCGACAGAGCAGGACAGCACGGACGCCAGGGCCAGCTGCCCCGTGTGACCCCGTGTCTCTCCCTCAGCCAGGTCTTCCGGTCCTCATTTCCAGAATCTGAACAGCTCTAACTAGTCCTCAGCATGACACCGTCGCTGGAGGCTGACCCTGCACCAGGCGTCTCTGGAAGGTGGCACACTCGGGGTCACTCTCGCCTCTCCAGGTTGGAGAGCGAAATACCGAGACAGGAATTCCTCTGCGTTCCTGCCTGCTTCTGAGGCAGGCTTACCTAACTTTCAATGAATTCCACTGGGAAAAAAAAATAAAGATTGGCATCCAAGGGGTACACTGGGTTTGGCAGTCTGAGGGCTCCCAAGAAAAGCTTTTAAGGGCCTTAAGACACCTAAAACGCACACATGAAGAAATCTACAGCTGCCCTGAACATCCAACTGTTCCAGTATCCCTGTATTTAAACCCGGCGGACGGTGGGGGGGGGGGGCACGACACAGAAAGCCATGCAGTGGTGTTCCCAGGGGCCCCACTGTGTATGCGGTGTGGCAGGAGGGTGCCCTGGAGGGGCATGAGCTTGTAGTGGGCATTGCTGGTTGACTGGGACGTGCCAGGGCAGGGAGAAGCTGTGCTGGGAAGGAGGGCAGCCCCAGCAGAAGTGTCAGGGGAGATAAGAAAGTGCGGGGGAGAAGGGACATGCACCAGAGCCCAGCATGTGCAGAGGGCTCCAAGAATGGACTGGGTGAGGCTACAGAACAAGGGGAGAAAGAATTCCAGCCCCATAAACCCTAGCCCGATGCTGCTTTCCCAATCTCGGATAGCTCCAGGGGATGTTACGTTGCCAGAACAGGGCTGTGCACCCAAGTGTCCCTCCCCACCCTCCCTTCCTGAGTCCTAGGCAGGTGCCATGGACATTACAGGTGGGTATAAAACAGCCCTGCCTCAAGGGAGCTCCCAGGATAGAGTGGCTGGCATAGCAAAGAGGGCCAATGGGCAGTCTCTGGGATACAAAACACTGGCTTGGAATCCTGAGTCTGATTCCCTTAGGTGTGATCCTTGGTGAGTTACTGAAGCTCCGGCCTCAGTTTCCTTATCTGTCAAAGGCAGGTTGGAGGCTTAAGATAGTCTAGGAAGACCAGACTATTTATTGAGAGAGAAGAGCTCAATAAATTGCATCTAAGGCACACACACACCCTCTGACTTAGAGCAGAGGTTACTAAACTCTGGGAGATCACAGGTCAGGAAATGGAAGAAAAAGAAATTTCATGATCCTGTTGGGATACCCAACGTTATATGTCTCCAGGAAAAGGCGTCTGCAGAAGTGAGATGCACCGTCAGTCACTGTTCCTCACCAGTGAGGACGCTCAGCCTGTCAGGGGAAAGGTCAGAGCAGAATAAAGCCCAGTCCTGACTCAAAGCGACTGTGCTTCCAAAGCAGAACGCCCTCTCAGGCCCTGGCTCTCCTCATCTCACCACAGATGGAGGGAGCTGGTCAGCAACGAGTCAGGCTGAATCAGGAAGCAGGAGGCTCTGCCAGCCCCATCCCCAGGCCAGGACAAATGTCGCTATGGGTGAAGACTTGAGGAAAAGCACAGGGCCTTGCAAGGATTGTCATGATTGTTCTCATCAAGAAATCCGCTTCGCAATTTGTAGTGAGCCACTCCCTGAGGCAGGCCAATCAGTCACACCCTTACACATCCTGCCTCAAGAAAACCCATGTGCAGCGCTGACACAGGAGGGAGCTTCGGTTCGCAGGAGCCCAGCCAAGTACGGTGTGGAGGGCGTCAGGCTTCCCTGTCCAAGGACACACCTGGGTGCTCACCCTCGCATAGGTTGTGCCTCCTCTCAGAATCGGGAACAGCCGTGGCGCCCTCCCACCAGCACACACATGGTCATACACAGACCCAGCTCCTCAATCTTGACTCAGTGAACTTCTGAGAGAGCTGCAAAGCCAGGCAGCAGCCATCCCCTGTGGCACAACACACAGCAGACAGGAAGACTGCGCTGGTGTCAATGTGTGGGTGCTCCTGCAGGAGACCCTCCGTGCTGTGTGTGTCCCTGGACTACCAAACAGTGCATCTGCTCTGGAGGCGAGGATCTTCCTCCGGTCCCCTCAACAGAGCACCTGCTGTGAGCTGCCTAGAGAGATACACTGGGAGGTCTCTGCCAGACTAGATCCCAGGGGCCTGCCTGGCGCCCGGTGGGGGCTCGCTGGGAGAGCAAGACGTGTCCATTCTTCACAAGACTCATCAGATGCCTGGCGCCCGGTGGGGGCTCTCTGGGAATGGCAATAAACCGCCGAGCATTCGACGCAGGACGTGGGTGTGTGCTGAGGCGTCCATTCTTCACAAGACTCATCAGACGCTCAAACGAGTCCGTGACCCCAGAATGTGAAGAACAGCAGCTTTCCATCATCTGCAAGGGAACTTCCGAAGGCAGCCTCAGTCCCGGGGGTCTCCAGGGGCTGCAAAACCATCCCCGGTACTTAGTGGTGCATACCTGGTCTCAGCCTTTGCCACCTTGTCCTCTTCGTTGGAAATCCACAGGCTGGCTTATTTATTTATTTATTTATTTATTTATTTATTTATTTATTTATTTATTTATTTATTTATTTAATTTTAGATGGAGTCTCACTGTCATCCAGCCTGGAGTGCAGCGGCGCGATCTCAGCTCACTGCAAGCTCCGCCTCCCAGGTTCACTTCATTCTCCTGCCTCAGCCTCCCGAGTAGCTGGGACTACAGGCGCCGCCACCTCACCCGGCTAGTTTTTTGTATTTTTAGTAGAGACGGGGTTTCAGCGTGTTAGCCAGGATGGTCTTGATTTCCTGACCTCGTGATCCGTCCGCCTCAGCCTCCCACAGTGCTGGGATTACAGGCGTGAGCCACGACGCCTGGCCCAGGTATATATTTATATTCATGTAACGTGCTTTTGTTTCTATTCACACTCATCTCACTTCTTCTCTCCCGGCAGACTGTTCTGCAAGTGTCAGGAAATCCACTGCAGCTGGAGACCAGCTCACTCCATCCACCCACTTCCCTCCACTTGGCCTGGGGCTCAGTGGCTGCCAAGAGACCCAGGCTTCTGCTAAAGGAACTGGGGACACAGCACGATCCGTCCTTTAAAAAAAAAAAAAAAAAAAAAAAACACGCTCCACACCTAGACAGCACTCTCCCTGCTTCAAGAATGAACCCGGCAGCCCCAGGGCTGAAGAGAAAAATGTCTTGAGGGGCAATGAAGACAGCGTGACGCGGTGCCAGCACTTCCCTCGTCCTCATGGACTTGGGGAAACACAACAGTGTCCAAGACAGACACAGGAGGAGAGGGCAGCGAGGTGTTCCAGCTCGGTCCATCTGTACCGCTGACAGGATCCTGCTGTTTGACTCCTCGGGGTCCTGCTTCAGGGGGTTCCCCGAGGCTGCTGCAGCCCTAATTATTCCCCTTACCAAGTTCACGGTGACAGCTCCCTGAGACACCCACAGGCCCCATGGGCTACTCCAAACTCCCTGGCACCCAACCCTGGACTCAGTCTAGCACACTCCCGCCATATTGGTCAATTTCCTTTTTTTTAAAAAACAAACAAACAAACATTGTATTAAGATAGAATTCACACATCATCGAATTCATTCATTTAAAGTGTGTAACTCAGTGCTCCCAGCACTTTGGGAGACCGAGGAGGGCAGATCGCTTGAGCTCAGGTGTTCAAGACCAGCCTAGGAAACGTGGAGAAACCCCATCTCTACAAAAACATAAAAATTAGCCAAGCAGGGTAGTGTGCACCTGTAATCCCAGCTACCTGGGGGGCTGAGGCAAGAGAATCATTTCGGCTAGGGAGGTCAAAGCTGCAGTGAGCCATGTTTGTGCCACTGCACTCCAGCCTGGGCGACAAAGATCCTGTCTCGAATGAATGAATGAATGAATGAATGATTCAGTGGGTTTTAGTGAGTTCACAGAGTGGGGTATCTATCACCATAATCCACTTTTCAAGCACCTGCAAACAAAAAAATATATACCTGTACCCCTTAGCCATCACCCCTCAACCTCCCCATCCTCTCCCTCCAACCCCTAATTACCTTCTGTCTCTATAACTTGGTCACTTTGAGGCATTTCATATAAATGGAATCACACAATGTGTGGTGAGTCAATTCTCTCTCATCCTTTTTTTCACTTTTCTTTTGAGAAAAGCTTTGTGGTTGTCCAGATCTCCTCTGTGCAAGGTTCTTCAAGTTGCATGCCTGAATCACTTCAAAATATGAGATGGGAACACACTGGAACCACCCTGGTTTAATGTCCACCTCAAAGCCTATTCGTTATGTCTTCAGCTTTCACTGAGGTCAAAGGTATTTGAAACCATTTTGTTTTTTGCAAAACCCCATCTGCAAACATTGTGTCGCATGAAAAAATTCTTCCTAGATGAAAGCACCAAGAAAAATCTGCTTTCCTAATGAACTGATATTAGACAAAAGAATTATGCTATTCTATCTTTCCCTTCTTGCCCTGGCTGCCAGGAAGCTCAGAGATTAAAAACCAGATATAACTGTACAAGTGCTCTCTCATCCTACAGCTGGGTCTTACAGACTCCTCATGCTTCAAGCAGAGTTTTACCAGCGTGGCATGCAGCAGACTCATCTGGGAAATCAGCTAAAGGATTCCTACTGAATCTGATGTCCTATAGATAAGGTCTTAAAATCTGCAATTTAAATAACATGTCCCAAAATGTTCTCAGACCTGGCTTTAACGCCAAAGCAAAATGTCACAGCCCTTTTCCTAGGACTTAGAAGACATTCTGGGGAAAACAAGCCTACTTCCTTTTCTTGTGTCATCTTCGTTCTCACCCAGTGAGCATCCATGTGCATGACGCGGCTGCTTCCAGGGGCTGCGGTGAACAGAGCAAATGTGCCCATTCCACACGAAAGGGGTGTCATTGCTTTAAGATGATGAGACCATCTTTGGCCGAGACTGAAGGATTTATAGAAATAAGCAGGCTGAGCACAATCCTGTTCGCTGGATGCATCAACTCAATCCAAGTCCTCAAAGGGTTCCGGCAGTTTCCATGAATCCACTTCCTCAACGTCAAACACCAGAGTTTTGCAAAGCTTTAGGACGTTCTTGCCACCAGGAATCCCTGCTCTGGTAGGAGACGTTTCTTTCCCCATTCCCCTCACCGGGTAACTAGGTCAGAACTGCAGGCGGAGGCAGAGGGAGAGGAGCAGGAACCCAAAGACACTGTGTCTGCTTCTGCAGCGCTGCAGGGGGTATCTTACCTGCTGCCACCCAGGTAGGTCCAGGGGGCTCAAGGGCTGAGCTGCTTTACAGAGAACGAGCAAAGGTGGGAAAGGAGAATCTTCCTGGGACAGCAGGGACTCCTAGCAGCTGAGGGGCCAGGCACAGGGAGGGGTGGCTCTCAGATCAGAGGCAGGTATTTCCCACGCGGTCAGCAGCCTGCACAGCTGTGCCTGCCAACAGCTGTCTGGTATTTTGTGAGGACGCCAAGATTCCCGTATTCTTTCATCCCTCTATTCTGGAAAACACAGTTTGTGCCAACCTTTCGCTCTCCTAAATAGTGCCAAGCTAGACATCTTTATGCCCACAGTTTCACTTCACTCTTCCCTCTGGATAAATCCCCAGGGGCAAGGTTTCTGACTCAAAGTCCATTTTCCCGTAAAACAGAGGTTTCAACACCACACAGAGGAGGGCACAGACTCTGTCCTCTGTGCCATGGAATTCTTTTCAATCGCTGCACAAGCCATATGGGGTATTGGACCGACACAGCATTGTTGAACTCTGAGGGTCTCCTGCTGACGTTCCCCACACTCGGAATCTGACTCCCTGTGGGAAACGGCGGTGGCCACACCTGAGCACCGGGCTGTTCTTCCTTCTACACACAGGTCATCTCCCTCTCCGGCTCTTGCCAGCCTGCCACCTCCATCCACACAGAGGAACGGCCTTTCTGATAAGCAAACTGGACTAATCATGTCTTATTTTCTGTTTCAGGACGTTTTGACATCTAGGGGAGCCTCACAGACACTGGGAGAGACGGCCCCTTCCAGGGCTGGCTGATTCTCAAAGACAGGAAGTGGCTTCCTTGGGCCACTTACTCTGCACTCGCATGCACAAGCCAACCACCCCTTTCTCAACTCCTGTGCACCCAGCCAATATGAACCACCCCTGCCCTAAGGTGCCCCAGGGCCAGGTGCCAGGCAACCAAAGACCTCCCCTACAGCCCCAGGCCCACAGCAATGACGTACACCGGCCAAGCGTGACCTGCTCACCCAGCCCGCCCCTGCCACTCTCACAGAAACCCCTAGAAAGGTTCTGGCCTCAGTTTCCTCCCACCTCCTGCCTCCTAACCAAACCCTGGGCTTCCCCTGTGGTCCCAGGGCTCATGCCCCCTGCTCTTGGGAAATGTAACCCATAAAACCTTCTTTTGGGAAATCTTTTTGTCCTCACTCAGCCACCTCCATCAGTTAAAATCCTGTAGCACAAATGGACAGACACAGCAAGGACGACAGTTTCCACGCAGGTGAAGAACCGCGAGCTGGCTCTCCCCTGGACCCCCCAGCAACAAACCAGGGCTCCCCAGACCCCAGAGGGACACCCTCCTTTCTTTTCCACTGACAGCCGAAACACACACCACCGGGACTTCTTTCTTCTGTAGCCAAAAGACATCGTCACTTAGCGCCATCAGCTTTCCTTGAAAAAACGACCTTCCCTAACCACACATTTCCAAAGAAGCATCATCTCTGCTCAGCCTGCTATGCTGGGAGACTAAAAGGTGACAATGGGTCTGGCTCAGGGTCCCACTGCTGTCTCAGCAAGCTGGCCAGAAGCTAACTGGAGTTAGGCCAAGAGGGCATCACTGTCAGATCCCTGGCCCACCCAAGTGCCCACCCACACATCTGTCACATGCCACCCTGGGCTACCCTGTCCTCTGCGGTGGGGTATCGCACAGTCCTGGCTTGGGACCCGTGCTGCAGCTGTCCTCTCGTGCAATTGCTAAGAAGGTGAAGTGGGGTCGCAAAAGGCCATTCTAGACCACCAGGTGCTTGGTGGGAGGCCAGGGGATGACCACAGCCTTTTGTTCTGGTCTCCAGGTACTGCGAGCCACCAAGCATCCCGCCTTCCACGGCATCCTCATCTTGGCAGGGAGGGAGAACAGAATGGGGCTGCGTGGCAGTTTCCTCCTGGCTCCCACATACACAGAGGAGCTGGTTGTGCTGCAGGTACATAGGGCCTTCCCTTCAGCGGACAGCCCCCTCCACCTGCCACCCTCCCACAGTCCACACACTCACACCGTCAGGCAGGCATGCCCCAATGTGCGATGTCCTATATCAAAACCCCTCGCGATAGCACAGCTTAACGCCGTCCGAGTGCTGGAAAGAACCAGAGGCCCCAGCTCTCACCCTGGAGCGGCAGCAGGGCCCACGCTCTCTCTGAGCCTGGGTGTCCACCACAGTCTCAGCAGGGGCAGTGCCAAGTGACCTCTGGTTCTCCTGCCCCCTGCTCCCTGCGTCTGTGCTTCTGAGGCCTCCCTGACTCCCCTTACCACGTTTGAACATGCCACTCTGTCATCTCCCTGGCTCCCCTCACCCTGTCTGATCACACCACTCTGTCATCTCGAAGCTTTGTGTCTCCCATGGAGCCCTCAGCAGGTTCTGCCCTGGTCACCCCTGGCTGCCCATCAGCAGGGCTCAGGTCCCGGAGGCACTGAGGGAGCTTTAGATGGTGCCTCCTGCCAAGACAGGCCCCCTGAGTGAACGTGAGGTCAGGCCTCAAAAGAAAGCAAGGAAGGCCTGCTCAGGATGTACCTCCTCTCCCAGGCAGGCACGTTCGGAAGGTCACAGCCCCAACTGTTCCCTGAGGAGGCGTCCCCACACAGCTGTCCGTGGCAAGCTGGCTCCCACTCAGGGCCCGGCTAATGTCCTCGGACATCCATCCACCTCTCTCCCTGCACACACCGCAGGCATGCCGGCTCAGGAGATCAAACCTCTGCAAACACGATTATTCGGCAAAACCCAGCCAAGACACCCCAGAAGCGGCACCTCCACCCTGTAGCCAGACCACAACCTTTTTAGGGACAAGGAGCGGAGTCAGGAGTGGAGTCAGGCTCCCGCAGCACCCACCACCACCTTGGGCACATTGCTGATGCTCAATCAAATCCTTCCAGCCGCGATGAGACGGCGCCACCCCCCACCCCCAACCCTGCGGGATGAAGATAACCAAGAAGAGAGATGGGAACAGAAGCAGGCGAGGACGTGGAACAAGTGGAGCCCTCATCCGACGCTGGAGAGGAGGTCCAACGGCGCAGCTGCTCTGAAACACGGTTTGTCCCTCCTCCAAAGGCTCAACACCGAGCTCCACACGATCTAGCAGCTTCACTCCTAGGAATCCACCCGGGAGAAATGAAACCGTGTCCACAAAAGCCTGTACAAGAATGTCCAAAAATGCGTAAAAGCCAAAAAGTGGGAACAATCCAAATGTCTAGCCTTTGATACACATAATATTGGATTAAAAAGATCCTATATCCTAGGATGCAGTATCACTCAGCCTTTAAAAGGAAGGAATCACTGAATCATGCTAAACGTGGGCAAGCCTTGGAAACGTGATGCCGAGTGAGAGAAGACGGACACGAAGGTCACGTATGACACGATTCCATTTGTGTGAACTGTCCCAGATGAGTAAATCCATAGAGGCACCATGGAGAGTGGCGGTTGCCAGGCCGGAGGTGACTGGCAGAGGTATTCAGGAGGAGGGAGTGACTGCTAATAGTACAGGTTTTGGGGGGTAATATAAAAAAAGATTACTTTTCACAAATGTCAATACTGATTTTGGTGACGACTGCACCACTCTGAAAATACAGCCACGCGTCGCTGTCAGCATTTCAGTCAAGGAGGGACGGCGTATGCAATGGCGGTCCCATAAGACTGCGATGGAGCTGAAAACTTATCACCAAGTGAGGTCACAGCCACTGGGACATCATAGTTCAATGCATTCCTCACACGTCTGGGATGATGCTGGCCTAAACAGACCTCCTGCGCCGCCAATCTAATTAAAGTCAAGCACATACAATTTTGTAGGTACATAGTACCCGACAATGATAAGAAAAAACTATGTTAGTGGTTTATGCATTTACTATATATTTTTGGGTATATGCCTTCTACTTATTAAAAAATAAAGAGGCTGGGTGCAGTGACTCACGTCTGCAATCTCAGCACTTTGGGAGGCCGAGGTGGGAGCGTGATCACCTGAGGTCAGGAGTTTGAGAGCAGTCTGGCGAACATGGTGAAACCCCATCTCTACTAAAAATACAAAATTAGCCTGGCGTGGTGGTGCATGCAAGTCCCAGCTGTTTGGGAGGCTGAGGCAGAAGAACTGCTTGAACCTGGGGGGCAGAAGTTGCAGTGAGCCAAGATCGCACCATTGCACTCCAGCCTGGGTGACAAGAGCAAAACTCCGTCTCCAAATAAAATAAAAGAGAGTAAACTAGGGGCTAGGTGCAGTGGCTCATGCCTGTAATCCCACACTTTGGGAGGCTGAGGCAGGCGGATCACTTGAGGTGAGGAGTTTGAGACCAGCCTGGCCAACATGGAGAAACCCCACCTCTACTAAAAATACAAAAATTAATCGGGCATGGTGGCGGGCACCTGTCATCCCAGCTACTCGGGAGGCTGAGGCTGAGAATCACATGATCCCTGGAAGCGGAGGTTGCAGTGAGCCGAGATCGTGCCACTACACTCCAGCCTGGGTGACAAGAGCAAGATTCCGTCTCAAAAAAAAAAGTAAGCTGTAAAACAGCCTCAGGCAGGTCTTCCAGGAGATGTTTCAGAGGAAGACGCTGTTATCACAGGAGACGCCGGCTCCACGCACGTTACTGCCCCGAACTCCTTCCAATGGGACAAGATGCTGAGGTGAAAGACAATGACATTGATGATCCTGACCCTGCGTAGGCCAAGGCTAATGTGTGGATTTGTGTCTTCGTTTTTAACAAAAAAAATTTAAAAAGTAAAAAATTATTTGAATAGAAAAAAAACACATGGAATAAGGATATACAGAAACAAAATATGTTTGTATAGCTGACAATGTGCGTTTTAAGTATTATTGCAAAAGAGTCAAGAGGTGTTTTCTTGTTTGTTTGTTTGTTTTTTGAGACGGAGTCTTGCTCTGCTGCCCAGGCTGGAGTGCAGTGGTGTGATCTCCGCTCACTGCAAGCTCCACCTCCTGGGTTCATGCCATTCTCCTGCCTCAGCCTCCGGAGTAGCTGGGACTACAGGCGCCTGCCACCATGCCCGGCTAATTTTTTGTATTTTTAGTAGAGACAGTGTTTCACCGTGTTAGCCAGAATGGTCTCGATCTCCTGACCTCGTGATCCGCCCGCCTCAGCCTCCCAAAGTGCTGGGATTACAGGCGTGAGCCACCGCGCCTGGCCGGTTTTATTTTTAAATTGAATCTGTGGTGCCCAGGGATGAGCAGAGTGAGGGCAGGGTCTGGAACCTTCATCGCTACCTTCTCACCAGTCAGCTGTCCCCATCAGCACAGAGCAGCTACACACCCAATCTCCATCAACTCCAAGGTCTCTTGATGGGAAAGATTCATGTGAAAGTCCAGTGACCCCTGAAGCAGAGAAAAGTTGCAACGGCAACATCAACAGAGCACTGGGCATAACTAACTGGGAAGGAAGCCCAACACTTGCTGTCCTGTCACCCAACCCAGCCTTGTTCTTCCAGTACAGCTGGCAACTGTGCCTGAATGCCTCCCTCTTCTGCAGCCCCCAGCAGGCAGGAGCCCCAAGCAGCCTTCTCTGTAGGGCACCCAGAGAGGGTGGCATCTGTGCACCCCATAGATGGTCAGCATCCTACACACACATTGCAGAAGAGAGCAACGGAGCTTACCCAAGGCCTGTGGGCAAGCTTCAGACCACGAGGACACCATCACGTGAGGTGCCCCACATGCCAGGATTTAGAGAAGCCAGATGAGGAGTGAGCATTTCTCAGAATCACATCAGAGAAAAGTGGCTTGGTTCTAGGTGCTGCAATGTGCTGAGATCATTTAGAATAAAGGCCCACAAAATTGTCTGCAAAAGTCCAGCTGGTAACTACTCTCAACTCTGCAGAACATGCAGTCTGTCACAATGACTCAACTCTGCCACACACAACATGGAAAGTGATGAGCAAGGCTGGGTGCCAATAAAACTTGATTCACAAAAGAGAACCCAGATTGTCAAGAAATATCACAAATTACATCTGACCAGGGATTAGCACCTTGCATATATAAAGAACTCATAGAATCCAACAATTCAAAAATGGGCAAATAACTTGAATAGACATTTTTCTGAAGATATTCAAATAACCAATAAGCTCATAAAAAGATGCTCCACATCACTAATCAATAAGAAAATGCAAACCAAAACCACAATGAGATACCATATTAACACCCCCTAGAATGGCTGTTTAAAAAAAAAAAAAAAAAACAAACAGGCCAGGCGTGGTGGCTCACACCTGTAATCCTAGCACTTTGGGAGGCTGAGGTGGACAGATCAGCTGAGGTCAGGAGTTTGAGATCAGCCTGGGCAACATGGTGAAATCCTATCTCTACTAAAAAAATAAAATAATTATCCAAGCATGGTGGTGGGTACCTGTAATCTCAGCTATTTGGTAGGCTGAGGCAGGACAATCACTCAAACCTGGGAGGCAGAGGTTGCAGTGAGCCGAGATCACACCACTGCACTCCAGCCTGGGCAACAGAGCGAGACTTCACCTCAAAAAAATAATTTAATTAAATTAAAAATTTACAAAAACAAAAACAGGCCAGGTGTGGTGGCTCACACCTGTAATTCTAGCACTTGGGGAAGCTGAGGTGGGTGAATTGCTTGAGCTCAGGAGTTCAAGAGCAGCCTGGACAACATAGTAAGACCAACCCCTAATCTCTACAAAAAAATTAAAAAATTAGCCAGGCATGATGGCGCATGCCTGTGGTCCCAACTACTCGGGAGGCCGAGATGGAAAGAAGGATTGCTTGGGCCTGGGAGGCCGAGGCTGCAGTGAGCCTTATTGTGCCACTGCAATCCAGCCTGGGTGACAGAGTGAGACCCTGTCTCCAAACAGAAACAAAAAAACAAAATACAAGTGTTGGCAAGGATGTGGGAAAACTGGAACCCCCGAGCCTTGCTGGTGGGAATGTAAAATAGTGGAACCGCTGTGGAAAACAGTATGGCAGTTTCTTCAAAAATTAAACATAAAAAAACTACATGAACCAGCCATTCCACTTCTGGGGGTAGGTATATGCTGGAGAGAATGGGGGGATATTTCGAGGAGATATATCCACACACCTACATTCACAGACCGCTATTCACAACAGCCAAAAGGTGGAAGCGACCCAGTGTCCACCACCGGCTGAACGCATAAACAAGGGGTGGTCCATTCCCAGAAGGAGTACTGCTTAGGCATTTTGGTTTTTTGTTTGTTTGTTTGTTTTTTTTGAGACGGAGTCTCACTCTGCCACCCAGGCTGGAGCGCAGTGGCCAGATCTCAGCTCACTGCAAGCTCCGCCTCCCGGGTCCACGCCATTCTCCTGCCTCAGCCTCCCGAGCAGCTGGGACCACAGGCACCCGCCACTTCGCCCGGCTAGCTTTTTGTATTTTTTTTTGGTAGAGACGGGGTTTCACCGTGTTAGCCAGGATGATCTCGATCTCCGGACCTCGTGATCCGCCCGTCTCAGCCTCCCAACGTGCTGGGATTACAGGCGTGAGCCTCCACGCCCAGCCTTGCTTAGGCTTAAAAAGAAATGAAGTTCCAGTACATGCTACAATGTGGATGGCGCTGGAGGACATTACGTGAAGTGAAAGAAGTCAGGCACAAAAGGACAAATCTCACATGATCCCGCTTCCATGAGGTTCCTAGAGTGGGCAAATCCGTAGAGAGAGAAAGTGGAATGGGGGTTGCCAGGGGCTGGGGAAGACGAATAGGGAGGGAGGGTTCAGTGGGGACGCAGTTTCAGTTTGGGAAGACAAAAGAGTTCTGGAGACGGTTGGTGGTTGCACAGCCACATAAATGTGCTTAATGCCACTGAATAGCACACTTTAAAAATGGTGAAGATGGGCCAGGCACGGTGGCTCATGCCTATGATCCCAGCACTTTGGAAGGCCGAGGCGGGTGGATCCCTTGAGGTCAGGAGTTCAAGACCAGCCTGGCCAACATGGTGAAACCCCGTCTCTACTAAAAATACGAAAATTAACCAGGCGTGGTGGCGGGTGCCTATAATCCCAGCTACTTCGGAGGCTGAGGCAGGAGAAATGCTTGAGACCGGGAAGCGGAGGCTGCAGTGAGCCGAGATTGCTCCACTACACTCCAGCCTGGGCAACAGAGCAAGACTCTGTCTCAGAAAAAGAAAAAAAAAATGAAGATGGTAAATTCTGTATTATGTGTATCTTGCTAAGACTTTTAAAATAAAAACAAAATATCATTTACAAAAACAAGCAATGAGCAGGATTGGACCCTTGCACCACAGTCTGCCAGTTTCTGGTTGGGCACAAGGCAGTGGGTGCCCAGCAGGAGACGATGGCCAGAGCACAGTTGCAGAGGACAGGGTCCTCGCCCCAATCCTGCCCTGGCAAATGCCGCTTGATACCCTGTTTCCCCACCCAGGAGGGTCCCCTGGAGCATATCCTCTCGGGTCACGTCATTAATCATTAGGTGTCTGATTACACCAACAAGTGTAACATATAATTTGACACAATAGCAAAGAACACCTCAGGAAAAGCCAAATCTTCAAATTCATCTAATCTAGCCTCTTCAACAGTCAATGAGAATTGCAACATTGTCAGTTAATTCCATTACTGCTAAGTGGAACCCTTCTGCCACTAATTACCGCTCCAGGGTAATTTTCCGATTTTTTTTTTTTTTTTTTTCCCTGAGCAGCAAGGGGAGGTGATCAGTAGACAAGACCTAGAAACCCAGGATGTACGCAGGTGCTTAGGCGCTGGGAGTCTCCACTGTAAAATGATGCTGCAGCCATGGCATGGGGGCGTGAGGTGGCCACACAACAATGTTCGTGATGAATGGGGGTCTGAGGACATCGGGAGAGCTATTGAGGAGCAGGGTCCCTTGGTGGCTCCTGTTAGGGTGGAACTGGGACACCTGAGGAAGCAGGAGAAGCTGCTGGAGAGAGAAGCGCCCAGGTGAGTGTGGTCGGGTCAGTGATTCTGCCTCACCCTTCCCTGCACCAGGACCAGGACCACCTGGGCCTCCCAGAGCACTGACATCCCCAAAAGGAAAACCCCACCTACCCCACCATCCTGCCTCCAGCCGAGGGGACTGACCTTCCCAGAAAGCAGCATGGCTCCCCTATCCCGAGGTCACCAACTGTGTGGGCTGAAAGTACCCTGGCCGGAAAAACAACTAAAACAAATTCACTCCCGGCCTTCATGAGTTGCCCAGACCAGCTTTTCATTCTCTCCTTCTCTTTTTTTTTTGAGACGGAGTCTCGCTCTGTTGCCCAGGCTGGAGTGCAGTGGCTGCATCTCAGCTCACTGCAAGCTCCGCCTCCCGGGTTTATGCCATTCTCCTGCCTCAGCCTCCCGAGTAGCTGGGACCACAGGCGCCCGCCACCTCACCCGGCTAGATTTTTTTTTTGTTTTAGTAGAGACGGGGTTTCCCAGGTTAGCCAGGATGGTCTCGATCTCCTGACCTTGTGATCCGCCCGTCTTGGCCTCCCAAAGTGCTGGGATTACAGGCTTTAGCCACCGCGCCCGGCCCCTCTCCTTCTCTTTAATCACAGTCGCCAGGGTTGCAGGGCTGCTGCTCTGGAAGCAAGAGCACCCCCAACACTTGAGAGCCAACGGCAGCTCCCGAGAGACAGGCTCCCAGTGAGAAGCAAAAGCTAAACCCAACCACTCAAGTGTTCCTTTCTCACGAAGCTCCCGGAGGAGCTAAGAAGGGAGCTGCAGGGAGACAGGTCCCAGCTGCAAACTGAGGCCCAGCTGGCCGGACGCAGGCACCTTCTAAAGGCAGAAGTGCATGCACACCATGGGTTTCAGCTCCGCCCCAGCCCCGGGAGACAGAATGAATAAATGGCAAGTCCCAAGTCCAAGCTCCGAGGAAGCCAAAGGCAGCTGACTGCTGACATCTTAATGGCTCAAACCTGGGCCTGCAGGGACACGTGCTCCTTCCCAGGTTTGGGGACAGGCACTAATGTCCTTCCCTCTCTGCTCCTGCTCTAGGATAAAGGGGTGGACTGCCTTTTCCAGCAGGGTCACACGTTCTCATATGCATCCTTGTGACAGCTTTCGATCAGGAACCGTGTACCGGGCCAGTGCTTCTGCACAAGGGACACGTATGCAGCATCGGCCAGAGACAAGGGGGACTGTGGAGGATGCAGTCCCAGCCCTCGGCCGAGACAGCCAGGGAAGGCAGAAGCACCCTCCACGGAACGGTGTCACCGTCCCTCCACCTGGGAGGACACCTGTCCACAGCTGGGAGCGGAATGACAGCAGAGGCTGAGAGGGCACTCAGAGACTTGGAGGGATGCGCGGGTGCAGAGAAGGGCCTGAACACAGGGAGGGAGAGAGTCCGACTGGATTTCAGACGGGATTGGTGAGCTGTGGAGCGGCAGACGGGAAAACCAGGCAGGTGAGGCCGCCCAACTGCGATGGTGACCAGGACCAGGGTAGTCCTGCGTGGGGCTGTGACTCCGACATTCTGCTCCTGCCTGCCGTGTTTAGGACCCCAGTGTGTGCATTCTCGTGGGGTGGTGGAGAGTGAAGCAGAGATACACAATCGGCACCTAAACAGCCTTCCATGTGCATGGCTTCTGTTTCACTGCACTCAACCAACCACGCACACATTGGAAATACTTTTTAGCTGCATCTGTACCAAACACGTACAGACTTTTCTTCTCGTCATTGTTCCCTAAACAACACAGTATAGCAACCATTTACATATCATTTACATCGCTGAGGTATCATACAGGATCTGGAGGTGTTTTAAAGTATATGAGAGAAAGTGCTTCGGTTATATGCAAACACTGCACCATACGAAATCAGGGACTCGAGCATCCATGGACTTCGGTATTCACGGGAGGTCTGGAAACCAATCCCCTTCGGGTGCCGAGGGATGACTGTATGGCACTTCCACGGTATCAAGATCTCATGGTGCACACAATTCGGAAAGCATGTCTGACACAGCTTCTTGGGCAGGCCCTTGCAGCTCAGAGGCCCTTCCCTGCACGTGGGCACCACTAGGCACACCCCCCGTCCACGTGAAAATGACAGAGAGGAGCTGGAAGCGCCTGCACCACTCATCTGTCTGCAGCCACACCGACTGGGTCTGGCATGGGTATGCTGGTGAGGACAGCTCAGAAGGACTGAGAAATTGCCCATGGGGCTCTGGACCATACAGATTTGTCTTTATGGCCCCTGGTATACAAGGCCATGCCAGGAGGCAGGGTCCTGTACCAGCAGGAGCCCAGTGTGCAGTCAGCCAAGCTGGATTCAGCCACTCAATATCCACGTGACCATGACCAAGTATCTAACTGCTGAGAGCCTGTGTCCTCACTGAAAATGGTGGTAATGCCACTTTCTGCATGGAGTTGGTAGTAGCCAGGGTCAACGTTGATAAGATATTCAGCAGACAGGGCCTTTAAGCACATTATAGGTAAGGTGACACCAGCAAGGCACAGAGGAGACACTCAAGAAAAGGGCCACTGAGCACCAGCCCACACTCTGGCCTCTGCAGAGCACATAGGCCTGGGCTTCAGTGCACCCTTCCCTGCATGTGGGCACCACCAGGCACACCCCCGTTCATGTGAAAATGATGGAAAGGAGCTGGAAGCGCCTGCACCACTCATCTGTCTGCAGCCACCTTGACTGGGTCTGGCATGGGCACACTGGTGAGGACAGCTCAGAGCACAGTCCAGAAGCCAGAGGCATAGTCTCTTTCATACCCCACAAGGTCACACAAGAGGGCCACCAAGGACAATGTCATCTACCCTCTTCCCACCCAAGCACAGGGCACACAGGGCCTGACAACAAGAAACTGAAAGTCCCCTGGCCACAGTGCAAAGGCGGGGAGGCGGACCAAACCAGACAGTGGCCACTGGCTTGCAGGTAACAAGCACAGGGGAAAATGTTATAACTCACCAGAGGTGTTGGCAGACGGAGCCCCACAGATGGCCTCTTACAGCAGGAACTGTCTGTGTTCTAGGGGGCCGAAGCAGGGTGCCTGGAGAGATTTCCAGACCTGTGGAGAGACAAAGAGACCAGGGCATGGTCAGACAGAGACTGTGGAGAGGCACGTGTGAAAACCTCATGTAGATTCTGATATTTCTGAGCTAAAAAAACCAGGGATCGAACTTCTGCTTCCGGGCAGATGGGGTAGACACATTTTTCCCTATTCCTCACACAAAGCACAACGGACACTCAGGACGGTGTATATAAAACAAACATAACGCTCCTCAAGGTGGAGAGAAGGCAGACCAGCCAGGGACATGGTGTGAGCTCTCTGGGTTCTCTTCTTGCCTCATACATCCCAGACATGCTGCTGAATAAGCCAGCAACCCAGAAAAGTCAACAGGAGCAGGAACAATACCACAACAAAGCGTGTTCTCTTTACTCGAAAGACTGGGAAAGTGGCAGCTAACAGGGCAATACATTTAGACAACAGGTCTACTCCAGCCAGACACTGCAGAAAAATCTGTGACCTCAGCCCCACCCACAGCAGCAAAGCCCGAGTAGGGAGTCTAGATTTCTACCCTGTGTGGCTATAATGAGGCACCAAATCCCTGCCAGGGTGGCATCAAATAGACCAAAGGAAGGAGCTGGCACATTCATCCCCACCAGGCAGTAACAAATCCTCCTTTCACTCTGGCATTAGTACAGGCAGCATGGGGAGCCTGGATTTCTATAGCACCTGTCAGTAATGAGGTGACACCCCTTTCCACCTTCCCTGGTGGAAGTGGCGTCAGGAAAAATTAGCTTATGAAAAAAGGTTTAAGTAAGACTCAAAGTCTCATAACGTAATACAAAAATGTCCAAGTTTCAATAGAAAATCACCCATCAAACCAAGGTTCAGGAAGATTTCAAACTGAAAAAATAAAATCAATTGATGCCAACATAGAGGTGACAGAGATGTCAGAATGATCTGGCAAAGAGTTGGAAGCAACCATGATAAATGCTTCCACGAACAATTACGAACATGCTAGAAACAGAAAAAATAACAGAAAGCCTCACCAAAGCAGCAGAACATCTCACCAAAGATATAAAAAAGAATCAAGTGAAAATGATAGAACTGGTTGGGCGCAGTGACTCATGCCTGTAATCCCAGCACTTTGGGAGGCCAAGGTGTATGGATCACTCAAGGTCAGAAGTTCGAGACCAGCCTGGCCAACATGCCTAAACCCCATCTCTACTAAAAATACAAAAATTAGCTGGGTGTGGTAGTGGGCACCTGTAATCCCAGCTACTCAGGAGGCTGAGACAGGAGAATCACCTGGACCCAGGAGGCAGAGGTTGCAGTGAGCCAAGATCATGCCACTGCACTCCAGACTATGGGCAACAAGAGTCAAAATCCATCTTACAAAAAAAAAAAAAAAAAAAGAAAGGAAAATGATAGAACTAAAGAATACAATAACTGAAATAAAAGACTCAGCAGATGGACTCAACGGCAGAATGGAAGGACAGAGGAAATAATCAGTGAACTGGAAGACAGAACAACAGACATTACCCCCAACTGAACAATAGAGTGAAACAGACTGAAAATAAACAGAGTCTCAGGGAGTTATGGGGCAATAATAAAATACCTAACTTTAAATGCTTGAAATATCAGAAGGAGAGATAAGAGAGGGAGGGTCTGAAAAAAGTACTCAAAATATCCCAAATTTGGTGAGAGATATAAGCCTACAGATTCCAGAAGCTGAATGAATCCCAAATAGGACAAACCCAAGAAAATTCACACCAATATACATGAGAATTAAACTTCCGAAAACTAATAACGAAGAAAAAATATTGAAAACAGGCAGAGAAAAGTAATACTTACATTTCTCATCAGAAACCGTGGAGACCAAAAGAAAGTGGCACAGTAATTTTCAAGTGATGAAAGAAAAGAACTCTCAATTCATAATTCTATACCAACAAAAATATCCTGTAAGAATGAAGGGAAAATTAAGATAGTCTCAGATGAAAAGAAACTAAGGAAATTTGCCACTGGCAGACCTATTCTAAAAGAATAGCTAAAAAGAAACCTTTCTAAATAAAATAATAATAATAAAAGACGGAGTTTTGGAACATTAGGAAGGAAAAAGGAGTATGGTAAGCAAAAGTTTGGTAAATATAATAGGCTTTCCTTCTTGAGTTTTATAGATTATATTTGATGGTTGAAACAAAAATTACAACACAATCTGATATGGTTCTAAATGTATAGAGCAAATATTTAACATTTATAAATGGAGAAGGGTAAAGAGACACAAAAGAAGATTGTATATTTTACTCAAACTGGTATCACAATAGACGATAAAGTATACGTGATATAATACCCAGAGCAACCACTTAGAAAGTTATGCAAAGAGATACACACATAAACAAAATGGAACCCTAAAAAATGTTCAAAAACATTCAAATAACCCACAAGAAGGCAGGAAAAAATAGAAAAATGAAAACCTGAAATAACAAATGTGAGGCCTAATGTACCAATAATTGCATTAAATGTAAATGGTCAAAATATACCAGTTAAAAGACAGAGATTGGCAGATTAGATTTTACAAGCTACAATTAAATAAGATCTATAAAAATTTGCTTCAAATATAATGACATAGGTAGGATGAAAGTAAAAGGATGGAATAAGATACCTTATACGAACATAAGTCAAAAGAAAGCAATCATGGCTATGTTAATATTAGATAAAATAGACTTCAAGGCAAGGAAAATATCACAAAGAAAATATTACATAATGATAAGAGAGGACTCCACCAAGAAGACACAGTAATTCTAAATGTGTATGTACCAAACAGAGGAGCAAAATACATGAAGCAAAAATGGATAGAACTGAAGAAAGAAGACATAAATCCACACTTACAACTGAATACAACTTTAACAAGCCTTTCTCCACAATTGATAGAATAAGACAGGAAAATCAGCAAGGATATAGAAGAACTCAGTAATGTGATCAATCAACAAGATCAAAGTGATAGTTGTAGAGCTTGCCTCCACCGTAGTATAGCAGAATTCACATTCTTTTCAAGTGTTCATGAAATTTATGGCATATATAGGAAAAGAAGAATAATCTCAAATCAAATTCTAAGTTCCTACCTCAAGAAGCTAGCAAAAGGAGAGCCAAACAAACCCAAAGCAAGCAGAAGGAAGAAAATAATAAACATGTAAGTGGGAAAAAATGAACAGGAAACAGAGTAACAACAGAAAAATCAGTGAAACAATAAGCTGGCTCTTTGTAAAAGTCAATGCAATTGACGAAACTCTAACAAGACTGACAAAGAAAAAAAGACAACACAAATTACCAATACCAGGAATTAAATAGGAGACACCATTAAAGACCCTGCAGACATCAAAAAGATACTAAAGGAATACTGAATCAGCTCTACACACATAAATTTGACAATGTAGATGAAATAAAGCAATTATTCAAGAAATACAAACTACTTCACCTTGCCCAATTTGTAAAAGGTAATTTGAATCATTTCCTATAACTATTAAGGGAATTGAATTCATAATTTTTAAACTCCAGTTTTTTTGAGAAAAAGAAATCTTTAGACCTAAATGAGTTCACTGGAGAATTCTATGAAATGCTTAAAGAATAATTAATACTAATTCTACACAATTTCTTCCAGAAAGTAGAATAGGAGAGAACATTTCTTAATTTATTTTATGGAGCAAGTACTACCCTGATAACCAAAGCCAGAGAAAGTGAGCATAAAAAGATTACAGGCTGGGTGTGGTGGCTCACACCTGTAATCCCACCACTTTGGGAGACCGAGGTGGGTGGATCACCTGAGGTCAGGAGTTCAAGGCCAGCCTGGCCAACATGGTGAAACCTCGTCTATACTAAAAATACAAAAATTAGCTGAGCATTGTGGCAGGCACCAGTAATCCCAGCTACTTGGAAGGCTGAGGCAGGAGAATTGTTTGAACCTGACAGGTGAAGGCTGCAGTGGGCCGGGATTGTACCACTGCACTCCAGCCTGGTGACAGAGTGAGACTCCATCTCAAAAAAAAAAAAAAAGAAAAAGAAAAAGAAATAGGTATAAACCTAACAATACACGTTCAGGAACTGTATGCTGAAAGTTATGCAACACTAATGAAAACAAACCAAAGATCTAAAAACACTGAGAGATATACCCTGTTCATGGATGGGAAGATTCAACATAGTCAGAATGTCAATTCTTCCCAAAATGACATGCAGGTGATGATGAAGAACACAATTCCAGTCAAAATCCCAGCAAAATTTTTTTGTAGATATGGACAAGATTATTCAGCATTTTGGGAGGCTAAGGCAAGTGGATCACTTGAGGTCAGGAGTTCAAGACTAGCCTGGCCAATATAGTGAAACCCCGTCTCTACTAAAAATACAAAAAATTAGCCGGGTGTGGTGGTACGCACCTGTAATCCCAGCTTCTTGGGAAGCTGAGGCAGGAGAATTGCTTGAACCTGGGAGACGGAGGTTGCAGTGAGTTGAGATCACGCCACTGCACTCCAGCCTCCAACCTGGGCAACAGGGCGAGACCGTGACTCTAAAAAAAAAAAAAAAAAAAGTACATGGAAAGGCAAAAGAACTAGAAAAACTAAAACCGTTTGCAAAAAAAAAAAAAAAAAAAAGGGGGGGAGGAATCAATATACTCAGCTTCAAGATTTATTATACAGTACAGTAATCAAAGCTGTGTGGTTCTGGTGGAGGGACAGGCACATAGCAATATAACTCAATACAGAGTCCAGAAAAAACCCACACAGATATGCCCAACCGATTGCTGATGAAGGTGCAAAAGCCACTCAATGGAGGAAGGATTGTCTTTTCAACAAATGATGCTGGAACAATTGGACATCCATCAGCAAAACAATGAATATCAACCTAAGTGTCTTGCCTTATACAAAAATTAATTCGAAATGAATCATGAACTTACATGTAAAATACAAAACTAAAACTCTTAGAAAAAAATGGGAGAAAATCTTCAGGATCTAGAGCCAGGAAATGAGTTCATAGACCTAATGTAAAAGCACAATCCACAGACAAAGATATTGACAAATAAGTTCTCATCCAAATTAAAAACTTTTGCTCTGAGAAAGACCTGCTGAAAGCAGAAAAACACAAACCACAGAGCAGGAGAAAAATGTCTGCAAACCACATATTTAACAAATAATTCGTGTCTAGAATAAAGAACTCTCAAAGTTCAACAGTAAAACAAATAAACAAACAAAATGACAATCCAATTAAAACAGCAAAAGATAGAAAAAGACATTTTCCAGGAGGATATACAGATGGCAAATAAGCACATGAAAAGATGCTCAACACACCAGCTATTAAAGAAATGCAAATAAAACAAAATGTGAGCATACACCTATCAAAACAGCTAAAATGAAAAATGGTGACACTAATTGCTAGTGAGAAAATAAAGAATCACATTGCTGATGGAAAACCTGGATCTTGCACATTGCTGGTGGAAATACAAAATGGTATAGCCATTATGGAAAACAGTGTAGCAGTTCCTTAAAAACCTAAATATGTAACTCTCATGTGACTGAAAAACCACGCTCCTAGGCATTCACCCCAGAGAAATTCAGACTTACGTTTATGGGCCAGGTGCAGTGGCTCACACCTGTAATACCAGCACCTTGGGAGGCCAAGGCAGGTGAATCACTTTGACCCCAGGAGTTCAAGACCTGCCTGGTCAAAGTAGCGAAACCCAGTCTCTACTAAAAATACATAAACTAGCTGGGCATGGTGGCATGCGCCTGTAGCTTCAGCTACTTGGGAGACTGAGATGGGAGGATGGCTTGAGCCGGGGAGACAGAGGTTGCAGTGAGCCAAGATCACGCCACTGCACTCCAGCCTGGGTGACAGGGCCAGCTGTCTTCAAGGAAAAAAAAAAAAAGACAAAGAAACCTATATACTGACGTTTATAGCAGCTTTATTCATAATAGCCAAAAACTGCAAACCACCCAGATGGCCTACAGAAGCTCAATGGTTAAACAAACTGATACATCCACACCATAGAGCATTACTCAGCAATAAAAAGGGAAGAACTTTTGATACACAAGACCTGGGTGAATCTCTAGGAAGTTGTGCTGACCAAGGAAGGGAAAGCCAGTCCCAAAAGGTTACTTACCGTGTGATTCCATTTCTGTATAATTATTGAAACGACAAAATTACAGAGATGGAGAACAGATGAGTGGTTACCAGGGCTTATGGAGCAAGTAGGGGCGGAAGGCAGTGGGTCAGGCCATAAAAAGGCACCGTGAGGGGTCCTGGTGTGGACGGCAGCATTTGAATCTCGACCGTGTCCACATCAGCATCCCGGCTGTGATGCTATCATACCATCCCAGGACGAGACTATGGGGGTAAACTGCGTATATCTCTGTACTATTTCTTACAACTGCAATTATCTTAAAAATACAGTTGGCCCTTAAGCAACACAGGTTTGAACTTCACGAGTCCCTTACACGTGGATATTCTCCCACCTCTGCCACCCGAGACAGCAAGACCAACCCCTTCTCCTCCTCCTCCTCTTTTCCCCCTCCTCCTCCTCTTCCTCCTCAGCCCACTCAACATGAAGATGATGCAGATGAAGACCTGTACTACGATTCACTTCCACTCAATGAGGAGTGAATATATTTTCTCTTCTTTATGATTCTCTTAGTAACACGTTCTTTTCTCTAGCTGATTTAAAGTAAGGTTATTTGTTTGTATAACATACAAAACATGTGTTAATGGACTGTTTATGTCATCTGCAAGGTTTCCAGTCAATAGTAGGCTATCAGTAGTTATGTTTTGGGGCAGTCACAAGTTATACCTGGACTTTGGACTGTGTGGGAGTTGGAACCCCTAACCTCTACATGGTTCAAAGGTTAACTGTAAAAATTTTAAGTCTTTTTAAAAGTACACTGTGGAAAACAAAAGGGCAAAACTTTCACACAGTTTCAATAAGAGACAGCAATGTTCCTAGGCATACAACTAAAAATAATAAAACATACATCTACACAAAAACATGCAGGCCAGCCACAGCGGCTCACACCCGTAATCCCAGCACTTTGGGGAGCCGGGGTGGGAGGGTGGCTTGAGCCCAGGAGTTTGAAGCCAGCCTGAAGTACAGGAGACTCCATCTCTACCAAAAAAAAAAAAAAAGAAGTGTATATGAATGTTCATGGCAGCATCCCTCATAACAGCTCAAAAGTGGAGGTAACCCAAACATCCCTGAGCTGACGGATGCATAAATGCGTTGTGGTCCAGCCTTAAAATGGAACATGATTCAGTCATCAAAAAGAAGAAGGCCTGACCCAGGCTACAACACGGAGGAACGTCGGTAACACGATGCTAAACGAAAGAAGCCAGTCACAAAGGATCTCACTTGGCATGATTCCACTTACATGCAATGCTCAGAACGGGCAAACCCACCAAGATGGAAGGCAGGTGAGTCATTGTCAGGGGCTGGGAAGAGGAGGGAAGACTGGAGGCAGGGAGCAAGGTTGATGGTTTGGGGGTCTTTATTGGGGGGATGAAAATGTTCCTGAATTGACTCTGATGATTGCACAATCCCCCTAATTTACTAAAAAAACATGGTACTGCACATTTTCAAAGGGTGAATCACAATGGTATGTAAATTATATCTCAACAAATTCTCTAAGAAATCTGCAACTGGGCCGGGCACGGTGGCTCAAGCCTGTAATCCCAGCACTTTGGGAGGCCGAGACGGGCGGATCATGAGGTCAGGAGATCGAGACCATCCTGGCTAACATGGTGAAACCCCGTCTCTACTAAAAATACAAAAAAAAAAACTAGCCGGGCGAGGTGGTGGGCGCCTGTAGTCCCAGCTACTCGGGAGGCTGAGGCAGGAGAATGGCGTAAACCCGGGAGGCGGAGCTTGCAGTGAGCTGAGATCCAGCCACTGCACTCCAGCCCGGGCGACAGAGCAAGACTCCGTCTGGAAAAAAAAAAAAAAGAAATCTGCAACTGGGTTCTAGGAAATTTTAATTACATCCATTAAAGAAGGATGCTCCTTCCCCCATCAGCAAATAACTAAATTACTGAACTATTTAAATCGTTGGCCTGCAGGCCGGATGCAGTGGTTCATGCCTGTAATCCCACTTTGGGAGGCTGAGGGGGGAGGATCACTTGAAGTCAGGAGTTCGAGACTGGCCTGGCCAACATGGCAAAACCCCATCTCTACTAAAAGTACACAAATTAGCTGGGTGTATTGGTGCATGTCTGTAATTCCAGCTTCTCAGGAGGCTGAGGCAGGAGAATTGCTTGAACCCAGGAGGCAGAGGCTGCAGTGAGCCAAGATCATGCCACTAAGACAGAGCCAGACTCGTCTCAATAACTAAATAAATAGGGCCAGGCGTGGTGGCTCACACCTGTAATCCTAGCACTTTGAGAGGCCGAGGCGGGTGGGTCATGAGATGAGGAGTTCGAGACCAGCCCAGCCAACATGGTGAAACCCCACCTCTACTAAAAAAAAATAATAATAATAATACAAAATCAGCCAGGTGTGGTAGCACGTGCCTGTAATCCCAGCTACTCAGGAGGCCGAAGCAGGAGAATTGCTTGAACTCAGGAGGCAGAGGTTGCAGTGAGCCAAGATCATGCCATTGCACTCCAGCCTGGGTGACAGAGCAAGACTCGTCTCATAAATAAATAAGCGTTAGCCTGCAGATGCGCATCTATTTTTGGAAGTGCTCATCACTCTTGCAGAGATGGAAACCATCCTTGTGAGGAGTTCTGAAACAGCTCTGTGACTCAAAGGAAATGCCCCCCAACAGACTGGTCCTCCACGTGCTGGACTCCAAGTCGGGGGGCCTGTGTGTAGGCAGCCAGACCCAGCCTGCCTGAGCCTCGGGCCCCTTTTCTGGAAGGTGCCACAAAGCAGGGGCCTGGTCTCTGGAGCAGCTCACCCTGCCTGACCCCAGCCCCCTCCATGACTTCCCAACTGCCCACGTTCAAGCTAAGTCTGCGTCCTCTTCTGTCAAGGGGGGATGAGTGACCACACTCATTCCGGGGTCCCAGGCACTGGATGAGCATGGCTGGGTGGCCCTGCTGCCCTACAGGCACCCCATGAACCGAGGGAGGAAATGTCACGCCCTCCCCGTCTAATGTTCGAAATGTGTATACAAATGTTCACGGCAGCACCATTTACGATAGCCAAAACCCAGCAAGAACAAAAGACCCATCAATACACAATGGAGACAGGAAACAAGAGCCACCGTACAACGGAGCATCTCCAGCCATAAAAAGGAAGGAGGCACTGATCCACGCTACAGCACGAATCATCCTCTGTGATATAAGAAATACACTGGGCTTTGTCCCTGGTTCCCAGCACAGAGATCCTAATACCCTGAGAATTTCCTGAGTAGCAGAAGTGAGTCCCTTTTGACCCCACTGGAGCTTATGCTAATGAGGTGACTTAGGGTGGGGGCCCCGGGACTGGTCACCAGGAACACAGGTGTCTAAGAAGGTGGGAACTTCTGGCCCTACTTGCTGAGCTCCAGAAGGTACCGGAGATTAAGCTCTATAAAAACTCTTGCACAGGCCAGGCACGGTGGCTCACGCCTGTAATCCCAGCACTTTGGGAGGCTGAGGCAGGTGAATCACCTGAGGTCAGGAGTTCGAGACCAGCCTGACCAACATGGTGAAACCCTGTCTCTACTAAAAATACAAAAATTAGCCCGCATGGTGACACGCGCCTATAATCCCAGCTACTCGGGAGGCTGAGGCAGGAAAATCTCTTGAATCCGGGAGGCAGAGGTTGCAGTGATCCGAGACCGTGCCATTGAACTCCAGCCTGGGCAATAAGAGCAAAACTCTACCTTGGAAAAAAAAATGTTAACTTTATGTTACGTATATTTTACCTCCATAAAGGAAATAAAAAGAACCTCTCATTCTCAATGCCTCACAAGGGTTCAGGATCCACTTCATGGAGTGAGGGGAAAACACTGAAGGCAAAAGGCCAACACGTACAGGCATGCAGCGGGGACAGAAGAGCCTCCGATCTTCAGTTTTTGTCGGAAGCCACCTCCTGAGGTCCATGTGACACAGCCTGTGGGGAGTGGCTGCCGTGAGGATGGGCACACGCTCTCCTCACATGTGGTGTACACCGTCTCCCATCCTGCCGGCTGCCTTTGCTGAAGTCTGTGCTAGAAGCAATGTGACTTTAGCAGATGCACCCATTCTCCTGCTGAGAAAACTGAGGCCAGAACAGCAGGTGCTGGCAGCAGAGCCAGGACCAGGAGGAAGCCAGGCTGGCCATTCGGTTCTTCCTGCTCAGCCTCCTCCATCCCCTCCACAAACACTGTCTGTTTGAAAGGCAGGACCGGACTGAGAGGGATGTTGCTCAGGGCCCGTCTCACCATCCACAGAACACTCCTCATTCTCCTTATCCCCAGCTCAACGGCCAGAGAAGGCAACAGGGCAGGCTGAAATTAGCTTAGCAACAGTCACCGTGCAAAATTATTCAGGAATAAAATTAAAACATGCATTACGCTTCCTGGTTGAACCATAAAATGCTGTGACCAGTAAAAGCATCAAAACCCAACGTGGCCAGGCACGGTGGCTCAAGCCTGTAATCCCAGCACTTTGGGAGGCCGAGGCGGACGGATCATGAGGTCAGGAGATCGAGACCATCCTGGCTAACACGGTGAAACCCCGTCTCTACTAAAAAAATACAAAAAACTAGCCGGGCGAGGTGGCGGGCGCCTGTAGTCCCAGCTACTCGGGAGGCTGAGGCAGGAGAATGGCGTAAACCCGGGAGGCGGAGCTTGCAGTGAGCTGAGATCCGGCCACTGCACTCCAGCCTGGGCGACCAGAGCAAGACTCCGTCTCAAAAAACAAACAAACAAACAAAAAAAAAAACCAATGTGAGGCCAGGCGCGGTGGCTCATGCCTGTAATCCCAGCACTCTGAGAGGCCAAGGAGGCTGGCAGATCACTTGAGGTCAGGAGTTCTAGACCAGCCTGGCCAACATGGTGAAACCCCATCTCTACTAAAAATATAAAAATTAGCTGGGTGTGGTGGCATGCACCTATAGTCCCTGCTACTCCAGAGGCTGAGGTAGGAGAGTTGCTTGAACCTGGGAGGTGGAGGTTGCAGTGAGCCGAGATTGCACTTGGCTTGTGCCCGGCTCTAGTAGGCAACTTACAAAACCGTGAACTAAATAAATCAGGGTCAGCAAGCGGCTGCCCATGGGCCAATTCTAGCCCAAGCCTGTTTCCCTAAGTAAAGTTTTACTGGAACACAGCTGTGTCCACTCCTTCACACATTGCCTTTGACTGCTTTTTTGGAGAGACACTGCACAGCGCACAAGCACGACATTTTTACTCCAGCCTGAGTGACAGAGTGAGACTCCATCTCAAAACAAACAGATAAACAAAACCCAATGTGGCACCTCTATAGTCCTGTGAGGTCTTTCTGTGCCCAGAGGGCAACACTGCAGGCAGCGGCCAGGAGGGAGTTGGCACAGTCGGGACTGCGCTGCGGGCCTGGGAGGCTGTCACAGTAACGGCTCCAATCAGTTGTACCTCCTAGATCTACCATCTTGGGAAGTCTTCTGCCACAACGACCCTGGAAATGGTCACTGTGTTCACCCTGGCCATGTCAATAAACCCAAAGAGACAACAGCAGCAAATGTGATGCAAGCAGAAGCTGCAGACCATGGCATCCTGAAGTTCACCCTCTTGCTGCCCTCAGGAGCCCAGAACCACCAAGTAGCCAGTGGGCAAGGAGGACTGAGTCCAGGGACCGAGCCCGGCTCTAGTGGGCAACTTGCAGAACCATGAGCTAAATAAATCAGGGTCGGCAAGTGACCACCCACGGGCCAATTCCAGCCCAAGCCTGTTTCTATAAGTAAAGTTTTTACTGGAACACAGTCGTACCCATTCATTCATGTATTGCCTTTGACTGCTTTTTTGGAGAGACACTGCACAGCACGCAAACACAACATATTTACTATCCGGCCCTGAAATGGACAGGTGTTTTACCCTTTGTTTGGGGTGGTCTGTTATGCAGCAAAGGTTAACTAACACGACTCTCAACTTAGCAGGTGCTTATTAGATAGGTGTCGTTATTTCCAACCTAACGATCAGGAAGCCAAGGCCTACAGCGAAGGATCCAGTCACTCACCCAGGTCACATCGTGGCACTTACGGGGAGGCTCCGGCAAAGCAGGAGTTAACCCTGTCTGTCTAACACCAAAGGCCCCAAGCCCACCACAATGCAGGCTTTATGGAAGGGTCCCTAACTGAGTCACTAGCTGTACAGCCTACTCCATCTCCCCTTCCCAGGCTCCCACCCCTTTCTCTTCAGTAAAACATGGCAGGATAAGATTTCCAACGAACAAAGGCTTATCCATGTCAGGAAAAGCCACTGAGGGCCACAAAGGCCGACAAGGATGAACACACACCACTACCCAGGCTCGCGGGTAGCAGAGCAACCCAGTCACCTGGAGTTCCCACGGGATGAGGGTGGCCCCTCCCAAGGGGCTCTCCCTGTGACACACGGACTCACCTCTGTCCCCAGGCCCTGCACACTTGCACACATGGACTGAGGGTGGGACTGGCGGGGGGGGGGCCAAGGTTGCAGATGTCCCTTGCATGAGCTGGGGGGCTGCCGCTGGGCACCCCATCATCCTGAGTCCCTGAACCCTGTGCACTCATGAAGCCCACATAGGAGGCTCTACAGAGAACAGGTGGAGGCCACAGCGTCCCCTGCTCTGCCTGTAACAGGATCTCTGTGCCAACCCGAGGTCTCAACAGGCCAGTGGGCAGCCCTGACAAGACAGGCACTTTACAGACCCAACAATCCACACGTGGCACAGGTCGCATGGACACACATGATGCAGACGTCACCACTAAAGACAGTAAGAACGGCTGGCAGTACGTGGATGCTTACCGTAGTCTCGGTTTTACAAAATTGCCTTATTTAATGCTCACAGCTACCAGAAATATGTTAGTACCCCCATTTCAAGGGTAAGAAAACCAGGGCCTAAAGAGGCCAGCTGGGCTGTCCAAGGTCACACAGCAACACGGCAGAGCTGCTCTGCACTGCAATGTACCACTTACTACAGCAAGGAAAATGAACCCAACACTCCCCAAAACCCAAAGATGTCGGGGTAAGAGCGGAGAGGCCAGAGGCCCCTCCTGGCCAGTGCTATGCTGCCTCCGTGGCCCGAATTCTCCAGACAGATCACCCGTCACCACGGCCTAGAGAACAGGCCACTGAAACACGGCGACACTCAGCTCTGCTGGGCAAATGCACTGTCTATGGCCAGAGCTGGCTGGAGTCAATCAGCAGAAGTGTTGAAGAGCTGGGGCCCTCTGTGTCCTCTCTGTCCCCACGCTGACTGCACCTGCTGCAGAGGACTCTCCCCAGGAGAGGGGCTGTCCAGACACAGAGTCACAGGGACAGACTTCGTTCACGGGAAGGTCCAACTCACAGCTTCACAAGCATTTTGTTCACACACACCCAGGAGGCTTGAGGAAGGACTGGCTGTCAACACGTCAACAGATGACCAGGAGGGGCCGCCAGGCAGGTCCAGAGGGAGGACTCACTGGAGTGAAGGAGATTAAACGCTCCTGTCCCCTTCCATTCTACTGGCTATAACATGTAACGTGCTACATGGGTTCAAAGCCCCAGCCAGTGCACCTCTCTGGAGCTCAGTTTCCCCTTCTGTGAAATGGGCATTAAAATACTCCCAGACAGCAACTGGCGATTTCATGAGACCATATGCACAAAGCTCCTGGCACACAGCAGGTACTGAAATGGCCTCCAACAATGTCTGCAGATAATACAGATAATACATTAACGATAATGACGATGACAGACTGACTGAGCTACCTACAAAGATACAGGTCACTCTATGTTATTACTGCATTGTTAATGGTCAATTTTTTTTCTTTTTTGACACAGGGCCTCACTATGCTGCCCAGCCTGGAGTGTACTGGCACCATCTCAGCTCACAGCAGCCTCAACCTTTCCAGGCTCAGTGATCCTTCCACATCAGCCTCCCGAGAAGCTGGGGCTACAGGCACACACCACAATGCCCAGCTAATATTTGTTTTTGGTTTTGTTTTGTTTTCTAGAGACAGGGTTTCACCACACTGCCCAGGCTGGTCTCGAACTGCTCTTAAGCAAGCCACCTACCCACATCGGCCTCCCAGAGTGCTGGGACTACAGGCATGAGCCACCTGCACCTGACCAAGAAGTCATTTTTGCCTCTACATGTGGAGCGTCCTGCAGCTGGCTGGGTGGTCTGTTACCTCGGGGGCATTTCCTTTCGTTCAGAAAATCGCCCACCCCACCCCAGGCCACTGAGCCCACCAGGCACAGGCTACATCTCGCAGGGCGTCTGCCAGGTGTCTCAGGCAACTGCACATCCCTGGGAGCTGGGCACTCAGCGGTGGCCAGAAAGCCATCTGAAGATCCAACGGCCTCCATGAATGTTCAACAGTAATATGATACTAATTCTAGACTGCTAAAATTAGTAATATGACACTAATACTAATAATTACTAACAGTAATATGATACTAATTCTAGACTGCTAAAAATAGTAATATGACACTAATACTAATAATTACTAACAGTAATATGATACTAATTCTAGACTGCTAAAATTAGTAATATGACACTAATACTAATAGTTACTAACAGTAATATGATACTTTTAGACTGCTAAAATTAGTAATATACTAATGGTAATAATTACTAACAGTAATATGATACCAATTCTGGACTGCTAAAATTAGTAATATGATTCTAATGGTAATAATTACTAACAGTAATATGATACTAATTCTAGACTGCTTCTGGTAAGAACCTCGTTCTTCAGGAGAATGAACTCCAGAAGCTATTTAATGAGGATTGGTCTAGGAAGAGCCTGCCATGGGGTACTGGGAGGCTTGTCAGCATGAGGATTCCCTGATCCAGCATAAAATCTGCTGAAAACCCGCTGCGGGACCCAGACGCAGAGCATCTTCTCCCAAGGTCCATCGTTCTCCAAGAGGTTTGGACCTGGACTGTCCAGAGCCAGCAGTGAAGAACCCTGATTAATTCTCAATGAGCTCTGGGGTCCTGCCCACACTCAGGTCTCTCTGAGTGACAAGCCGTGACAAGCTGTCCTAGCCCATCTTCTCTCCCTAATCCCTCTCCTGTTCTTCCAACTAGAGTCTTTGCTGCTAACTCAAAGGAAGCATGTCAAAAGGAAGGGGACTCCGTCCAAGGGTGAGAAGGTGGCGGTGGAAGTAGGGCCACTGCAGGGCAGGGGGCCAAGCAAGAAGGGGCAGACCCCAGCCCCTGGAGAAGGAAGGTTACAAATCCATGCTGCCCCATAGCAATATAATTGGAGTCACAAATGTACTTTTAAATTTCCTAGGAGCCACATCAAAAAAAATAAAATGGGCTGGGCATGTTGGCTCAGGCCCATAAACACTAATACTTTGGGAAGCTGAGGCGGGAGGATCACTTGAGCTCAGGAGTTTGAGGCCAGCCTGGGCAACATAGGGAGCCCCCTCTAAAAAAAACAGCCAGGTGTGCTGCTGTGCACCTGTAGTCTGTGCGTCTGTGGTCGCAGGTCCTTGGGAGGCTGAGGTGAGAGGATTGCTTGAGCCAGGGAGGTCCATTCAGAAAATGGAAAGCTGAGTGGTGGATGAACCGGAACTGGGAGCAGCTTTCTATGAATCAGAGAAAACGTAAGTTAAAAGGAGACACCATTTCCTACCCATTAGACTGGCAAATATCAGGCAATACCAAGTCTTGCTGAGGAGGAGGGGCCCAGGGAGTTCTCACACCATGCGGGTGGGACTGTGACTTGGTACAACGCCTGGGAGAGTAATTTGAGAACATTGGCGAAAGTCAGCTCTGTGCATAGTGAAAGCTCCGGGGTAGGCAACTTCTCGTCTAAGGAGGTACCCAGGGAAGCCCTGGCAGGGCCTGCGGAGAAGAATGTTCCCTGCAGCACGGTCTGAAAGAACAAGATCCTGAAAACAACCCAAATGTCAACAGGAAGAGAAAGAATAAAATGGGGTTAACCATTCCATAAAATGTATAAACTGAGCTACATGATCAACTCAGGGTGGATTTTGTAAAGTGGCTATTAAGGAGACTTCAAGGCAAAGCTTCCAGGGAGCGGGAAGTACCCGGACACCCCGCTTTTCCCACCCCACACGGGCGACTCAAGGCCCCATGAGACAAACAGATATGTACCTTCGCCAGCAACTGCACATGAGATCGGCAAATGACCCATTGCACAACCAGCCCACATTGAAGATCATGAGGCAACCGGAAAGCATCTAATCAGTCCATCAGCTACATTTTGCAGGAGACACTCTCTCCCCTGCTACTGTCTCTGTCTTTCTTGGTCCAACCCTAGGCTGGGGTTGAACCCACAAAGATGAGACATCCCCAGTAGGTTCCCAGGGAGTAGGTTCCCAGGGAGCAGCACCTTGCCTCACTGGAAGACACCAGACGTAGGAAAAAGTCTGTCCCACAATTTCTCCCACACTCGGGGTCACCCCTGCTTTCTCCTGAGACCCACGAAGAAAGGTGGGGCCTCCTTCTGTGAGACACCGGCCTGGCTGGAGCGAGTGGGTAAAAGATCTCAGCTTTAGTATCTCAAGACTGGATGGGCCTGGGGCTGGACACTGCTTTAGAAGGTGTTTTCTGAAAGCAAGGACTCAAGATATTTGGAGGCCCACATTCGCAGTAGCATCATGTACAACCGCCAGAGGGTGAAGCCACCCAGGTCCCCACGGATGGACGACTGTATAAACAAAATGTGGTCCATCCACACAACGGAATATTACTCAGCCATAAAAAGGAGGGAAATTCTGACACATACTACAACATGGATGAGGCTTGAGAACATTATGCTGAGTGAATTAAGCCAGACTCAAAAAGACAAACATTGCATGATTCCACTTGGATGAGGTCCCTACAGAAGCCAAAGAGACAGGAAACAGACTGGTGGTCACCAGGGGCCGGGAGAAGGGGGATGGTTTGCTAGTGTTTAGTGGGGAAGTAGTTTCAGTTTTGCAAGCTGAAGAGTTCTACAGATAGATGGTGACGATGGCGGCACAGCAAGGTGAGTGTCCTTAATGCCTCAGAACTACACACCTAAAAATGGTGAAAAGGGTACCCTTCTATGTTATAGGTATTTTGCATGATTTATAAAATGTGCATTGGGAAAAAAAGTGCTCTCCTATCCATTTCCACTGAACTCCTCCTCTATCACGCATCGTTTCCTTCATCTCCTTTAAGTGTTTGCTCAAGGACCACTTCCTCAGTGCGGCTCGCACTGACCGCCCTGCTAAAACAGCAGCCCCCTTGGCTCCCAGTCCCCACCAGCAAGCTCTCCTTTCCTCCCGCACGGCATCACTGCTTCTTTATGATCTCCCTTAATTATTGTTTGCTCCCCTGGTGAGGGTGTCGACCCTACAGGGGCAGAAATATTTGTCTGGTTCACTGGTGCATCCCAGAGTCTAGAGCAGCCTAGCAGACATCTGCAGCACACACCACAAAAGACGGCAGAATACGCATTCTTCTCAAGGGCACATGGAACATTCTCCAGGAGAGGCCTCATGCCCGGCCATAAAACAGCCTCATTAAACATCAACAGGACTGAAATTATACAAATAATGTTCTCCAACCACGATGGAATGAAATTTGAAATCCATTTTACAAATGCACAAATATGTGGAAATTAAACAACACACAAACAGCCAATGGGTCAAAGAATAAATGACAGGGAAATTGGAAAACACTTTGAAACGAGTGAAAAAGAAGACAAAACATATCAAAACTTATGGAATACAATTAAAGCAGTACTTAAAGGAAATTCAGATCTGTAAATGTCTCTATTAAAAAGAAGACAAATCTCAAATCAGTAACCAAAACCTTCCACCTTGCGAAAGTCAGAAAAAGAACGGGAAATTGAAACTGAGCAAGCAGAAGGAAGGAAATAATAAAGGTTAGGGCTGAAGTTAATGAAATCTAGGCTAGAAAAACAATAAAGAAAATCAATAAAACTATAAGTTGGTTATTTGAAAAGATCAACCAAATTGACAAACCTTAGCTGGGATGATCAAGAAAAGAAGGGAAGACTCAAATCACCAAACTCAGAAATGAAAGAAGGGACGTTATTACCAACTTACAGACTTAAAAGGAATCAGGCCGGGCGCGGTGGCTCATGCCTGTAATCCCAGCACTTTGGGAGGCCGAGGCAGGTGGATCACGAGGTCAGGAGATCGAGACCATCCTGGCTAACACAGTGAAACCCTGTCTCTACTAAAAATGCAAAAAAATTAGCCGGGCCTGGTGGTGGCCGCCTGTAGTCCCAGCTACTCAGGAGGCTGAGTCAGGAGAATGATGTAAGCCCAGGAGGTGGAGCTTGCAGTGGGCCGCACCACTGCACTCCAGCCTGGGCAACAGAGCTAGACTCTATCTCAAAAATAATAATAATAATGAGATGGTGCTACAAACAACTACACAGCAACCGAATCAGAGAAACTCACTTGAAGTGGACACATTTCTGGTGAGACACAAACTAACAAACTTGACTCAAGAAGAAACAGAAAATCTAAAAAGACCTATGACAAGTAGAGATCCAATTAATAATTTTAAAAGTTTTCACAAAGAAAAGCCTAGGCCCAGATGGCTTTATCGGTGAAGTCTATCAAACATTTAAAGAAGACTGAAGGCCAATTTTGCATAAACTTTTCAGAAAAAAAAAAAAAAATGGAAGACAATGCTTCCCAAGTCATCTTATGAGGCCAATATTACTCTGATACCAAAACTAGACTTCACAAGAAAACTACAGGCTTCCTCTGGCAGCCGAACACCTACAAAGTCCTCTCCGCTCTCCTGTCTACACTTGCAAGCCTGCCTCACTCTACGAATTGGCCAGGTTGCTCTCCCAGAGTCTCCTAAGCCACCTCAGGCTCTGCCAGCCTCCTTGACCCCACAGCCTGGAAGGTGCCCCTGCATGCTGCCAACATCCTAGTCTCCACAATCAGAAGGCCTCTGCCCCTGGGGTGGGAACCACCTGGTGCTGTCTGAAGCTCCCAACTAAACTCCACAGAAATGTCCTGAACGACAAGAAAAGGGATATGCAACATTTAAAGCATCCCCTGGACCACATGGCAAAGCCAGCTTTCAAACCAGACCCGTGCACTGACAAGGCAGATCCCACGCTCCTCCCAGAGGCTCTCAGCGTACAGCCCCAGGAACCAGCCTATTCGAGAGATCTATGAAGTCAAACCATTCTCATCATAACACTGAGATGTGAGCTGCTTTTTCAAGCTCATCCTCTCCCAAGTGCACAACGGAAGCTACAGAATGTGTGATATTGCAACTAGCTGACTGCAGGAGCAGATACGGGAACACAGCTGTCTTCCATTAAACCTGACAGCAAAAAGACTGAAAAAATGTTAAACAATGCCACTCTTTTCACCAAGTCTTTTTTGTTGTTGTAGAGATAGACTCTCACTCTGTTGCCCAGGCTAGAGTGCAGTGGTAAATTCTTGGCTCACTGCAACCTCCGCCTCCTGGATTCAAGTGATTCTTGTGCCTCAGCCTCCTGAGTAGCTGGGTCTCCAAGTGTGCCCCACTGTGCCTGGCTAATTTTTGTATTTTTAGTGGAGACAGGGTTTCACCATTTTGGCTAGGCTGGTCTCAAACTTCTGACCTCAAGTGATCCACCCGCCTCAGCCTCCCAAAGTGCTAAGATTACAGGTGTGAGCACTGCACTATTTTTTTTTCTCACTCTGTCACCCAGGCTAGAGTACAGTGGCGTGATCACAGCTCACTGCAACATCAACCTCTCAGGCTCGGGTAATCCTCCCACCTCAGCCTCCTGAGTAGCTGGGACCACAGATGCGTGCCACCACGCCTGGCTAATTTTTTATTTTTTGTAGAGACAGGGTCTCATTATATTGCCTAGGCTGGTCTCAAATTGCTGGCCTCAAGCAATCCTCCTGCCTTGGCCTCCCAAAGTGCTGGGATTACAGGCCTGAGCCCCCTCAACCAGCCTCACCAAATGTTTTTCTTGTTTTGAAGAGTTGTTTTTCATAAAAACACATTATTTATACCAACACGTAATGAGTTTATTACTATTTTTAAATGCATTAATAACTATTTTTAAATTCTAACAGCATAACAATAGGTTAGTGCTCATACAGAGCAAACTTCTGGGTCCTTCAAAATTCTAAGAGAGCAAAAAAGGTTCCTTAAGCTAAAAGTCTAACAACCACTGTGCTACCTCATCTGCTTTACCTGAAAGCGAACAGAAAAATAAACTGGCGTGCCACCTAGGAGGTGACCTGGAGGCCAGAGGCCTTCCTCTACATGGTGGAGTGGGCAGCCGCCTGGTGTGGATCCCAGCTGGGCCACAAGACCTTTGGCAAGTTCAGCCACTGGAGCTGAATGAGCCTCGAGGGAGGGAAAGTCCAGGACTAGGATGAGGGGCCATAGCAACGCCATCTGGTCAGTATCTTCCCTGCCAACGTCCCCTGGTCCATGCTTGGTGCCACTGTAGGACCCTGAAATGCAAATAGGAGCAAGACGTGGTCCCTTTCCTGGGGACCTGTCTGCCTGGTGAGGAGGGGTCAGACAGAAGCCGGCTGGCCCAGGGGCAAACGCCTCTGGTTTGCAGGCCCCTGCATGGGAAGGGGGGAGCAGAGCAGATTCTTCAAATTCCAGGGACGTTTGTGGGGGGCGGCAGGAAAAACATGGACAGGAACGGCTGAGCCCTATGCTCTCAGGGGTACAAATGAGGGCGTCGAAGCATCCCCCTCCACTCCCCAAGAAGCTTGCCTTCTCCCCAGGGAAGGAATCCAGGGCAGATTTTCAGGAAAGACAGGCTCAGAGGCTCATTTCCCATCGCCCAGGAGCCCAGAAGTCTGTGTCAGCTCCAGGCCTGGAAACCCAGGATGCCCCGCACCCCCTTCCCTGGCCCTAAGCCTCCCAGGACCCACCCCAGTGGACCAGGGACCAGGCTGCCAGCTGTCCAGACTCTCGGCCATTCCCCAACCCCACCGAGGACTCTAGGTGCTGACTCTGGATTCTCCTTGAGAAGCGGAGGGACCTGATGAGCCAGAGTGAGCAGGACGTGGGGCAGGACACCCCCAAGTCTGCAGGGAGGTAGCAAAGCCTGGCAGTATCCAGAGCACACAGCGGGCATCACCTGTCACTGCCTTCACATAGGTATCATTACTGTCCCCAGGTAAGAATCACCTGCAGGACCCTGAATGCAGGTGTAATCTGGTGAACCAAGATCTTCTCCCTTACAGGGGGCTTCAAACAGAGGTGCAAGGACCCTTTCCAAGTGGACCCAGCTCAGTCTAAAAGGTAGCCAAGTCTTTCCCGAAATTGCTCAGTGGAGAAAGGCCTTGGGTCCCCCTGCCCACCTCCCCTCCCCAACATCCCTGAAGCTCTTTTACATAAGAAAGGCACTGCTATCCCCCAGAAGCTGGAGGTGGCGGTGCAGCCCCAGGAGAGGAGCCCTCCTGATACCAAACAACAGGGCTAATGCAACCAGGGCTTCAATTAAAACACCAAAAACACCCACCGCCTTCTCAGAGACGCAGCTCCAGTAACAGCTCCCCTTTTCCATTTCTAAAAATCTGTAATTTATTTATAGTTTCTGACCAACTGTGCCCCAGCAATGACTGTACAGCTTTTTCAACTCAGAAGTAATTTTTTTAAATACTTAGCAACTTCAGGTCACGGGAAATTTTATGAAAGTCAATTTATGTATATTTTTCATGCAGAGAAGTATGCTAGGTTGATTAATAAAAGACCCATGAGCATAAAAGTCTATTACATTACGATAAAATTCTTTGGGGGAAGTAGCTGTATAAATTCAAGAAAAGAACGATGAAAATGTCCTAAAGCTCACTTACGTATCTGTCAAGAAAAAGTGGATGTGAGTCACGATGGGTTTGTATCACAGTGCGTGAAGAGTTAGGCAACAGTTCCTTTTAAAATAATGATATTTACCCTCACAGAGGTACCACAGCCTTTACAAATATTTAAACCTATGAAGAAAAATGTTAGATGTTGACTTTAAAATGTGTAAGAAGCCTGGTAAATGATGAATGGCACAATCTGAACATTTACTGGCAATTCTTTCAGCTTTGCTGGATATTTGAATTTTTCATAAGAAATTGTTGCAGAAAATGTATGAGAGAACAAGCTGCTTTTAAAAACACTTTTAGGGAGAGACAAAAAAAAAAAAATGCAAGAAGCAGGCCCCAGCCCACCAGGGCCAAGGCAGGGCTTAGGACCTCTAATGCACGCCTCCTGGAGGGGGGTGTCTGGTGAGGCCTTTCTAAGTCCAGCAACTCAGGGCTGCTCCAGCTGATCTTCCTCTCCCTCTGGGGGGCTCCCGTGCTGCCTTTCTGCTGTATCAGAATTTCTAGGACGGGGAGCTAGGAGCCCTTCTGCACGCCACCATTTGGAATCTGCAGCCTCAGATTGGGAGTTTGTGGCCTAATTCCATTCACACACCCCTCACTGAGCTAACCCCAGAGTAGCTACCACACCCAGCAAGGACAATTTTCAAACACTGTCCCCAGTCACGCTCTGGTGCAGTGCCGGGTTCAGCAATGACATCTGGCAGCCAATGGGGAGCCCAGCATGTCCCTGCCGCTGCCCGCTAACTCCTGGCAGCCCCACAGGCTTCTAAGAGCTTAATCTCCCAGGGAGTGAGCTGCATTTCAACCGGTCCCTCCCTGAAGGTCCATCCCCAGGGTACATGCATCCAGAGAGACCCAGTCTATGGTCCCTAAACCCAAGGCAGGCGCTGGGTACTGGGCATGGGCCCATCTTCCCATATCCTGCAAAGAATGGAAACCCTTGAATGCAGGAAAGGCTTGCATCAGAAGCACCTGTACCCCAAAGCCCAGCGGGTACTGGAGCCACGGCCAATGAGACAGCCATCCATCAGCGGCATCAAACCAGTCCTTGAATCTGCTTTCCACAAAGCAAAATGTGGAGCACATCAAGAAGTCTAATGAGAAACTGGTTTTCACCTGCTGACCGCAGGGCTATTTCACAGCACGGGAACGAGAAGACTAATTTTCTAACCGCTGCCTAGCAGCTTTCTCCAGCTGGGCAGTGCGCATTTAACCACCAGGCGGTGCCGGGTCAAGGGCTCCCCTACCCGCTAGCTGTGTGTGCTAAGGCAAGCGGCTTCACTCCTCTGAGCTTCAAGCCCCTGATCTGTGAAATGGGAATGGTAATGAATCGGAGCTGCCTCCTTCGGCTTCTGTGAGATTTACTGAGGGAATAAATAGCAAGAGTATGGCACTAATGCCAACCAAAAGGAAAATGTTCGGTGAGAGTCTCACTATGCACACTGCAGCTGCTGACATTATTGTGACTAGCGTGTGGCTCTGTCCCCACCCCAGGAACAAGGACTGGATCATTCTGCCAAGCGCCCATGTTCAGTCCCAGGAGGACGCAGACAACCTGGGCCTCTTCCAAGGGTTTGTAGAGCCCCACCCCACGCTGGATTGGGGACCCTTTCTATGCCCTGCAGCACTCAGTGGTCACCTCCATCACAAGCCCTGTCACAATACAGACTAACCGGACTGTCCAGTCACGCCTCTTCCTCCCCATTATCCTAGAAGCTCCCTGAGGCAGCCCTTGCGGCCAGTCCAGGCTTGGATGCAGCAGCAGGCCCTCAGATGATTATTCGTGCGGAAACAAGCAAATACACCCTAGATATCCTCTGACCATCAGAAAACGACAGGCCTCTCATTTTGGGCAGGAGGTTAGGTGCAGTGGCCAAGTCACAAAGGTCACTCAGCCCTGGGGGGGGGGGGGGCTGCAGGCTCCAAGCTCTGCACTAATATGCTCACAGCCTCTCAATAAGTGGTTCATTCTCCCCGTGCCCAGGCCAATGGCAAGGGGTAGGGGACTCGAGATGGAGAAGACCCGTCTTCGTCCAGAGCTATCCTCCCTTCTCCCCTCTCCTTCCCTTCCTTCCAGATTCCCCAGTCTATAGAAACGGAAAGGGTCAAGAATTTTGCTGGAGATCATGTGAAGGCAAGAAGATCTAAAAGGTCCCTCCCTGGGGCTCACAGTCCCACTTACAGGACAACTGGAAGCTCCTGAAGAGGCTGTGCGCATCCATTTCCACGGTTTTTCTCAGCCACACCCTCCCTGCTGCCCCAAGGAGGGGCCCTCAGACTCCAGGTACAACAGCCCCAGGTGAAAGCTCCAGCTTGAGTTTACAAAGCAGGAGGCTGGAATTGCAGGCAGGTGAGACCTCAGGTGTCCAGGCCCAGAACTCCTTTACAGTAGGAGGCACGACCTCAGGCCCCGCAGCAACTCCCAAGCTGAGCCCCACTTTAGAAAAGTCCTCATCCCTCATCAGGACTAACAGGGACGCCAGAACTCTCTCATCTGCAACTCTGTTATGTATTTGGAAATAAGGCAAGTATACTAAACACTGCCTTCCCATAAAAAGCCATTTTTAGGAGTGTGTTCCTGTATACTGGTCAATTCCCAGCCCGTTTTTCTCTCCCATCCTTTTCCTCTTTACTAATGATATACAAAATGCAATGCAGTCTCAGCATCCCTTTACCTTCCTCTGGGCAGCGCTCACATCTGATATCACCTGGCTCCCCAGTCCCCGGCCTAGACCAAGACCCCTAGAAGCCAGCATGGGCCCAGCATGGGCCCTAAGCACCCAAATGAAGAAATGAATGAATGAAAAATCTCCTTGAAACTCACCCAAATAGGAATAGGGCTTTCTATAGCAGACTGTACTTGGAGACAGTACGCAGAAAAATCCCCCACACAGACCACACCCCTCCCCGGGGGTGAGGGGTAATCTAATTTGTTAAAAGCAGCCAAGTGCTGTCAACCGAGGCCTCTGGGATCATCTTTATGGGTGAAATCACCTACTCGTAAAGAGCTACCTTTGATACCTGAATTCCAACCTCCTTCCAAAGGCACCCAAAGAAGCACCAAGCTTTCCATCCAATTCTTCCTTCCAGGAAAACAAGGAACTCCTGGTTGTGATAATGGAATCAGAGGCCTTAGACAGTTCTTCCCAGGAGCTGGATCACGCAGGCACTAACTGGGACACCCAGATTCCTTTCAGGACAAGGGTCTCCCTCAAGCCCCCTTAGAGGCCAGCGATATCCGGCATAGAAACCCACAGCTCCCACCTACCAATTCCCCTCTTAGAGCAGCCACAACGGCTTTCCCCCAGAAGTAACACTGAACCCAGACGGGGGCCAAGCTCACTCCACTCCCGCAGGCTCAACCCTGTTAGGACCGGACCCTCAACCTTGTTTCCAACCCACAGGTAGTTGGAAAGCTCCAAAAGCAATTGGCCCAGAGGCTGTTTTGGACCTGCTGAAACGGCTGGGGCGCCGGGCTCGGTGCCTAGTGCGTAGTAGGGCGTCACTAATTATGGGATGCGGACCGCAGGGCACCCGGGTCAAGGCTGAATCTGTTAGGTCCTTTTCCAGGGGCGCAGAACTTCCCTGTAGCTGGGTCTGCAAAACTGAGGTTCACATCCCAGGTGGAGATCAAATCGCCCTCCCACACCGGGGGAATTCCGAAATTACCTCTCTGGATCTGGCAACTTAATTAGCTGATTGGCCTCATTAACGTTCGAACTTGAGTTTCAAACGAAAAAAGAGGTCACGCAACTATCCAATTTACTACCTCGAATTTCCATCCGAAAACCACTTGATTTTCGGATGCCCTCTGAGGACGCCCCGGCCTTTGCCCGCAGCTGCCAGCCCCCGAGGGTCCTACGTACTTTAGCTTGACCCCCCCCAACACACCCCCCACCTGCCTGGCCCGAGCGCCTTCTCAGTTCCAGGCGCCCCGAGCCCCTTTAAAAGCTCAGCCGCGAAAACCCACGGTCACCCGCACCATCCTTTCTCCCTCTGGGTGCTCCAGCCCCACGGAAAGGCAAGCCTCGCCCACGCGCTCACCCACCTCGAGCAGGGTGTCCGCACGCAAACCCGCCTGGAGGGCGCCGCGCTGCACCCCCACCCCAAGCCCCAGAACCTAGGGGGGAGGTCCACCCCAGCCCCCGCATCCCCCCGAACCCGGGCGGCGAGGCCCGCTGCGGTGGTCGCACCTGCTGGCTCAGTCCGGCGGCCCCAACCCAGGTGGCGAGTGCGCTGTGGGCGTCTCCGGGAGCGCTCCCCACGCCTGGCGCCCGGGGCCGGGGCCACCCGGTGCAGGCGCCTGGGCCGCGGGCTGCGCGGGCGGAGCTGCCCGGCCGCCGGGGAGGAGGGATGCCCGGGCAAAAGTTGCCAGGGAAACTTGATCAACTCGAGCGCGCCGGTGCCAGCTTCCTGCATAATTCACGGACGGTGGCGGCCGGGCTGCGCCCGCCGGGTCTCCCTATCCCAGTTGGTGAGCACGGCGGGCCGGGGTCGGGCACCCGGCTGTGGCTCAGCGCGACCCCCGGGACCTGGGCGCCCGACCCGCCACCCCCGGGCCCGCACCAGGCGCGCCGGCCCGGGCCTCTCCGCGACAGCTGCTGCTGCCGCCGCGCGCGCCTGAATGGGAGCTCGGAGTGCAGGGCCAGGGTGACCGCAGCGGGGTCTCGGGGGACCTGGCGGCCACGGTTCGGGTCTCCGCCCCCGCGCGCCACCTGGCGGCCCCGCGCCAGCTCCTCCGCTGGGCTCCCTGGCCCGGGTCCTAGGGCTGGCGGGCGGCGACCTGGGGCAAGGAGACCACGGGAGCGCGGCGGAGGTCGCGCCACACGCGCCGTTGCAGAGGAAGGGGCAGGAGGCGCCAGAGACTACGGGGTCCGTGCACGCAGGGACAAAGCGGGGACTCCTTCCTGCGCTCTGAGCCCACGCCGCTCCCAAAGCTTTCGACACCGGCCCCTGCCCGGGAAGAAAGGCACGCGGGGGGAGGGGCTCTCTACGGAAAATCGACCCCCACCTGGACACGCGGCTCCCTCCCCTCAGCGCCCACCTCTCCAGCCTCTCTGGGTCTAGGACTGCGCTTACCCGGTAGCTGGTGCTCCGGGAATCGAGACGCACCCAAAATGCCGTTAGTGAGCAGGGTGGGGTGCCCAAGGGCCACCTTCCGTCCTCCCCGGCCCGCGCCCTGCGTCCCTAGCCGCCGCCTCACCTGGCTCCGCCAGTCGGGGGCGGGTCCGAGCCCCCCGGGAGCGCCGGCGTCCGCGCACACCTGGCTCGGCCGCTGGAAGCCGAGCGGCGCCGCGCCCAGCCCCTCCGGAGCGCGGGACCGCCGCCGCCGCTCAGGTGCGGGGGGTGGGGAAGGACCCGGCCCCGCCCGGCACGGGCGCTGGCTCCGGCGAGGGTGGGGGAGGGGCCCTCTCGCCGCCAAAAGGACGTGTACGGCCCAGGACCCGCGGGCGACCCGCCCTGGACCTCCGCCCCCCGCCCCGGCCCCGCTCCCGCCCGCGTTTGCGGCTCGGGCGCGCGCGTGGGGTCTGTTGTGGCAACCCCGGGAGACCGCGGGGCGCCCAGGCCGCCTCCGCCCCGCCCCGGGCTGCATGGCTCACGCACCTCCCCCTCCCCGGCCAAAGCCGGCGGACGAGAAAGTCCCTGAATTTTGTAAAGTCCGGTTCGGTCTGCACGATTATCCCGAACGCAGCTGGCTCCCGCTACGGAGTATTTATAATAATAGGATTCGGAAATAAAGGCCACCTGCACATCAAAACGTTTGCAGAGCAAATGAAAACTTTGTACCCAGGTAATACGCCGGCGTCTGCTGCCCAGGCCACCAGGTCTGGGGCGCCTTCCGCCCAGGGGTGCACAACGGTGTCTCCGCCAGCTGCCCTCCAAGCCAAGAACAGCCAGGAGGTGGGGTGGGGGGAGCAAAAGCCAACGGCTCGGGTGAATCCCAGAGGCCAAAGGCACCCTCCAGAGACACCCAGGAATCCTGTTATTATCCAGGATTGCTAGGTTTGCGGAAGCCCGAAGGGGTGGGTCCTGAGCTTGGAGCTGTGGCCGATGTGTGAGCTAGATTTTCTCAAGGCCTTGATCATTCACTAGGAATCTCCCCCAGTACAAGCTGCGTGTTTCTGAGTAAGCTCTTGAGGTCTCTCTGTTCTGGGTTCTCCAGTATTCTGGAAGGGGTGGGTAGGGATCAGAGTCCAGGCTGTGGAGTAGAACAACTATCTCCAGAACCCTGGAGCCTGGCATTATGCAAACCCAAAACTGTGCCCCCCACATAGAAAGAGAGAGAGACTGTGTGTGTGTATGTGTGTGTGTAAGTCAGTCTATCTTACAGGACATGCCTGAGAGGTTTGCATGGGCTGGTGACTTCAACATACCAAAGGCAAAGTTAAATATTTGCTCTAGATACTTTTTTTTCCTGCTTGCATAATTGTCCCACATTTCAAAGAAATCTTTAAAAGCACTTAGGTTAAAAAAAAAAAAAAAAACAGTTGTGTTTTGGGCCTGCCTGAATATTTCAGGACACACATGGAGTAAATATTGTAACTCCTTGAGGGCAGCTGCCTTATGCAAACGTCTTTCTCATCACTGCTTCCTTAAGCATACACTTGATAAAATATTTGTCGAATGAATAAAGGAGGCAATCAAATAATAATAATCCCAAAACAGGAAGAAGGACATCCTGACAGGATCCTGCAGGCATCCTTTTTTGGCATGGAAGCTGGGGCGCCTGGGAGGGGTGTCAGCAGGACAATGGGATGTTCTTTGGGTTGGCCAGTGGCAGATGCAAGACCTGGGTTGCAGGGAGTGGGGGTGGGGGCTCTGCCTTTCCAGTTCGTCAGTACCCTCCCCACCAAAGAAGGCAAGTCATCTGAATAAAGTGTATTTACCCTTCAAACCCAGCTCAAAGACCTATCCTCAAGATATTTCCCTCCTCTCACCAGATTCCCACCCCCGGAACACCCCTTCCTAGGTTTCTAGAACCACCACTGCAGATAGCAAAGGAGGCAGCTGGTCACAGTTGAGTTGTGAACACTTTCCTGCTATCTCCATGCAAAGTTTAAGGCCAAAGCCATTCTGCTATCTCCCAGAAATACTTCCTTAGGGACGCAGGCTTCTGCCAGCCTTCCACCTAAGTGGACACCCCTTGGGCCATCCCCCTCCGGTCCTTCTGATCTGTTAGCCAACAAGAGCACTGTGTGAGAGCCCTGGCATTCGGCATTTTAAGGACAGCATCCCGCTTACGCCCCAGTTTCTTTGTGTCTGTTTAGAGATATCCAGTTCAGCCTTGTACTCTGATGAAGCAACATCCTTCAAGTCTGTAAAAATCTCTTATGATCCCAAAACAAAGAAAATCAAGGTTGCAGGTGATGGATATACTCATTTCCCTGATTTGATCATGACACATTGTATACGTGTATCAACATCTCACACGGGACCCCATACATACGTACAGTTATGTGTCAACTAAAAGTATTGACAGCCCCAAAAAAAAGCCTCTTATGAAAAGGTTCAGGGTCAGCTCACACTGCCACAGTGCCTTTATTCACACCTTAACGCCCTGAGCAGGCATCTCAGGTTGAGGGGAACACCTACCCCCGACTGCTCATTTGAAGTAGGACCTCTTTTGGCGTTCTAATTTCCGGTGGGCCCATAGCCACACACACCACCAAGTGCCTTGTTTTAGGTTCAGTTTAGGAAAAGGAGACATGACCCTCCTGGCTTCTTGGTTTCAGAACCCTCCGGTTTTGTTTCTGGAAGCTGCCTTCCAGGATTCACCAGGTTTTGCAGAAAGGGGTAAGGTTTTCCATCTAATCATCTTCTCTTTTTTCTTGTCCGACCTGAACCATGAAACCATCAGCCACATCTGTGGAGTGCACGCTGTGTGGTCCTGAGCGCGCCAGGACTTTCTGGAAAGAGTAACTGTTTTATAGAGAACTAGAAACTGGGACACCGTACCATCAGGGATGTGAGATATAGCCACCTTTTCGGTCCTGGGGAAAACATTATAAATATTTTGTGGCTTAGATTAACCCAGATGCTCACTGCCTTCAGCAGCAGTCCCTCTCTCCCAGAGAAGCTCCTGGGTTTGGGGCTTATGTATTAATAGTTGGAGGCCTGCACATCTTCAGAGAACGGTTCTTAGACAGCCTGAGTGGCAGTGGCCTAACCCAAGGCAACCCTGTTGTTTAACAGGTGGGAAGCTGAGGTGCAAGGAGGGGAGGAGGCTCACTCAAGGGCATGAGTTCAGGGCCACACAGGCAGGTGTGCACAGGTGAACCCATGAAGCCAGATAAAGGCAAGCACACACAGGTGAAGTCAGGTAAAGGCAGGTGTGCCCAAGTAAAGGTAGTGCTCTGGCCAGCAAGTCTGCTGCATCCCCTTGTCCCTGCCAGATTCTCCCATGCTTTTGCAAATTTTTCCTGCTTGTTTTCCGATACAGCAAGAGGTCCACTTCCCTCCTATTCCCTCCCATGTCAAGTACTGGAAAATTCACTCGTTTCTCCATAATTTCATCACAACTTCTAATTCAATCACATAAACCTGATGCTGTAAGGATTCCCAGGTTTTACAAGCCCTCTCACTCCTGTGCAGAAGTGCCTCTCACGTCTCACCTCTGTAGCTTACTGTGGACTTTTATTCCTCTCCATTAATTTTCCATGAGCTTACGTGGATGGATTTGCTGAGAAAAGCCTCCTGGGACTTTGAACATAAGCGTCTTGGCTGCTACCTGGGAGATGGGAGGGAGAGTTTCTGTCTCCTGGAATCGGAGCTGATGAGAGGGAAAGGTCTGAAGCTTTTCCTGCTGCACTGGAGCGGGAGGATGTGGGAAGCAGCAGGCAGGAGGGAAAGCTGCAGGACAGGGTCTGCCGGGCTTCCCAGCCAGGCCGTGGTCTCTTCCCTTGAGGCCCACGTCCAGAACAAGGGTATCGTCCACCTTCTCCCGGGTCTCCCGTGGGGGTGCAGGGCATCCTATAGAATGGAGTTCATTCCCCGAGGGGCCACTTCCAGTCCTTGTGGAAGCAGAGCTGGGAGACTGGGAGAGGGAGCTGCTCTCCACCCCGCAGGTGAACTGTCCTGCTGGGGCACATTGTCTGGCTTCTAGGAAGGGCCTTTGTAGCCGCCGTTGTTTACAGCAGGGGCCAGGACAAAACACCTTTATTTGGAGATGGCCTCCTTCTGCATCTCCCTTCCGCTGCTCCCCGGAGTCTACTCTCAAATAGAGGAGCCTGCATCCAAGTCCTTGTTTCAGGGAAAGCATTGAGGGGAAACCCAAAATAATACAGTGTCCCCCAACCCTTATTACAGGGAATACTTCCAAGACCCCCAGTGGATGCTCAAAACTGCAGGTAGTACTGACCCCGGTATATACTGTTTTTCTATCTCTTGATCCGGACGGGCGGGTAGTGTATGCTGCATGGAGACACGGGACAAAGGGATGGGTCACATCCAGGGAGGGATGGGGCCGGATGCCCTGACGTTTCATCACACTGCTCAGAATAGCACACAGTTTAAAACTTATTGTTTATTGATGGGATTTTTCATTTAATATTTCCATACCTTGGTTGACCTGGGGTAACTGAGACCACAGAGAGTAAAACTGTGGATAGGGGGCACTATTATATTAAAAACTGTCTTGTGAGGCCAGGCACGGTGGCTCATGCCTGTAATCCCAGCACTTTGGGAGGCTGAGGTGGGCAGATCACCTGTGGTCAGAAGTTTGAGACCAGCCTGGTCAACATGGCGAAACCCCGTCTCTACTAAAAATACAAAAAATTAGCCGGGCATGGTGGCGGGCGCCTGTAATCCCAACTACTCCAGAGGCTGAGGCACGAGAATCACTTGAACCGGGGTGGGGCGGAGGTTGCAATGAGCCGAGATCACACCACTGCACTCCAGCCTGGGCGACACAGCAAGACTCTGTCTCAAAACAGATAAACAAAACAAAAGAAACCTGTCTTGTGTCATGGGTCAGGATGCCTGAAGTCACTAGCAGAGCATGTGAGTTGAGGCTTGTGTGAAGGAATCTTAAGGCGGGAGCGGGTTCAGCTGATCCAAATCACTATCAGCAACTTGATGCTATTATTGGGAAATGAAACATATTGGCCGGGCGCGGTGGCTCACACCTATAATCCCAGCACTTTGGGAGGCCAAGGCGGGTGGATCACTTGAGGTCAGGATTCTAAACCAGCCTGGCCAACACAGCAAAATGCTGTCTGTATTAAAAATACAAAAATTACCTGGGCATGGTGGTGCATGCCTGTAATCCCAGCTACTCGGGCGGCTAAAGCATGAGAATCGCTTGAACCTGGGGAGGTAGAGGTTGCAGTGAGCCAAGATCATGCCACTGCACTCCAGCCTGGACAACAGGGGGAGACTGAAAGCAAGAAAGCAAGAAAGGAAAGAAAGAAAGAAAAGAGAGAAGGAAAGAAAGAGGGAAAGGGAAAGGAAGGGAGAGAGAAGGAAGGAAGGAAGGAAGGAAGGAAGGAAGGAAGGAAGGAAGGAA